>NW_027256886.1:14040845-14448345 GCF_029215685.1 Pituophis catenifer annectens | reverse complement strand
GATTTTAGAGAAAAAAGGTTGTTCACCTTGAAAACGCAGCCCAAAGAATCTTCTTGATTCAGTTTTCAGTTTTGAAAATTGAGGAAGGAAGAACCAAGTGAAGGTGGCAACAAAGGTAAAATTGAAACTCAGGCAATGAAATAGAGTTCTCTGATGCTCTTTTGCTATGAGGCTTCCAACTAGATCAGGGGTCTCCAATCTTGGCAACTTTAAGCCTGGAGGACTTTGACTCCCAGAATTCTTGGAATTGAAGTCCTTCAGGCTTAAAGTTGCCAAAGTTGGAGACCCTGAACTAGATGGGAGCTCCTTGTTCTAGGTATATTAATTAGCACAATGTGAAAGTATTGCATTTTATTGCTGGAAGTAACAATTCAATCAGCAGGAGTCTCCAGTGCTATTATGTATGTAAACACAGGGAAGTTTAACCATTTGCAACTGCATAGCAAATAGAATTTTTTTAAAAAAGTTAAAGCCTCTGGAAGGAAGAAGGGGTTGCATACATGCAGAAGTCCTAGAAGCATTTAAAGCAGGGGTCTCCAATCTTGGCAACTTTAAGACTTGTGGACTTCAACTCCCAGAGCTTTGCTGGCTGAGGAACTCTGGGAGTTGAAGTCCACAAGTCTTAAAGTTGCCAAGATTGGAGACCCCTGATTTAAAGCACCCTATTTTTTCCTCTTTTTCATTTTTTCCTCTTTTTCATCCCTCTGTTGAGGGATGTTTTCATTCCCTCTTTGAATGTCTCTGGATCAAGAGAAAAAGGTAGTGAAGGCAAACAATGAAGGTTCACATTCATCTCCCAGAATTTCCACCATGGAAAGTCAGAACTTCTTGCTTCTCCTGGTTTAGGCAAGTTGGAGAGCATTTAAGAGGCAGGGGAAGTTGTTCAAGGAATAATATTTCATGCTGCTCACTTAATGACTAAATGTTAATATTTATAGTTTGCAAACTTCTCTTCCACTAGAAACCTATCGACCTGAACCTTTCCTGATCTGTTAGACTTTTCTCTTCAGACTGGCATTTCAGAGTGAGCTGTGGAATAATGCCAACTCCATTGGATATATTGCTTTTGTATTATATACCATACCAATTGAAAGTTTCAGTTGGTATATAAAGTGCAGTAGGTAACTCAATGTAGAACAGTGCTATCATAATGATCATATCTCTCCAATATCCTGGATGGTAGTTAAACACTAAAATAAAGGTGTTTTAAAATATTCATTCTTTTAGAGCCGTGATGGCGAACCTATGGCATGTGTGCCATCTGTGGTCCCACTGAAGTCGGCAATTGGACTGTTTTTGGCTTCCGGAGAGGTGGGGAAGGCCGTTTTTGCCCTCCCCAGGCTCCTAGAAAGCCTCTGGAGCCTGGAGAGAGCGAAAAACGGGCCTACCGGGCCCAATGTGCTATTGTGCGCCAAAAGTGGGGGGAGTGTGGGGGGTCACGCATGCATGCCCGGGGGCAGGGTGCAATGAATTATGGGTGTGGGCACGCGCACAAGTGAACCCCCCGCTCCCCCCGCTTTTGGCACATGACAGCAAAAAGGTTAGCCATCACTGTTTTATAGCATTGTTATCTGGGAGAACTTTCTTTTTCCTTGAAGACATTTCACTTCTCATCCAAGAAGCTTCTTCAGTTCTGACTGAAGTTCAGTCAGAACTGAAGAAGCTTCTTGGATGAGACGCGAAACTTCTTCAAGGAAAAAAAAACAAAGGAAGTCCAGTTGTCTTTTGAAAAAGCACCTTTGGGACAACCATGAGCTGGATGACTGAGAATCTCCATAGACCTGCCTGGGGGAACGTTTCATTTCCTAAGAGGAACCCTACCCTGTTATTCAGATCTACAAGATAGGCAGCTGACCATTTCTTAATATTTAAAACTGCTTTTCCATCCAAATTAAAATTGGTAAGGGTTCCTCTCAACTTCTAACCATAGAAGTTGGATGTGTCTCAAGACATATCTTTGCATTTTGCTTTCAAAATTGTGAATAATCCCTTTAAGCTGTTTTAATATCTTAATATCATAATATAACTATATAAATTACTGTTTATTCTACAATGTGTTGGCAACACTTATGTAAAGCCGGTGTATTATAAGGATAATATTTATTATAAATATTATATGGAACAATAGCATGGTGCTGGCTTTGACTGAAATGGGAGAACTCTGAAGAAAGATTCTATGTTCTAAGTTGTTTGTCTGTCTGTGAACTAACCTTATGGCATTTAAAGTTTATTACTGTCTCACAGAAGGGACTAGGAACAATTGATAACAAATTCTGGAGAATTGAAAGGGAATTTTATATCAAAGTTCTGCCTGTGGTAGATTCTGGTCCCTCCGGTTTTCCTTCCTTTCTTGAAACATCTATGTATAAGACAGACAGAATGGAAATAATACTTCAATGGAAATAGTGTATACTTTCAAGATGTATTGACCAGTTATTCAAGTTTTGCTTTATTGTATTGTAATAAAATTGCCTCAGAAGTAATGCTCACAGGATATGTTTGGTGTACAATTTTCATAATTCCTAGTGAACATTAGTTAGAACCATGGTGGGGTGCCCGTAGCAACTGTCACTTGGCTTCAAGATGGCGGCTATAACTGTGTGATGGAAGACCTGCCCTTTTTTATATGCATTTGGAATATTAAAATGAGACAGGTCTTTGATCACCCAGTTGTGCCCTCCAATTTAAGAAGCTGATGACTGCAGATGCCCCTCAAGTGTGAACATGGCACAACAGGAATTAAGTATCCTATTGTTTTTAGCTATTGGAAAGACCTTCCCTTAGAGTTGCCATCTTTTCCCCTAAGTCAACTGAACAACTTCTACATTAGAGTTGCAAAGAAGAGGCAACATAGAACTATGGCTGAATAAACTCATGCATTATGAATACAGGAGCCGTGGTGGCACAGTAGTTAGAATGCAGTATTGCAGGTGAATTCAGCTCACTGCCAGGAGTTCAATTGTCACCAGCTCAAGGTTGACTCAGCCTTTCATCCTTCTGAGGTCGGTAAAATGAGGACCCAGATTATAGGGGACAATATGCTGGCTCTGTAAACCGCTTAGAGTGGGATGTAAAGCACTATGAAGTGGTAAGTCTTATAGTTATTGCTATATACAGAAGACCCCATCCTCAGGAATTGCTGATTCCAGAATGGATTCTTTTCCATCAAATTAGAGAAAGATACAGCTTGGAAAATCTGGAACCTAGATCTGAAAGCACACCTCATGAAATCCACCTTGATTTTGTCACAAAACAATGCCTTCTCTGTGCCCACTCAAGCTGACTTGGACCATGTGGCTGTTAATTTCAGATGGGTGGGCTATGGGTCATATAATGTAAAATTGGTGCAGTCGTCCTAGGTCCATGATGGCGAAACTTATGGCACGTGTGCCACAGGTGGAACGCATAGCCATATCGGTGGGCATGTGTGCTCAGCTCTGGCGCCAGCTGATTTTCGGGCCTTCTGGGCCCACCAGAAATAGGGAAACAGGCTGTTTCCTGCCTCCGGAGGGTCTCGGGGGGGGAGGCCTTTTTTTTTTGCTCTCCCCAGGCTCCAGAACCTTTCTAGGAGCCTGGGGAGGGCGAAAACGGCCTCCCCCCCCGGAGGCCAGAAACGGCCCGTTTGCCAACTTCCGGTGGGACTGGAAGGACTGTTTTTGCTCTCCCCAATTTCCAGAGCCTTTCTAGGAGCCTGGGGAAAGAAAAAAACGGGCCTACCGGGCCCACTGTACCATCACGTGCCAGGAGCGGAGGGGGAAGGAGCGGGGGGGGGGTCACATGCGCGGGGGTGCGGCACATAGAATTATGGGTGTGGGCACGCATGCGCATGACCCCCCTTCTCCCCCCCGCTCCTGGCACACGATGGCAAAAAGGTTAGCCATCACTGTCCTAGGTGATTAAATTAGCTTGTTATAGAATGTGGCTTGAACTTGGCCTGTTATTTCTGTCAAAAAAATATTAATAATCTGTTTTGACCAGAAATTGCTGATTCCACAGCAAACCTCTTCAGCTAGCCTACTGTTGTAACAACATTTCTCACATCCTTGCTAATTGCAATAACGAATGCAACTTTTGGTTGAGTTGAGAAAGAACCTCCTGCTGTTTTTCTTTGAATGGAATTAGTGAGGTGCGGAAGGAACCAAGTCACATGAAACATCACAAGCTTTCTATGTGTGTGTGCGTGTTTGTGTGTGCGTGTGTTTGTGTGTGTGTGTGCGTGTTTGCGCGGTGTGCGCATAATCCTAAAAGAACAGAGCTATTAAAATAGCATATTTAATTTTTCTATCCTCATTTGGAAACTGCATTTTATTAAACTTCTAAAGTAGTTTGCTTCATTATAAAAAAAAAATCAGAATCACATCCTCAAAGTTCTTCCTTTCTTCTTTGATTTCTTTCCCCAGTTTTGAAATGTCATGCCATCTCTCTGGTGAATATTAATGGAGTTATACAATGCAAACAAATCAATATTTATTGATGCTTTGCAAAGTAGCTGGTAAATAGTGCTAAAGTTCTATAACTCGATTTCATTGAGGACTGCATCAGGGTTGTATTTCACCTCAGGAGGCCGGGGGTGGGTGGGGCCAGGGTGGGCATGACCAGCTCTTATTGGGGGCGCCTGTGGTGGCCCAAGCGCTCCCGAGCTCTGTTTTTGCTGCCAGAGGGGTGCAGGAGGCCATTGCAGCAGAAAACAGAGGCTGGGAAGGCTGCTCACAGCCCTCCCGAGCTCCGATTTTACTAGCAGAGTCACTGTGGGCCGATCCTTCGCTGTTTCCTGGGCGGCCCCACACCCTGCGGGCCAGATACAGCCCATGGGCTGTAGTTTGACATCCCTGTTCTATAGGCATTAAGTCTGTGTAGCCTGAAAACAGTAAATAAATGAATGTAGATGCCTAGGTAGATCAAACCAAGGTTTTATATGGACCAGCATTCTGTGATTAGCAGTCATCATACCGCTGTGTGAGGAGAATAACTATTTCTCTATGTTCTTTATCTAACTTCAGTATTTAGAGTTCTCTAAGTCATTGCCCACCCCGCTGCAACCTTTTGTGTACCAGGGACTGGTTCCGTGAAGAGAGGTTTTCCTATGGACCGGAGGGGGCATAGTTTCGTGTGCCACCTGCATCCCGCGGATGGGGCTTTGCTTGTTTGCGCAGCCCAGTTTCTGGCATGACATGGCCCAGTGCCAGTCCAAGACTGGGGGTTGGGGGAACCCTGCTCTAAGTTATGTAAAATCCTATTTGATTCCATTGCAGTTAATTAGATTTCACACTGAAACACACACACACACACACACACACACACACACACACACATATCCTTTTTGTTGTTGTTGTTAGTTGCGAAGTCGTTGCTTTTAAAGCAAAAAGGCCTAAGGATGTTATCTTTCCATCACAAGGAAGGCAATCATATCTCTTCATCTTTCTCATTGCCTCTTTTTTAGATACTTACCAGTCCTACTATATGGTATACTTTGAGATGTGGTGATAGGAACAAGTATGTCATGCATTAGTTACGATTGAAGCATTTCAAATTTATATCAAAGCTTCAACAGGCGGATCATTTTATTTTCAGTCCTTCCTATCTTTGTTTCTATTTTTTCATGGTTTGTACTAAGCGGGTTGATATAACATTGGGTTATTAATCTAAAGTCACAAAATGATTTCTGGGTATTCAGAAATAAATCAAGATCCCATGAGTGACATTTATGGAGTAAGGGTTTTTTTTTTTTTTTTGGCTCAACTGTAAACATATTAAATGTAATTTGTCCATGAAGATTCTCAGTTATCCAAGTCACGGTTGTCCCAAAAGTGGTTTTTCAAAAGACAACTGGACTTACTTTCTTTTTTCCTTGAAGACGTTTGTTTCACTTCTCATCCAAGAACTTCTTCAGTTTTAATTGAATGGTGGAGAATGGAAAGATTTATATTCCTTGCAGTATTAAAAGTCATGGGATATGATTATCTGGAAATCTTTGATGTGGAAATTTGTCAGAAGCTCTTTGGAAGTGCAAGGGTATAATATGTACCAGATGACCTATGTCTGCATGCTTGCTACTCTTAAAGAAGATGAGAAAAAGCATAAAGTATATTTATTCTGTTGGTGTAATAATAATTCATACTGGTTAGGTAGACAGATACTCAATTTCTCACATGCTCCTGAACTGCCTTTGAAAAACTAGCTTAAAATGGAATATGTTCCGCTTTTCAAATGGGCAAATGATTTCAGTATCGTTGCATGTTGCTGTCGAAATATCAAATATTTTGGTTGTTGAGTGAATGTCTTGTACATTTTCCATTCCATTGGAGGGCTCAAAAGTTACTCACAGACAGACAGACAGACAGCTACAACTTTGCCACCACTATACTGGCTGCAGAACAGATGATGGACACACCAAGTCATCATTGCAGTCTGCAATTATTTTTAATTTATCAATGTGGCCCTTTCTGTTGACAAGTTGACATTGAGAATGTGTTTGAAATATTAGAAGGGAAAATTAGTATTGAAGGTTCTTGGCATTAACACACACACACACACACACACACACACACACACACACACACACACACTTCAAACACACTTGCTAGAAAATAATCCTGCTCAATAAAATAAAATAAAATAGAGGTGAAATGCACTCTCAATAAAATGGCTCAATTTACAGAAAATGCTAGACTTAACATTTAAATGGTAAATTGTTGTTTGGAATAAACAGTCATTTAATATTATGTAGGAATTAGGCTTCTGAGTTCTACTTTCAGGTTAGCATTCAAATGCAAGGTGCAATCACTTTGGTAAAACAAGAGCATCATATTGCAGTTGGTAAGCATACCAGTTTCATTGAAACTCAATTTAGACAATTCAGTGAAACTGGCCTGTTTTTTTAATTCCTTGCAACATGTAATTATCTTAAGTAGATAGCCTCCATTTGAATTTCATTTTAATTAATATTACACATTGGGAATGGAAAAAATTGGAATTTTTCCCTCCAGAATTTCAGTTGTGTTCCAATTTATGGTTTTAAGCAGCTGGTAAAGTTTTGATGATTATTATTGCTATTCATCCACATGGGTTCACAGTCTAATTGACCTGGTATTGATTGCAGTGATTTGGGTCTTACCCAAGGACCTAAAATTCAGAGAGGTGTTACTGTCCAATGTACATTGTTCCAAATCTTTTGAAAAATTAGTACTGTCAAATTTAGTAAGTTTCAAATTTCTAAATATTTTGTGAGTCCATGTTGTATCGCACCGATAATTTCAGTTAAATTCAGTATTTTTCCCTCCATAGTCTTTCAACTACAATTTGTAAATCATGATATTTGGTGATCCAGTTTCTAACTTTTGGGTTTGTATTTGAAAGATTTCTGTTGTGATCACTATTCCTTTCATTTGCTTTTCATAAAATTATTTCCTAACTACCTTGAACTGCTGTGTTCTTGATCATTTTCCCACAAAGGATTCTAATATTCCATGGCTTCTTCCTCATTAGGACTCTTAAATGCTTTATATTTTTCTTGGACAGCTTCTAATTAATTCTTAATACAATGTTTTATTTAAACTGAATTATTCTGCTTTCCTATGGTTGAATTTTCTGTGCCACTGTCACAATTTGTTGTCTTCTTTTTTTGCATAGAATTTTGATTAAATATTTTTTTCTTGAAGATAAAGCTAATGCAAACTAATATAAAGTGAGAAAAAGAAAAGAAATAAAAGAGAACACTAAGAAATTAAAAGATGCTTGCTCCTGGGGAGGAAAGCTATGGCAAATCTCTTTTTAGTATACTAAAAAGCAGAGACATCACCCTGCCAACAAAAGCACGTATAGTCATGGCTATGGTTTTCCCAGTTGCAATGTATGGCCGTGAAAGTTAGACCATAAGAAAGGCTGAGCGCCGAAGAATTGAGGCCTTTGAACTATGGTGCTGGAGAAGACTCCTGCGAGTCCCTTGGACTGCAAGGCGATCAAACCGGTCAGTCCTAGAGGAGATCAACCCTGACTGCTCTTTAGAAGGCCAGATCCTGAAGATCAAACTCAAATACTTTGGCCACCTAATGAGAAGGAAGGACTCACTGGAGAAGAGCCTAATGCTGGGAAAGATTGAGGGCAAAAGAAGAAGGGGACAACAGAGAATGAGGTGGCTGGATGGAGTCACTGAAGCAGAAGGCCTGAGCTTAAATGGACTCCAGAGGATGGTAGAAGACAGGAAGACTTGGAGGAACATTGTCCATGGGGTCGCGATGGGTCAGGCATGATTTCACAACTAACAACAAAAAGAAGTAGAAGAAAGAATGGGACTAGAAGACCACCTCCAAGATCACTTCCAGCTCTATTCTGATTGGAAAAAGAGAAGAAAAAGGAAAATAGGAAAAGCAAAAAGCAAAAAAGATATAATGAAATTGGTTTCTAATCTTTAAAGTACTCATAAGTACAATGATAAATTTATTACTTTATCCATGGTTACAAAGTAACTTACTTTCTATAATCTTTGTTTTCTTGCTTCTTTTGAAGTGTTGGTAATAGTCTTGGGTCCAGCATTATATCATTTTATAAGGCTAAATGTTTTAATAGAGCCTTGATTTTGATTCGTCGGATTGCTCAAATCTGCTGAAAGCTCTTTTGACTTTCTGTTGAAGGCAAATTTCCCATTTTGGTTTTCTTTTTATAAAGGAATATTAAAAATATTCCTTATTTTCAAACAAAATTCTGGTGTTGCAACATCAGGAGTGGTGTACACGAGCTGCTTTGTTTTACAAATTCTGTTGGCATTGCTTGGATTTCCATGATAATGCATTGTAAAAATATAGCTATATGCTTTAGTGGTGGTAATTGTAATCTTTCTGGTTCTTTGATTTGATTTACCACTGAATAATGCAGATTAAGGCTGTGAACTCATATCTAATGGTTTAATCGGAAGCTTTTTTAAGATAAAGAAACCACACTCCATGCAAAACTTCTGTGGTGTGTATTCATCCATACTGAACCATATTTAAGAACATTTTATATAACTGGATTGTTTTATGGCAAAGAGGTTGGGAAAGAGTGATTAAGTAATTGAGGCAGGGGTGAAATGCTCCCAGTTTGGACCGGATCGCCCGATCTGGTAGCGATGGTGGCAGAGGGTTCGGAGAACTGGTAGCAAAAATCCCTGTGCACTCCCCCCCCCCATGCCCAGCTGAGCCGCGCGATCATCATAGGCTGTTTTTTTTACTTTTAAAAGTATTTTTTCTACAATCTCTTTGGCCGAAAAAATGCTTTTAAAAGAAAAAAAAAGTTGGCCACGCCCACCCAGTCACATTACCCCCCACCAAGCCACGCCCACAGAACAGGTAGTAACAAATTTTAGATTTCACCTTTGAATTGAGGACAATACTTTGTAATGTATATATTACACATTTTGGGGCAAAATGGTTTAAAGTGTTACTTTGTTAATTACTTCTTGTTTGCTTTGCTTTTAGTTCCCATCATTGTTCATTACCTTTTAGTGATCCATCAAATCCAGTATAATAGCTTTTTCACCTTAATCTTAGAAAGACTACTGTAAAGGCTTCATAATAAATGAAGTGATCCCTTTGGAAGACTGTGCAGAGATACTCTGCTTAACTAGGAGATGGTGTCAAGCAGAAAGATCAGGTCCCTACATGAAGGTCCAATTAAACTTATTTATTGCTACTCACGCCTATGCACAGACATATTCTCAACTAACAAACACCAACTTGGAGTTCGATAAGGTTCAACAGAATTCAATGGTGATTGGATTTAGTTCACTTGTGGCTACATAGGGATTCTAGGCTGATCCCTCTTTTAACTCCACCTCCAGGTTCCGTCACTCCTTCTCCTACCCTCAAGTACCTTAAGGCAGAATCATAATTCCACACTCTTATGCTAACATTGTTCTCATTTTCTAGGCATAACTCCCTCAGAATTCTAATTAGAATTCATCCGTTTGGATCAGTAGTGGGTTCCACTTACATTCGCTACCGGTTCGGAACTGTGAGCGCTTGTGCGCAGTGCTTCTGTGCATGCTTAGAGCATCCTGGTGGGTGGGCAGAGCCTCCTCCCACCGCCACTACTGGTTCATCTGGACCAGGGCGAACTGGTAGAAACCTACCGACTGATTTGGATGGAATATATGTCCTTTCAGTATCATATCCCTTATATTTAACAGTGGCTGATTCTGGCTGTTTAGCTGTTTGTTGCTATAGCAGAGTGAAAATTCACTTCTGGCCTAAGGCCAGTTTGGGTGGTGAAGACAGGAGGCATGGCCTGTACTTCTTTCCAGTTCCATTAAAAAAAAAAAGTTATGAAATAGTCAGATCAGTAGTGGGTTCCTCCCAGTTCGGCCCGGTTCCGCCGAGCCGGTAGCGGTGATGATATGATGTCCCCGAACCGGTTCTGCCCCCCCGCCTCCCCTGCGTTATTCTTATCTTTTATTTGCCCCCACCCCCAATCTATTGCTGCCTCCTGAGTCCCAGCTGATCGGCTAGAAGGAAAAAGCTGTTTAAACTGTTGCCGCGGGGCTTCAAAGGGCCGCCCTACAGCTGATCAGTATTAAAAGGCAGTGTGGTGGTAGACCACACCGCCTCTAAAAACAAATGAGTAGACCGGTGCCTGCAAAAATGAATGGGTAGACTAGTGCCTTCAAAAACAAATGAGTAGATCGGTGCCTGCAAAAACAAATGGGTAGACTGGTACAGCTTTGCAAGCAGTTAAAAGCCTGGTAGACCAGTACCTCTGCTAAATCCTAAAGAATTGTCACATGACCATCAAGCCATGCCCACAAAATAATCCATGGCCACAGAACCGGTAGTAAAAAATTTTAGAACCCACCCCTGAGTCAGATGGATTAATGTTGAATACTTCAAACAGCTAAATGTGTAGGAGTGGGGTGGGGCTATCCTTTCTTAAGCCTCCTAAAAAGCTGTAGCCTTTTTTCAAAATCTTTGCATCTTGGCATCATTTAAAACACATGTATACACAGACATGTTTTATTTTAAGTTATTACAAAAAGATACTTTGCCATTCTTGGCTTTTAAGAAGTTGGAAACCAAACAAGGTTTGGGAATGCAAACTGTATGTCATGTAAAGTCAGCCTAGTTCAAATTTACTGAATCCCAAGCATATGTTGGACTGTTTCTCTTTGGCTTTCAGCACTGCATTTAGCACTGAAAGAATTCTAGCTTGGGAGAGTTCGTATATTAAGTGTTGAATTATGAACTGTTCGTATCTTCTTTGCTCTCTCATCTTGTTTTCTGGATTGTCCTTGGAAATAATCTCTTTATGTCTGGAGTCTTATATTGTTCTGTGATCTGGTTTGTTTTAGAAACTGGGAACAGTCGAAGTGTGGCCTGATGACAGATATTATCAAAAACATGACAAACCACAAGCTTCATGTTGTGCAACATGCTTAAACTGTGCTATGCTTTATGTTAAGGGTCTGTGTTAAGGACTGTATTCATCTGCTTGAAAAGCTACACAAATATATATTTTTTTCTGACACTCATAATGCTCTGGTGAGTTGTATCGGTTATAGGAGGTTGATATAATACAGGGTCCCGATAGAACCTTGCTTCTTGACTCCCTTTCAGTATGCTGGCTACAGATTGTGGGAACTGAAGCTTAGCACATTAGGACGCCACCAGCTTACAAGGATGCAATGTTATCTTTACTTTTCCACAGCAAGAGGGAGAGAGGGCCTGAAGCCTTTAGATCAGGGGTGTCAAACTGCTGGCCACGCCCATGCCCAGTTTAGCGAACAGGGGAAAAAGTCCCAATATGTCATGTGACCCTGCCGTGACGATGCGAGTTTGACACCCCTACTTTACATGTATGGGCATTTAGGAATCTCAGAAGGTCTTAACAAACATAGATTTTTTTTAAAAAAAAATTATAAATGCTAATTGATCAGGTACCTGTGATCTGGCTGACATGTACCCTGTATCTGCATAACTTCCCTTTCACTCTTATAATTCATTTTGGAAATCCTACATTATTTAAGCATTCAGTGCATGTGCTACAGCTTATGCCTTTTAAGAACATTTCTTAGTTGACAAAAAGCTATCAGACTCATAATTTTTGCCTACCATGGACTAATATTGTCTTTTCACAGCATCCTTGATACAGTTTTCCCCTTCTTTTTGAAAAAGTTTGTTTAGTTTTTTTAGCAGGAAATTAAAAAAAAAACAGGCATACAAGCGAAATACAATATTGCGTAATACAAATACATTGTATAAAGAAGCATTTGGTTGTATAATCTTTCCTTTCCTCACATATTTTTCTTAGTTTAAGTAAGAAAAATGACTTTAAATGACTACTATGACTTTAATTTATGTGCAAAATTTACGAGCATTGTGGTTGCCAAACTGGGATTAAGACTCATCTGATATCAGAAACATATTGTTAATCCAATCCAATTGACAGGTGAAATGTCAACCTGAAAATACATTTCTTTACTACCTAATGGGATAGAACAAAGAAGTTAATTTTTAAAAAGCTCTTAAAACTTGACTGAAAGTTAACTAGGAGATTGGCTTACAAATTTAGTTCTTATTAGATTTAATGTATAGAGATCACATGCAGCAATAACCTGAAAAGCAAGGTATTTTAGTATGGCAGTACTGTTAGTGAGTTGCAGTGTGCAATAGCTTATGCTGATTAAAATGGTTTTATTGGGTAAATGATAGTTCTTTCCCAATCTGGTGACTTCATTAAGTGAATCTCTCAGACTTCTCATGAGCCATGAACTAGTTGGGAATTCTGAATCTTTTATTGTAGATTCCTTCAGAAGGTGAGCAACACTGAGGAGAACAGTGTCTATTGCAAATATTGTTGGGTGCCTGCTTTATAAGAAAGAGGGACCCCAAATGAAGGAAAAGCAAAGATGTTTACGAACATTGAGGGCTACCAGGCAGAAAATCCCAGGGATCCAACTTGCTGATCAGTTTGGGGAAACCAAGGAAGTCTTGGAGTATCCAATGTTAGTTTGTTTTTTAGACGAAATGGACCTTTCAGAAGGACGGTAGAGCTGGGAAAGTCTCGGGAGGGACAATTGAGGTCATCTGGCTGATGAGGGATGGATCCCTGGGATTTCTTATTTATTACATTTATTGATTTCCTATCTTATCACTCTGTTGCAGTTTCTCCGTGAGGTCTGCCCTTGGGCAGTGCTATGAGCTGATCAGGAGGCTCCTGTGCTTGAGTTTAAATGGGATTGCAGGGGACTTTTTTCTGAGGGTAGGGAGGATCAGTTAGGCTCAGATGGGATAAGGGAGAGGTGTCAAACTCATGGCCCATGGGCCAGATCCAGCCTGTAGGTTGTTTAGATCTGGCCCATGGGACCACCCTGGAAACAGCAAAGGACCGGCCTGTGGTGCCCGTGAAAATGGAGCTCGTGAGGGCCGCATGCAACCCTCCCAAGCTCCATTTTCACTGGCAGAGGGTGTAGGAGGCCATCGCAGCTGAAAACTGAGCTCGGGAGCCCGTTTTCGCTGGCAGAGCGCTTGGGCCTCCACGGGTGCCCCCAATATAAGTGATGTCAAGATAGACACGCCCCCCTGGCCCCCGAGGTGAAACACAACTCTGATGCGGCCCTCAATGAAATCGAGTTTGACACCCCTGGGGATAAGGCGAAGAAAGGAACTGGGTTTGACCCTGATTGCATCTAAAATACAGGAAGGAAAAAAGGGCGCAGCCTCCATTTAGTTGCTGGATTTATTTCTGCATCCTGTCTGCAATGCGATGGTGACTTCATCTATTTATATAAATTATACTAGACAGTAATGGTTATCCTTGATGTTGCCTAATCACTTTCTTTAAACTGCACCTGAGTTTGCCACGCTTTGCAAGAGCCCAAGACAGTACTTAAAATACCTGATTGCTAAGATGATGTTTTCTTAGATCAAAGCAGAGACGCCCGTGGCTTCAGCCATGCAGAATGTGAGGTCATACTTAATTTAGGAGCAAGCATATCCCTGCTTAGCTTTTTTTTGCAGAAAATTTCAATATGCTCCTTTTTCCTCTAGTTAACCTTCATTCCAGTGCAAAAGGGGAGATAAAAAAATGGGGCCACATTTACAGCTACAAATCTAGGCACTCTTTTGGTTAACGTCCAATTTATTTTCTAACAGAGAAAATGAATGTATGCATTTTCATAATTTAATAGTGAAGATATAAATGTGTCCCTTGAGGTTCTGTGACATGCTATAGAACTGCCCACTGGTTGACGTGAACTGCGAGATGGGCATCAAATAAATATAATAATAAAGACAAAACAAAAAAAATAAGCAAATAAACCGTAGATCTGTTTCCTACCTTTAAAAATGTCCATTTCTTCATTGTGGGAATTTCTATATTTCCATCTTTGTACATATAACGAACCTATTGTCCCTCCCCCTTCTTCTTTAGCCTTTTTAATTTCTCTCTTTCTCAAGAGTGCCGTTTCTAATTAAAATAAAAAGTATCTCAAAATGTCAAATTGGCATGATGCGATGCAATTTGTCCACTGGCTTGTAATAAAGAATGATACTTTGTTTGCATAGGAAATCCCAATGAAAGATAAAGAAAATATTATGTTAACTGATAGCTGTCGACTTAATTGGCTGCACAATCGGTAATTGTCCTTAATTCCTGACATTTATGCTGACGAGTTTTATTGACTGGTACTGATGCTATCTTTGGGGAAAATTTCTGATACTTTGTACAGGGAGTCCTTTTGACTTACAACCACCATTGGGACTGGAATTTCGTCCCTAAGGAATGCTGTAAAGCAGAGGCGGGGAACTATGGCCCCTTTATAACTTGGGGACTTCAATTCCCAGAATTCCTGACTGGCTCAGGAATTCTGGGAGTTGAAGTCCACAAGTCATAAAAGGATCATAGTTCCTCACCCCTGCTGTAAAGTGAAATATCACATGACCTCATTGCTTAGCAACCACAATCTCATCTCTTCCCATTGTGGTAATTAACTGTGAATTGTGGGTCATTAAATGAGTACCCACCCCAATCCAGACTACTCTGGGCTTGATGTCTCCTAGCCCTGAGCCAATTCCCCCCAACATTCTTTCTCTCTCCCTTCAATCTCTCCCCTTTTGGTTACAGGCACCCTAACAGCCTCAGCAAGCTCCACCATTCATTCTTACCCCGCTATTCATTCTCTCCTACCAAGCAACAGCATTTGCTACCCAGTTCTCTGCCAGTTCCCTGAACAAAACTTTGGCAGTCAGCGACCACAACTGAAGTGGATGTACCTGGCTCCCTTCTTTGCTGTCTTCCTTTTTAGACCCAGCTTCTCTAGTGAACATATGACTTCCTGCCTTCCAATACAGTAGCATTGCCATCTTGGTCTAGTGATTAAGGCACCAGGCGAGAGATTGTGAATTGATGTCCTGCCTTGACAGCCAGATGGGTGACTTTGGGCCAGTCACGCTTTCTTGGCCCACCCCACCCCAGAGACTTGTTGTTGTTGTTGGGAAAATAGGAGGAAAGTATGTCGGGTATGTTTGCCATCTTGAGTTATTTGTAAAAATAATAAAAGGGAGGGAGGGAGGGCGGAAGTGAGGGAGGGAGGAGGAAAGAAAAAGAGAGAGAGAAGGAAAGAAAGAGAGAAGGAAGGAAAGGGAGGGAGAGAGAGAAAGAAAAGAAAGAAAGAAAGAAAGAAAGAAAGAAAGAAAGAAAGAAAGAAAGAAAGAAAGAAGAAAGAAAAAGAAAAACCCGTTCTCAATTTACAACAATTCATTTAGTGGCCATTCAGATTTACAAAAAAAGTAACTTATTATTTTTTTTACACTTATGACCGTTGAAGCAACCCCATGGTCATGTGATCAAAATTTGGGTGCTTGGCAACTGGTTCGTATTTATGACTATAAACAATCATAAGTCGAGGATCATCTGTACTGCATGCCAAGTCTTTTTTTTTTTTTAGTTTTCCTGCATCTTTGTGAACAGAAATAGATGCGGTGGTCTATGCTACTGATTAAGTGATTCAGACATTACCACAATTTTCATTTTCATTATGCTGTTCTGCCCTCTAGAAAGGGTTTGGACACTAGTCCGTTCTGTGCACTTCCAAGTTGAGATTACCTATAGAATTAGCATTTATCATGGTGTTAACTTGTGCCTGTGTTATGCATCCTGCAATAATGAAAGCTACATTGTGAACATAAGACAGATACTTACAATTGTGAGCAGGGACAAAATCAGCTGGTTACATTTTATGTTTCTTAACTCCTATATGTAAGAAACTGTTGGAAAATGTGAGATTGCTGTGCCTCTAGTTTCAAATCCAAAACGTAAAATAATGTTCAGCGGATCTCCTTTTGTGGATTAGCCAAGCCATCCATGGAATGGGATGGGATGGGAAGGGATGGAGGCAGAGGAAAGTTGACAAGGTTTCAAGGGAGCAAGAATTAGCCCGACAATTCTAAAAATTAGGCAAGCTCTATAAAATTATGAGTATCCCAAAGAGGGATGAAGAATTGAAAGTTTTCCTCCCAAACTAAAGGATGAGATTTTGCCTGATGACTAGGAATTCATTAGTGCCTATGTTTGCATCTTCTGCAGTACTGAAAAATGAGACCATAAAACTGACACAATGTATTGAAAAGAAGCGTGAATAACACAGTGCTTCACCTTGCTGCACGAGGCTGAAATTGCACAACTTGGGGAAAAAATAGAGCATGGCTGGCATAAAATGAGACCGAAATTAGGTGACTGCCCCTGTAGCTGCAGCTGTGGGTTTCAGAGTCTGCTGATTTGCAGGCATGTGAGTTCACACCCAGTCATACACATCCACGTATGGCATGCACGCAATGTACTGACTTTTGAGGTTTTGCCATAGCCTTTTTTTTTTTTTTTGCTTGCTAGGCTGATTAGTTATGAATCCTGTTTGTGTAAGAAGGGCTTGTGTGTTGTTCAAACAGGCTGCAGAAAGAGATCTGTCAGATGCATGTGGAGGCTGTCAACCTTCAATTCCAATTTTATTTTGGAGAGACCATCTTGCACAGGGATTCTAGCTTGCTCTAGATTCGTGTAAAATGAAGGCATGGTTTCTATAACTGCCATTTGCAGAGAGGTATGGATTGAAACATTTAAGAAGGAAGCAGATGGGCCAAAGACAAAGCATATTTCATCCAAACTAATTAGTGATGTTGCACTTAAAACTGGTTGCCTTCTAAGTTCTTTTGGTTGGTTTATATTGTTTATGGCAGGGGTCTCCAACCTTGGCCACTTGAAGCCTGGTGGACTTCAACTCCCAGAATTCCCCAGCCAGCTTTCTGGGAGTTGAAGTCCACCAGGCTTCAAGTGGCCAAGGTTGGAGACCCCTGGTTTATGGCAATGGAGTTGTGTTTCTGCAAAAGTTTCCACATTCAGATCCTCTCTAACAGCCAGAACAGACAAATACTGAATGGGCAGTGAAGGCAAGGTTGATCTGGAATAAGCTATAGGTGTCACCTTCAGCGAGATAAGGCTACAAGTTTGATAAATAAATATTCTGCTTGTAGCATTGATACTTTTATTTTCCCCAAGAACGCTGTCCACTTTTGTATGTGCATTTTTTGAGAAATATGATAAATCTGGCAGAGGAAGGAAGCTATTTCATAACTACTGGACTTGCAAAATTTGGCAGATGCAGCTATTTAAGCTGTGAATTTTTTTTTTTTTTTAAAATTTGTTGGGAGTAAGTGGCCAGCAAAAAGAATTATGCTGCAAATGCATTTCTTCTGTACCCTTGCGTGATCTGGCATTTTACATACCAAATTGAGTTAGGGTTGAGGGTTGAGGATTGCATTGGTCAGTCCTTCTCCACTCAGGTATAAACAAGACATGTCTCCATCTCGAGCCAAGTGAATGACAAATTAATTTTATGACCTTGTCACTTCTACTTGTGCTCAAAAAACAAAACAACTTCCCGATTAAAAAAAAAAAAAACTCTGGTGAGTCTGAGAACAGCCTATACACGGTTTCCTGCACACACAAGGAAGGAATGTTTTTGGAGTAACAACAGTGAAAGGAGGGGAGTTTTGGCAGTCTGTTGAGCTATTGTGACCATTTTCGGACAGAATCTGCTGTAGCATTGGGCTACAGCAGATTCTCACAAAAGGCGGATGAGGTGGTATTTTGAGGAAACATTTCAGGCTTCTCCTAAGAGCTCACATGATTGAGCGTTCCTCTGTAAACACAAATTCCCTGTATTCAGAAGGTAAGCACGTTATAAAGCAAACTGATATTCTATTTAAATTCTTTTTTATTAGTTTATCCAAATATAATATAAAGTACAAAAATACAAAAGAAAATAATGGGAAAATAAGGGAGGGAAAAGGGGAAGGGAAAATGAAGGGCAAAGGGAAAAAAAAAGAAAGAAAAGGCGTTGACTTCTGACTCCTTTTGTTGCAATAGAAGAAGATAATAATATCAAACTTCAACTTTTTTACTTTTATATAATAATAGAAAATAGCCATGCCTATAACAACAAATCTATCTAATCGGCAAAACCCAAAACCGAAGTTTCATTTTTTTTCCACCTCAGGGAGAAAGTCCAGAAGTGGTTTCCAAGTAGAAACAAAGTTAATTGTGTTTTTTCCTTTAATCAGAGCAGTCAATTTGGCCATCTCTGCAAACTCCATCAATTTTTTGCACCTATTCATCCATTGTGTGAATCATCCAAAGTGTGCTTCCATTTTGGGGCATCAAGTAATCTTCCTGCCATCAACATATATAACATTGAAGTCTCAATTCCCCCCTCCCCCCAGCAAATTGATATTCTAGACCAGGGGTGTCAAACTCAAGGCTCGGTAGACGGATCCGGCCCACGGGGTGCTTAGATCCAGCCCATAGGCCCGCCTTCCAAACAGCAAAGGATCAGTTTGCAGTGCCTCTGCGAGCAAAAACTGAGTGGTTGCAGCTGAAAATGGAGCTCACGAGGACTCCGTTTTTACTGGCAGAGAGTTGCAGAAGGCCGTTGCAGCCTAAACTGGAGCTCAGGAGCCTGTTTCCTCTGGCAGAGCGCTCTGGTCACCACAGGCACGCCCAAGCTGGCCACGCCCACCATGGGCCCCTGAGGTTAAATACAACCCTGATGCAGCCCTCAATGAAATCGAGTTTGACACCCCTGTTCTAGACTATAACCTTTTTGGAATTTTGGTTTGGATTCTTAGCAGCTAGTTCTGTGCATTTTGAATGGAGAGGAGGATAAGAGGTCCTTTTAGCCACAAACTCAGAGGAAACTTTGAGCCAATCACTGCAGCTGTTTTTCAGTGCCGGAAAAATGGAGAATAGGGCAATGTGTGCTATCTATGACACATACGCACATACACAAAGAGAGAGAAAGAGGGGGTTTATCTCTTTTATTTGGAAAAGTTGTAAAATAGAAATGTAATCATTTAATTAAAACGAATATAAATTTTTACAAGTTCAGATGTTCCAAGGATGTATACAGCTGGATTCCCAGTTTGTTATCAGTGTTCTGATGTAGAAGGTAATGCATTTCCAATTCAGTCCTTCTGATTAAATATAGGTTCATTGAGACTGCAGAGAAGTGGCCCCAGTGATGCATAGGTTGCTCTTCGAGCTTATCATTTCTTAGTATGATCTAATCAGATGATATATAAAGTGAGAACCATGGATACCGTCTAGAGATCGTACAATATCCGAACCTTAGATTTGTAAGATGTCAATAAGACCAATACTGCTCAGAGCAGGAATACAAAGTAAAAAAATCTCAGAGAGACAATTGCCTAGCTTCTGCTTCAACTCAGTCAGTGAAATAGAACTTTCTATCTCTCTGAGGGACGGGGACACGGTGGCTCAGTGGCTAAGACGCTGAGCTTGTCGATCGAAAGGTCGGCAGTTCAGCAGTTCGAATCCCTAGTGCCGTGTAACAGGGTGAGCTCCCATTACTTGTCCCAGCTTCTGGCAACCTAGCAGTTCGAAAGCACGTAAAAAATGCAAGTAGAAAAATAGGGACCACCTTTGGTGGGAAGGTAACAGCATTCCGTGTGCCTTTGGCGTTTAGTCATGCTGGCCACAGGACCATGGAGGCCTTCGGACAGTGCTGACTCTTCAGCTTTGAAACGGAGATGAGCACCACCCCCTAGAGTCGGGAGCAACTAGCACATAGTTGCGAGGGGAACCTTTACCATTTTATCTCTCTAAGGAGAGTTGGACTTTTCTATGTTTGGAAATCTTTTTTGCCACTGTCAAATCATAATGTTACTTGACACCTAACCCAGTGATCTGTTGTTGAAATAGGTCACCTTTCCCCACAAGATCCTTAACACAAATAATTAGGGCCAATGACTTGAATGGGAAAGTTGACCTCTTTGGAAACTTATGACTGGAAGTGTCACTTTCATGGTATGCTACAAATGATCATCTTTCAAACTCTGTTGTTCCATTCCTTTCTAAAATTATAGCCTAGCCCCCATTCCCCCCCCCAAATCAGCACATTATAAGTGGTATTTTTCAAAAATGTGATGATTTAATAAGTTTTAGCTTATTACTATAGACATACCTTTTAATTTGTTGACTAAGGGCAGACTGTAGTAAAGAGAAAGATGTAACCATGTACAATTGTGACTTTAAAGATAGTTTCAAATATATAAACAATGGTTAGGCTTTGGAAATTTGCATTGTGGGAGGAATTCACAAGCAGTGGCTCCTAAAATATCTTGCCAGATGGTTCTGTAGTATCACTTTTGATCAGTGGTGGGATTCAGCCAGTTCGCACCACTTCGGGAGAACCGGTTGATAACTTTCTGAGCAGTTTGGTGAACTGGTTGTTGGAAGAAATCATTAAAGCAGAGAACTGATTGTTAAATTATTTGAATCCCACCACTGCTTTTGATGGATAAAAAATGAATATATTCTAAAGTGCAGAGGTTGTAGTTGGTCATAAAAATTACAGTTGTACGCACATTAACCTGGATATAATTTCTTTGAAATCTGAAATGAGGTATCATTCTTATACTGCCGATAATACAGCTCTTTGTTCCGCCATCTCATTTTGGGTAAGGCTGCGGATGCACTGAGCACATGCTTAGAAAGTTTGGTTCTTTCTAAGCATGATCATCAATGGAATTTTGATTCCTAGCAAACAAGAACGTTCATCCACCTTTAAGTATATAATTGACTATGCTTCAGGGTAAAAAAAATACAATTTCAAAATTAATTTTGATGAAAAGTCACTTATTTAAATGAATTGGCTGCCCAACTCTATAGATTTCCTTCCTTCCTTCCTTCCTTCCTTCCTTCCTTCCTTCCTTCCTTCCTTCCTTCCTCCCTCCCTCCCTCCCTCCCTCCCTCCCTCCCTCCCTTCGTTACAGCCAAGGTTTGTCTGGGTTTAATTCAGTGGTGGCTTTCAAAAATTTTTACTACCGGTTCTGTGGGTTTGGCTTGATGGGCATGGCATGGCATGGTGGGCATGGCTTGGTGGGCATGGCAGGAGAAGGATACTGTAAAATCTCTATTCCCTCCCGATCAGCTAGGACTTGGGAGGCAGAGAATAGATGGGTGTGGGGCCAGTCAGAATTTTTACTACCGGTTCTCCAAACTACTCAAAATTTCCACTACCGGTTCTCCAGAACTGGTCAGAACCTGCTGAAACCCACCTCTGGTTTGATTTATACTCCAAAGTGTAAATTGTTAGAAGTTCAACTATTCTTGATGAGAATATCAATAGCATGTTGGATACCATGTTTTGAAACTCATTATTTCTATTCATATAAAATATCACTTCAGTGCATATATGTAAATTGGAAGCACGTAGCAGTAGAAGTGTTATGGACTAGGCAAGCTGAATTGATTGACATTTGTGTGCTAACCTAGATTTTGAAAATTCTCAGATTCAGAGACAGCCCCAGAATAGTAGTAGCTTTTACTAGAGTTGGCTGTGTTCTATATGATCGTAATGCAATTTCAAAATGTCACTGCATTTCCTCAACTACCTCCAATCCTAGCACAACCATCCCAGGAGAAATCTGCTTTATGGCTTCAGTGTTACGCCAGGAGTAATCAACTTGCTACACTGTTTTGTTCAATGCTGTCATAATCACTTACTCTTGGTTGACTTGTACTTATGGCCATAACAGTTCAGTGATATTTCAAATGTTCTTAGTTGACTCCCGTTTTAGATGATAAAAAGACAAATATCTAGGCTTTCTAGAAGTGGCATTACATGATTGGTTGTATGCCTCCCTGATGTTCGTTATGTGTAAATATATATTTTAACAGTATATAATTTTAAAACTATATATACTGTATATATATTTAATCTCCCCTGGTACAAGCTGACAAAGCGAGGAGAACCTGTGGCTTAGAGGTTAATACATCTGCCTAATATGCAAGCAAGCCCACGTTTGAATCCCAGATGGATATGGCTAGCTGATGAGAGCTAAATAGCTTGAAATAGATCTATTTCAAGCTATTTAGCTCTCTATTTATTTCTTTGTCAGTAAATATAAATTTAACACAAAATAGTTTGTCATGAAAGCGACTGCCTGAGGGCTCCTGGATTGGGGCTGAAAGGTGAAAAGGAAGCAGTATACTCCTTCCCATATTTGGGTAGACCAGGTTTCTTCGATAGAAAACCCACATATACAGTATGTGTGTGTGTGTAGTTTTAAATTTGGGATAAGTTATTGTACTCCTCAGTTGATGTCAGAGTGAGAGAAATCCATGGCAGAAAAGAAAAGAGAATTTCAGAATTTTAAATTATTTAAGGTAATATCAGCGTATCTGTGGTCTGGTATGAAGCTAGGAGATATTATCTTCCCTTCCTCCCAGTTTCACATTTACTATCTCTGAATTCCAGTGTGTGGGTTGCTTCTTCTGAATGTATTTATGTTGTTATGAGGACCTTCTGAAAAGCAAACAGTCTTACCATAGGGAGGGGAAATGATGGGAGCAGGGACTATGGCAGAATAGGATTTCCCCTTAGGACCAGTGGTGGGATTCAAATAATTTAACAACCGGTTCTCTGCCCTAATGATTTCTTCCAACAACCAGTTCACCAAACTGCTCAGAAAGTTAACAACCGGTTCTCCCAAAGTGATGTGAACTGGCTGAATCCCACCACTGCTTAGGACCCACCAAAAAAATCTCCCTACCTGACAGGACCTGCTCCATGCCACTGTCTGATGGGGTAGGTAGACATCCCTGGGGAGAGGTAGTTCCTCAAAGAACTTGGTCCCATGTCCTGTAGGGCTTTAAAGTATCAACCTTGTGAACTCCCAAGTTTCCTCTTTCTGCTATGTATTCAAAACGGACAATGATTAATATATGTGTGAGTGGCTGTGGGTCAGTCTCTACCGGTTCACCCTGGTTTGGGCGAACAGGTAGTGGTGGTGGCGGGAGGCTCTGGCCACCTGCCTGGACATCATCATGGATGCTCTGGGCATGTGCAGAAGATTCTGCGCATGTGCAGAAGTGCTGCAAGTGCGCTCCCAATTCAGAACCAGTAGCGAAGGTAAGTGGAACCCACTACTGTTGTGGGTGTGCATGTGTATGTGTATGTGTATATAGCATGTATGTGTGTATGTATATGTGTGTTAGGTACATGTATGGGTAAATATATACTTTCTTTTGAGAGCAGGCAACAGAATTTCATTTTTAATGTGTGCCAGTGTGCTCACAATAAAAAAAAATGACAGTAAAAGTGCATTTTGTATTATATGGAATTATACACTTGTTGAATAATGGAATGAAAAGTCACTGTTGTTGAATTAGTGAACCAATGGCCTTAGTGTGCAAAAGTCAATTTTTGTGAAGACTTAAAGTCAGTGGTGGGTTCCAACAGGTGTTACCACCGGTTCTCTTTGTGCATGCGCTTTGCGCACAATCGCCATGCTCATGCTCGCAATGCTCACACGCACGCCAAACTTGCGCTCCGCACAAGCGCATTAGATTTCTGCCGAGCTGAGGTGCAGCAATCCACTCTGCTGCACCTATCAGCTGGGCTAAAAAATCGGCAAATAAAGGTAGGTATAATGCAGGGGCAGACGGGAGGGAGGGCCCAGCTTCCAGTCATAGAGAACCGGTTTGCTGATATGTCACATCATCACCACTACCAACTCACCCGAACTGGGCCAAACCGGGAGCAACCCACCACTGCTTAAGGTGTGCAAAATTTGAAAACTTGTGATGTTCTAACTTGCCCCTATGTTATATGATGAGACATATTAGAGTTGCATTAATGTCTCAGCCTTGAAACCTCCTTTCTCGTTATATACTCTTCAGTCTGTTTGGTGTAAAGGCTATAAATAAGAGACTGTTGTTAGGTCTGCAATTTTAGAGTAAATACCTTGAAAGACAGCCACTGCTTTATTGGTATATTTCTCACAGGGATGAAGTGAAGCATGACTGGCTTCAAGTAGTTGGCATTTGAGTAGTCTGGTTATAAATTCCTGTCTTTTTTTTTTTTTTTACTGATGCTGCAAGTCAAGGTGCTTGCAGTGGGGATGTTATACGACTCGTTACAAATCCCCTCCTCTGCTTAGAAATCATATGATTGCGTTTAGAAAATAATACTGCTTAATCTGTAAGCGAACAACTTCACAAAGGGACTAGCTTTTACCTGATTGGAAATTTGGAACAAAGGTAATTGGGTTTCAAAGATGCCGCTGCCCAGTGGTGGAATTCAGCCAGTTCGCACCACTTCGGGAGAACCGGTTGTTAACTTTCTGAGCAGTTTGGCGAACTGGTTGTTGGAAGAAATCATTAGGCAGAGAACCAGTTGTTAAATCACTTGAATCCCACCACGGCCGCTGCCCCCTAAAACCCCACTCCACTTACCCATTTATTCCTTAAACCTTACCCAGTTTAAAAGAGGAAGACAAACATTCCCCACAATCACAACCCTGTGAGATGAGTTGGGTTGAGAGAGAGAGTGACTGGCCCAAAGTCACCCAGCTGGCTTTCATGCCTAATGAGGGACTAGAATTCCCAGGCTCCTGATTTTTAGCCTGGTGGCTTAATCACGACCTCGGAGGTTGTAAAAGGTCCTGAATAGGATGCCAAGTTAAGAATAATTTTTTTCTTCTGAAAAACATAATCGGAGAGTGTCAACTCTGCATCCTTGGACGATTTTACTGTACTACTTCTGCTCTACTAAATCAGAGATAGCAATAGCACTTAGACTTCACAGTGCTTTACAGCCCTCTCTAAGCGGTTTACAGAGTCAGCATATTGCCCTCGACAATCTGGGTTGTCATTTTACTGACCTCAGAAGGAGGGAAGGCTGAGTCAATCTTGAGCGGTGAGATTCGAACTACTGGCAACCGGCAGTCAGCAGAAATAGCCTGCAGTACTGCATTCTAACCCCTGTGTCACCATGATAGACAAGTAAGTTTAATTCCAGATGTTTTGGGCCAGTGGCTTCCAACCTTTTGGGCACCAGGGACCGGTTCCGTGGAGAGAGCCTTTCTGCAGACTGGAGGGGATGTGGTTTTGGATGCTGCCTGCATCCTGTGGATGGGGCTTCGCTTTTTTGCACGGCCCGGTTTCTGACATGCTGTGGCTTGCTGCTGTCCATGGCCGAGGGGTTGGGGACCCCTGTTTTAGGCTACAGCTTCCACAGTTTTGCCACTGGCCATGCAGCCTGGGATTTATGGGAGCCCCAAATATATGCAGGTTCATGCCTACCCCTAAGGAAACACTTACCTTTGAGTCAGTGTTGACTCCTGCTTGGAATAATCCCTGCAGCCCTTCTTCCTAAGGTTGAGAAAAGGTGACTGGGTCAAGGTAACCAAACTGATTTGTGCCTAAAGCAGGACCAGGACTGACTGTCTTCTGGTTTTCTAATCTATGTTTAACCATTGCACCAAACTGGCTCCTTACCCTTAAAGGAAAATAATTGGATGCCAATTAAGAGTTCTGCCTGCCTCTTGCTTCTTCTCCAGGTCCTCTCCAGCACTAGGAGCTCGTTGTTGTTGTTTATCCTGAGAGATCAGGAATTATTGAGTCTGTCATCTGCACCTCTATAACTGTCTGGTTTGGCTCTGCAACCCAACAAGACAGACACAGACTTCAAAGGATAATTAGAACTGCAGAAAAAACAATTACTACCAACTTGCCTTCCATTGAGGACCTGTATACTGCACGAGTCAAAAAGAGGGCTGTGAAAATATCTACAGACCCCTCGTATCCTGGACATAAACTCTTTCAACTCCTACCTTCAAAATGACACATAGAGCACTGCACACCAGAACAACTAGACACAAGAACAGTTTTCTCCCGAACGCCATTTATTTATTTATTTGTTCGTTTGTTTATTTATTGGTTCGATTTATATGCTGCCCTTTCTCCGGAGACTCAGGGCAGCTTACAATGTGTTAAGCAATAGCCTTCATACTTTTGTATATACCTGCTTAGTAAGGCTTTCGGCCCCCCCCAAGCGGTGTTCTTTTTTATACAAAGTCAGCTTATTGCCCCCACAATCCAGGTCCTCATTTTACCTACCTCGAAAGGATGGAAGGCTGAGTCAACCTTGCCATCACTCTGCTAAACTAATAATTCCCTCAACACTGTCAAACTAGTTACTAAATCTGCATTACTATTAATCTTATCGTTCCTATCATTCATTTTTTCCCTCTTATGACTGTATGACTGTAACTTTGTTGCTGGTATCCTTAAGATTTATATTGACTGTTTCCCTATGACTATCATTAAGTGTTGTACCTTATGATTCTTGACGAATGTATCTTTTCTTTTATGTACTCTGAGAGCGTATGCACCAAGACAAATTCCTTGTGTGTCCAATCATACTTGGCCAATAAAGAATTCTATTCTATTCTGTTCTGTCCTGTCCTGTCCTGTCCTGTCCTGTCCTGTCCTGTCCTGTCCTGTCCTGTCCTGTCCTGTCCTGTCCTATCCTATCCTATCCTATCCTATCCTATCCCATCCTATCATTAAAATGTTGATATTGCAATGCTCTTTAGAGCTTTCTGTGCCCTGACATAGATTGTCCAACCCTTCTGCTCCCCTTTAGGTTTGTTTCCAAATTTGGCTTATTTGGCATTCGCTCAATTGCTTTCTTTGCCTTGCTCTTTCCCATTTCCATAAAGGACAGGAAACTGTTTTAGTGGCAAGACTGTTTGAATAAAAGGCTTTAACCCCTTTGAATGCAGATGAACCTTGAAACATGAGCTGGAAGCTGTTAGGCAGTGGGGTGTATATATGTGGAGGTTAGGAGCTGTGAAGTCATCAGTAGCGAACAACATCTGAATTTGGGCACGGCTAATGAGCTTGTGAGTCATAGACATGACTCCAATATTCTGGTATTTGAATACATTTCCAGCTGCCTCTTTTGTGCAAGACAGTCTTGCTCTAAGTAGAACAGCACAAGGGTATAAAGTCTGTCGTTTTAGAGAAACAGAATGAATCATAATAACAGGCTTCCACATTCTGAGCATGGCCGCACATCACATATACCCGTAATGGTGAACCTATGGCACGTGTGCCACAGGTAGCATGCGGAGCCATATCGGTGGGCACACAAGTGTTGCCCTAGCTCAGCTCCAGTGGGATTGGAAGTTGGGAAATGGAGGGCCTCCAGGGGGGTGGGGAAGGCCATTTTTGCCCTCCCCAGGCTCCTAGAAAGACTCTGGAGCCTGGGGAGAGTGAAAAACAGGCCTTCCAGGCCCACCAGAAGTTGGCAAACAGGCCATTTCCAGCCTCTCGAGGGCCTCCGGGGGGATGGGGAAGGCCGTTTTTGCCCTCCCCAGGTTCCTAGAAAGGCTCTGGAGCCTGGGGAGGCCGAAAAATTGGCCTACAGAGTCCACCATGCTATCATGAGCCAAGAGCAGAGGGAGTGCGGCGGGGGGGGTCATACGCCCATGCATAGGGGGTGGGGAGCATTGAATTATGGGTGTAGGCATGTGCACACACTACCCCCCTGCGCCCCCCTGCTTTTGGCATACGATGGCAAAAAGGTTAGCCATCACTAACATATATGTACCTTCTAGTTGGTATAGTCAATGGATTGGTGGCTTGTGAGCCCTGGAAGTGCAGTGGTTAGAGTGCAGTATTGCAGGTTAACTCTGCCTACAGCTTGGAGTTTAATGCCGATGGGCTCAAGGTTGACTCAGCCTTCCATTCTCATGAGGTTGGTAAAATGAGGATCCAGACTGTTGGGAGCAATATTCTGACATTGTAAACAGCCCAGTCAGTGCTGTAAAGCACTATAGAGTGGTGTATAAATCTTAAGTGCTATTGCTGTTGTGGAATAATGTCTAGGTAAGCAATCTTAGTTTGTATAGAACAGAGGTGTCAAAGTCAAGGCCCGTGGGCTGGATCTGGTCCATGGGGTGCTTAGATATGGCCCGTGGAGCCACCCTGGAAACAGAGAAGGACCAGCCCGCGGTGCCTCTGCCAGTGAAAATGTTTTCTGCTGGGATGGCCTCCTGCAGCCCTCTGCCAGTGAAAACAGAACTCGGGGAGGGGGGATGCGCCCTCCCTTAGCTCCATTTTTGCTGGCAGAGGGCTGCAGAAGACCATCCCGGCTGAAATTGGGCCACCCCTTCCCTGCCACAACACCCAGTGTCCCAAGGTCAAACACAACCCTGATGCAGCCCTCAATGACATCCCTTGGTATAGAATAATACGAGCATGCTTGGGATATATCTAGATTGTGATTGAGCCTGTGACATATGAGTCGAAATATATCAGACTTGACTGATACTGTCTTTTATCGTTAGCAGGCAATATTCCATGCAACAAAGTTATAAGATAGCTGACCAGGAAATTCTGAGTTGACACGTAAAAAGGTGCACAACTAGTAGAATACAAAGACGG
Organism: Pituophis catenifer annectens; assembly: GCF_029215685.1. NCBI lineage: Eukaryota > Metazoa > Chordata > Lepidosauria > Squamata > Colubridae > Pituophis > Pituophis catenifer. The sequence continues at coordinate 14,419,569 of NW_027256886.1, read as the reverse complement.
AAAGGTCCATCTGACATAGCACATGTGGACATAATGTTCCTTATTGAGCTCCTCTTTTTAAGTGCCTCCTTGTTTCAAAAACTATTAGTAGGTAGACAGAGCATAGTTTCATCAGACATGAAGACCTTTTCACATTCTATCCAAATAGCTGCAGATCCTGGTAAACAATAAAGAGTATGAATGAATAAAAATGTGAATGAAAGATCTAAGATGTGTCTCAGAAAGTAAGGATTGGTGTCATCCAGATGTGTATGTGTGTATAAACATAGGAATGTATAAGATGATGATAGCCGCATATGATGCGTAACATTGTTCAGAGTTCTGTAGGAAACAAATCAAAGGAAAAAGTTATTTTGGTAGGTGATATGAATAGATAGATGAGAATGAGATGAGTATGGAAAAAGTGATTGGGCCATTGAAAGATCCTGAGAATGATGTATTTATTTAGAAATAGGCCTATTTGTTTTAAATGCACCTAAGTTATTCAACTTTACCAGAGGTGGGTTTCAGCAGGTTCTGAACAGTTCTGGAGAACCGGTGGCAGAAATTTTGAGTAGTTCGGAGAACCGGTAGTAAAAATTCTGACTGGCCCCACTCCCATCTATTCTCTGCCTTCCAGGTCCCAGCTGATCAGGAGAAAATGGGGATTTTGCAGTAACCTTTTTTTTTTTTAAATTTGATTTATATGCTGCCCTTCTCCGGAGACTCAGGGCGGCTTACAATACGTTAAGCAATAGCCTTCATTCTTTTGTATATTTTATACAAAGTCAGCTTATTGCCCCCACAAACTGGGTCCTCATTTCACCTACCTTAGAAAGGATGGAAGGCTGAGTCAACCTTGAGCCTTGGAGAGATTCGAACCAGCAGAAATTGCAGGCAGCTGTGTTAATAACAGGGTGCACTAAACCACTGTACTATCAAGGCTCCTCCTCCTGGATTGGGGAGGGAATGGTGATTTTACAGTATCCTTCCCCTGAAGTAGGGTAGGAATGGAGATTTTACAGTATCCTTCCCCTGCAAGCCACACCCACAGAACCGGTAGTAAAAATTTTTGAAACCCACCATTGAATTGTACAAAGTGTGAATGTAAATCTGAAGAGATAATGGATTTGCTTGTGAAGAAACATTGAGGAAATTAGTGAAGGATACAAGGATGGACAATAATGCCATCTTTCAAATAAAGTTAGAAGTGGACCAATGGGAGAAATGGACATGGAAAAAAGGAAAGAGGTTTAAGAAACAAATGAAAGTAGAATGTTTGTAGAAAGAGAAAGCATGAATCAGGTATGAAAAAGGTCAGATTATTCCTCTGATAAAATGAATTGAAAGCAGACATAACATACACAATATGTATATAGAGAGAAAAGGATAATCTTAAAGAATGCAGTCAAAGAGTCCAAAGAATGCTAAGATTAAAAGATGAAGAAAAAATGTGGAGTGTTTTTAACCAAAATAAAACATTTTAGAAGTAGGCGATAAAGGATAAACAAAGAGCCGCCAGCAGAGTGATTGGAATTAAAAATAAAAGGGGTAAAATGGTTTGAGATGAAAAGGAAGTAAGGAATGTTGGAAGGAATACTTTGTAATTTGTCTGCAAATGATTCCTCAAATATGTCAAACTTTATTAAGGGTCATGTCAAAGAAAACATTGATCAAAGGAAGTCATGAATTCTATAAGAACTGTAAAAATGTAAAAATGGTATAGAAGTTCATAAATATAATTGGGAAAATTTTAATATGAAATATACATTTCCTATTGTGATTTTGCAAATTCTTTTGTGTATGTGTGAGGACTGAGTTTGTGCCTGGAGAATCCCCTTATTGTTCTTCTGTAGGAAGTGGGGGGGGGGGGGGAGGAGAAAGTTATAGAGGTATTAATTTGTTCAGTGTGCTTCGGAAGGTGTTTGGATGAAACAGTATAAGAGATGACAATTAGTAATATGCTAGAAATTGATAATTAATAGTAAGTGCAGTTCAGTTTTATGTTAGACAGAAGATCTACAAATCAGAATTTTATCTCTTCAGGAAAACCCTGAGAAATGTATGTATTCATTTGTTAAATTTATTTGCCCTCCCTCTTGCCATGGATGGCATAACAGGCGTTACTCTGGACAGCATGAATGTGAGAAAAAAGGTTGATTGCAAATTTGTTGATTTAGAAAAAGTATGTGATAAAGAGACTATGGTTGAATTGTGGGATGTTTTCCATGGAGTTGATGGTTGATTGCTGAATGTTCTAAAACTTGTACATGATGGATATAAAATGTGCCAAAGATCAAGATATCTGGGTTCGACATGGAAAATGGACTGAGCAATTGCAAATTATATATAGTGAAAAAAAAATGAGTAGATGATTTTGTATATGTTAGCAGAAAATTTAATAAAGGCAAGAAAAATAATGGCGGAACCTAAAGATGTAGAAATGCTGGCAGGAAGATAATTGATATAAGTGATCTGTTGGAAGGAACACTTGTAAAAAGAAATGAAAGTGATGTATATGAATATGTTCCTGCTCATTTTATTAAGAGAAATATAAAAATAAATTAAACCAAGGAGAATAGGATCTCACATGAATCAGAATAGCTTAGTAGTAGGGTTTAGAATGAATGTGATGAATGAATGTGAATTAAATACAAAAATAAGTGATCCATATGAAAGAAGTATTTTGAGTTACTGGGTTATGTGGAGAGAATGAGTGAGGATCAAATTGAGCAGCATGGTGGCCCAGTGGTGAAGATGCTTGCCTCCCATTAGAAAGGTTGAGAGTTCAATTGTTGGTAGTGGCAGATGTTTCTCTCTTAGGGTGCAAAGAAAAAATATCTGCGAACTCCACGTAGGCATCTGAAAGGGCATCTGGCCAGAAAACACTCAGATCCATCCAGTTAACTCAACTCTACCCTGAATTAAGGGACTACAGGGTCATAAAAAGAAAAAAAATGATGTTGATCTTGGAATAAGAAGGAAGAATCAACAAATTGAGAGGGAAGAGAAGATTGAGAAAGTTGTCTTTACATGTAACTGAAAAGATCCTGATAAAACAAGAAGAAAGAACATCAACTTCCTAAAGTATTGATGAAAGATAGTTTGCATGGATAAAAGAGTATGGAATTATACTGAGTAATGTTAGGTAGTCCTCATTTAACCACCATTCCTTCATGAACTGTTTGTACTATTGACAGTGCTGAATGAATGGTAGTGTCAGGCTTCTCCCTACTTGGACATTTAGAAAAGAAAGACATCATATTCATGGCTGCCACAGCACTTCTGCAATGATGTGAGTATGATTTGCAACCTTCCCTGCTGGCTTCCCACAAGCAAAGTCAATGGGGAAGCCAGCGGGAAATTGGAAGTTGCGGGGATGTGAGGTCCCTGCTTAACCAACTATACAGTTCTCTTTTGATGGCAGCCAGGATTGCCTGAACTGCCATCACTAAGCAGTGCAGTCATGTGATTTTTTGTTTTTTTGTTTACTTATGACTCTGTTGCTTAAAAATGGAGTTTGTGTCCCAATTGGCCTACTAAACAAGGAGTACCTGCAACTCATCTTGGCAATGTTTTCCTTTCTGTTCTTATTATGCCATTATTTACTTTGGTTTACTAGTTCTTCTTTTTCTGGTATACTTTACAAAATGTTGCTAACCCCAAAAAAAGAAAATTTTGATGGGAATATATGCATTATGGCCCCCTCCACTATCAGTCTAATAATGTTTCTGTGCTTCCAAATGAGAAATAGCAAGAGTTGCCTAGGATTTCCAGGGATTGGAAATGTGCAAAATTGGAGCAGGTTTAGGCAGGAATTTCCTTCTAAAAATGTCTGCTATGCAACATTAAAATAAAAAAAAAGCAAACAGAATTTATAACTAGACAGATATATATTCTAACTATTTTGCAAACAAATTGCTGCTGAAAAGCACAAGCCTGACACAGACTTTTCATATCTTCAAGGGGTGGGTGAAGATTCTTTGTTTCTGTTTTTAATCCCATATCCTTTTGAAATAATCTAGAGTTAGTTTTTGGAGCGGTGTGGTGTACCTGGTGTGGAGTGAATTGTTGCCAATTTCATAAGCGGATTGGCACCAATTAGAAGATAGAATGTGAGGTGTCGAAAGAACCTGTTGAGAGATTTAAGCTCTGGTAAGTGTTGGAAGCGCTTGCCCTTTGGTATTCCTGGTGCCAGAGTTTCATTGTGTGACTGGGATAGGCTGTGAGCATGTTAAAACATAAATCCAATATTGAAGAAATGGTTGACACTGAAACAAAAGTGTGATCTGTAATAAGGACTCAAGTGGTACAGATGCTGGGCAGGAGGTTAGCAAGTCTGTGTTTGAGATTCGACAGCTGCCATGGGGAAGGGTTGAACTCTCATCCTTCACTCCAGCTCCTGCCAGGGACATGAAAGGAGCCCACAACTGGATATTCCCAGGGCAACGGTGATGTCCTCAGCTAATCCTTTCAACATGGAAGCACCTCAGTGCTTCTGACACAAATACAAGAAACCTGGAATACTTGGTAGGTGCCAGGAGCTATTATTCTGAATGCCGAGATGGTGCGCTTGTTTCTCTTGAAATTGCTGGCTCTTGCTGTAGAAATATTGAATGAAAGGAAAACTGCTTTACTTTTGCAGTGGACCTGATCCAGATTGGAACCACAGCACAAGCCCAAAGAGTTTCCATTTGCGGATGGGGACTTCATCTGAATCAGGTTTCCTGTACTGTATAGTAAATCCACACCACATTGACCCAAAGTGTATTATTGGACCTATTGCTTGGCTCTTTTGGTCACCTCTATTGGTTAGAATAGAATAGAATAGAATAGAATAGAATAGAATAGAATAGAATAGAATAATAGAATAGAATAGAATAGAATAGAATAGAATAGAATAGAATAGAATAGAATAGAATAGAATAGAATGACATTTCAAATGGTTGTCCAATCTCTTCTTAAAAATTTGCAGTGTTGGACAATTCACAACTTCTGGAGACAAGTTGTTCCACTGATTAACTGTTCTAACTGTCAGGAAATTTCTCCTTAGTTCTAAGTTGCTTCTCTCCTTGATTAGTTTCCACTCATTGCTTCTTGTCCTACCCTCAGGTGCTTTGGAGAATAGCTTGATTCCCTCTTCTTTGTGGCAGCCCCTGAGATATTGGAAAACTGCTATCATGTCTCCCCTAGTCCTTCTTTTCATTAAACTAGACATACCCAGTTCCTGCAACCGTTCTTCTTATGTTTCAGCCTCCAGTCCCCTAATCATCTTTGTTGCTCTTCTCTGCACTTTTTCTAGTAGACGAAACATTGCTGGATATCTACAGTAATATGGGTAGTTCTTGAATTACAACCATAATGGAACTTGCCCATCATGTTTATAACTTGGAATGATTGCATTTTATTTTATGACATTTTTGTGATGATGCTTAAGTGATGCCACAATTGTAAGGTGAACACTGCTGTCATAAAGGCTGGTTTTTGGCAAAATCATTGTAAAATATGGTCACGTGACCATGTACCACTTCAAATGCCCATAAATGCAGTCTGGTTGCTGAGTGCATGATATGCAATCATATGATCACAAAGGGTGGGCAGCGGACCATTGTAAGTAATACCCCGGTTGGTCTGTTTTAACTTTGGTTGCTAAGTGACTAGTTGTAAGTCTAAAACTAAAGGTAAAGGTAAAGGTTCCCTTTGCACATATGTGTTAGTCATTCCTGATTCTAGGGGGTGGTGCTCATCTCCGTTTCAAAGCCGAAGAGCCAGCACTGTCTGAAGACATCTCCGTGGTCATGTGGCCGGCATGACTAAACACCAAAGGCGCACGGAACGCTGTTACCTTCCCACCAAAGGTGGTCCCTATTTTTCTACTTGCATTTTTTACGTGCTTTCGAACTGCTAGGCTGGCAGAAGCTGGGAAAAGTAACAGCAGCTCACCCCATTACACAGCACTAGGGATTCGAATCGCTGAACTGCCGACCTTTTGATCGACAAGCTCAGCATCTTAGCCCCTGAGCCACTGCGTCCCTAGTCTAAAACTACTTGTATGTTAAATGCTAACTTGATGAGTGAGATATGACTGTTAATCAGGCAATCAATCTGATTATTTACGAATTGACAAATCTTTTCTATTCATACATTTTAGCCGTGATGAAATGAAGAATTAAGGATGCAAAGCATAGTTAAAGCTTATTAATCAGAGGTGCCCTCTGGATCCAGCTGGAGACTGTTTTTTTAAATTTATGTTTAAGATGGGATTTTAAGCGTTATTTTAATACAGAAAATGCAAATGGCAGACGCAATTTCAGGAGATAATCCCCACTGTCAGAGAGAGCGAGTGCAAGCAGCGGAAATGTCTCTTCCAGACATCCAAGGTGATATTTGCTGCGCACATGTAATACAATATTTAAAAAACAGGCAGCGGACAATTTCTCTTAAAGGAACATTGTCCCCATGAGTGCACATTTAAGCAGTTTAAATAGAACTGAAATTTCCTTACTTGAATTCTCTTAACTGCACTGTAACTTATAAAGTTAAAATGGTGATACTAAAAAATCCCGCAAAAACCTTACAGGCCCCTTTCACAAGGGGAACAAAACCTGTGTTGATCTTCAAGGGACAGAATTTCACCTATAGGTTATCCATTGCATTGAAGTCCTGGCTAATTATTAATTGAATAGTTTGATATAAACCTATATTACCTGCCATTTCTAACTCAAGAGTTACTTAGTTATTGATTTGAACATCGTTTAGATACTTTATAATTGGTTTCAGGGCAATTTACGAATTCGATTTACGAATAAATACAATGAATTTACAGACAATCTTAAAAGAATGAACTTAAAATAGGGACATATACATAAGGCTGGCTCTAACTTCTCCAGCAATACTTTGAAAGGACTGCAACTGTACCTTGCTTATTGACTGCCTTGCTTACCGACTGCCTCATTTAGTGACCATATTTATAACAGCATTAAAAAATAACTTTGTGACCCACCCTCCTATTTAAGACTGTCACGACATCCTGAACTCTTGTGATACCATTCAGGTGCTTAGGAACCTCTGCCTATTTGTCACCATCGTAGTATTCTAGACTTAGTAACAATTGTCAATTGGAAAGACAAAAAAGTCTGGATAGTGGACATTGCATAGCTGGAAACAGCAGAGGAGAAGAGAAGGAACCGGGGTGGGGGGTGGGGGTGGGGGAATCACAAAATACAAAATCTTAATATCAGCAAAAATAATATCAGCGGTTATAGGATTCTTGAGTGCAATCCCAAAACATCTGAAGCACCATTTGAACATCGTCAGCATTGACAAAATCACCATCAGTCAATTGCAAAAGGCAGCTTTATGTGGAACATTTTGTTTGTTTGTTTATTAAATTTATTGGCTGCCCATCTCACTGCACAACAACTCTTCTTATTCTTAGGTGATAAGCCCCTGTTACATGCCCCCAGCGCTTAGCCTACCTAGCAGTTTGAAAGCTGCCTCCCTCAGCCAAGAAATGGACACAAGCACTGTGCCGTACAGTTAGATCTGCCTATCACAGGTTTTTAGGCAGAGTTCAATAAGTGGATAAAAATGCCAAACCCAGTCTAAGCATCTGGCTGACTGCAACCAACCAGGATAATAGAATATTCATTTTAGACAGGCCCCGTATCCACAAGCATCTGTAGCTTGTTATAATGATATCAAAATGACAAAATGAGTGTTGCAACACAATCTCCCAGAACGATGGTTACTGCACACACTATTTTCCAGAGAGAGAATTTAAATCCAGAGAGTGATTTCAAATTTTATTGAACTTCACGTATATTCACTATCAATTTCAGTGTGTTCTTTAACCGAGACATTTTTTGTTGTTGTGTCAATTGTCTTCCATATGCTTCAATGGCTGCACTGTATATTTTTTTCATTAGTTTTTGTTTGTAGCAGACGGACGTTTCTTATTTTAATGAAGAGAAGGACCTATTGTCACCATTGTTGCCTTTGTGTGTAGTCTGACGCCTACTGAATTTTTTTTTTGAGTGCTTGATGTAATGAGGAACATCAAGATGAGAAATTCTTGACCAGAGGCTCTGATTTTGTTTTGTTTTCTTCTTCTTTTTCTTTGCTCTGTTCAAGTCAGTGGAAAAAATTGCTCAGAATTCATTAAGGATGAGGCTATTTCCTTAGCTGAATGTTAAAGGGGATATGCATAACTGTCTACAGAGGCAGTAGAGTAGGAACTTGATGCATAATTTGCCTATCCATTGACTGACTTAAAAAGTGGGTAGATTTGAGGAACCACTAAACCCCCCCCCCACCACAATTTTTTGCCTCTGTAGAGGAGAAACCAGTGAGTGAGAATGGCTCTGAGAGTGATACCCTTTCAATGAACTTGGTTGTTACTTCCTTTCTCAACTGCTTGCATTCTGAGACAGGTGGAGACTTATTTATTTATTTAACACCATACACAATCACACAATTCTTGGCTGCGGACATGTATCGTCATTCCTACAATGAGAACCTGAAAAACAGTTCAGCCAAAATTAAGCTAAAAAGGCAATGATCGACAGTGACATAATATTATAGTGGTACTTCGGTACTCAGCTGCTTTGCAACTCATCAAATTTGATAATCAACGCATTTTGACATGAAAAATCTTATTCTGGTACTCACCGTTTGTTGGTACTTGACGCACAAGCTACAACTTGTCATTGTCACCTGCCTTGTGACTTACTATATTATTCCTTATGGGCAAAAAATTGTTTGATACTCATCATTTTGGTACCCATCGCACTTCCCAGAACCAATGAACAATGACTTCTGAGGTACCATTGTATATGAAGCATCTAACTATTATAAGTCCCCTAAGAGAGCTCTACAACTCCTCCTGTCTTCTCTCATGACTCCTCTTGTCCCAAAGATAGGGGGATTACATACAATTTCTCCTAGAGCTATTGTGGTGAGCCTATGGCACACGTGTCAGAGGTGGCACACAGAGCATCTCTGTGGACACGTGAGCCGTCGCCCCAGCTCAGCTCTGCCATGCATAGGAGCGCATCTCGCGCCAGCCAGCTGGTCTTTGGGTCTCTTCCATGCATACGTGGGGGATCGGGTGCATGCGGGGGGCGTATGCAGGTAGCGTGCAGGGGCACGCATGCATGTATGGGGGCAGGGCGCATGCATGAGGCTGTGCACACATTGCATTTTGGAGGTTTTTACAATGGGGCTGGTTGCATGTGCAGGGGCCACGCACGCATTGCATTTTGCATTTACAGTGGGGCTGGTTGCATGTGCAGGGGCCACGCGTACACGCTTTGGCACTCGGTCCGAAAAAGATTAGCCATCACAGTCCTAGAATATTCATATTAAGTATTGCAGGATCAGCAATCCAAGATCCTAGCCATTTATGCTCAGAAGACCTAGTTTTGATGTGTTAGTTATGTGTGTACAAGTTACAGTAAATGGATAACTGCCTAATATGGGAACACAGTTAAATGAAATGGATTCACCCACCCTTATTATCCTTAGTCATGGTTTCCTTTTTATTCCCAATCCTGAATAATGTCTTCCTCTTCTGGTTTAAATTCATATTAGAAAAAGGAATCAACTATGAAGGAAAGACTCATTTAGACAAAGATTGTGGCTGCGGGATGATTTATATTATATAATAAGAAATGTGGGATTGGTGCTAATAGTGCGGTAGGATTATTTCAAGTGCATGTTTTATTTTCTTTTAAATTGCTATTCATATTTTTCATTGTATCCTCAGAGTTTGGAAAGCTTTGATGTATGTTTAAAAAGCAGCACAAATGAAGGCTAATGGTGTGTGAGGGGAAAAAAGCTAGATACCTATCTGTCCCTTCCCTTCAAATTAAAGTCTTTTTTGCTTGCAAATTCAATTGGGGGGGGGGCAAGGGAGAATATGACGTCTGTTGCATACAAGTTTATCCATTGTCTGACTTTCAACTCATGTGGTTTTCCTAGGCTTCCCTTGAAAAAAATCAAGAAGGAATCTATGAGTCATTTCAAATTCTGTTACAAAATCTATTAGTCATGTTTCCTTCGCTTCCCAGCCCCCAGTTTTGTAACTGAAACCTTTAAGAAAAACTCCAAGGAAAGAGGGTAATAATGTGGAATAAAAAGAAAAAAAATCACATTATGAAAAGGATCCAGATAGTTGTTTTCAAATATTTTGGCATTTATCGCCAATATATTCTGTCAGATAGCATAGTTTAAGGAGAGCTAAATGGAAAGAAAAATATAAATAAGTGCAGTAGGATTAGTAATTTCATAAACTGTATGGAAACCTTTTAACTACATTCGCGGCATAGGTCTCAAATTGAGACAAAATGATTCCAACTTTAACATCTTAGTAAGTGGGTTTGATATGATTCTGAGTAGTTTGTCTTGCATAGCATACAATCTAAAGAGAGTTCTGAATTGGAACTTTTTACAGCTCAGTTTTTATAATAGCATACAATATTATCTGGGTTTGTGAGACAAAATTAATGCAATATAATGTGTTAATGCTCATATTATGCAGGCAAGTGCAAGGACTTCAGAGGTGGGTTTCAGCAGGTTCTGACCAGTTCTGGAGAACCGGTAAATACCACCTCTGACTGGCCCCACCCTCATCTATTCTCTGCCTCCCCGAGTCCCAACTGATTGGGAGGAAATGGGGATTTTGCAGTAACCTTCCCCTGGAGTGAGGAGGGAATGGAGATTTTACAGTATCCTTTCCCTGCCACGCCCACCAAGCCACACTCACAGAACTGGTAGTAAAAATTTTTGAAACCCACCACTGAAGTACGTTCCTCAATCCAGGATATACATTATAGTGACTCATGCAGTGTTACTATAAGTACCATAAGACTTCTAGGAAAAGAGAAGCAAGTTCTAATTTGTAAGATATATTTACTGTCATGACTCAGTATTTATACAAGAAGATCAAAGCTGGAAAGCGAAGTCATGATAATAAGGTTGCGATGTAGGCACACATCGTTGCAAAGTGCTTTGCAGTGACTTCATCTTGAACCATGTATGCATTCCTAAATTCTGAATATTTTAGTGGTAGTTTTCTTGATTTATTGAATTATTTGGTACATTGCCAAAAAAAAAGGGGAAAAAAAAACTAAGCAACAATAATATTCAGAAATTAGACATTTATGGATACTGGAATATATGGGTAATATGACCTCTCCATTCCTTTAGTTTCTCTGGGTACATTAGTTTCTCTTTGGGTTGTAGGATTGTTTAACTGTGAGCTGTTATACTTTGAACGTGATAAAAGAAATCACGCACGGGTTCTGATTAGGTGAGGCACTTTATTACTCATATTCCTTCTGCATGCAGCTTTCTCTGACAGCCACAGAGCTTTGCATGCAAAATGTGCGTTATAACCTATCAACCAAAATTGCATTGCCTTTGAAGTAATAGCAATAGCACTTAGACTTATATACTGCTTCATAATGCTTTACAACCCTCTCTAAGCAGTTTTATAGAGTCATTATATTGCCCCCAACAGTCTGGCTCCTCATTTCATTAACCTTGGAAGTATGGAAGGCTGATCAAGATCGAACTCCTGGCAATTGGCAGAGTTAGCCTGCATTCTAACCAACTGCACTACCTCGGCTCTTCCCAGGATTCTCAGATTGACTGTCTTCCACAATGGAAACAAACTCAGAATTGTCTGTTGAATGTAGGTCTTCAAATCTGTCTTCCCAGTTACTATGGTTGTGCAGTGGTTAGAGTTCAGTACTGCAGGCTACTTCTGCTGACATCCTGCTGCCTGCAATTTAGCAGTTCAAATTTCACCAGGCTCAAGGTTGACTCAGCCTTCCATCCTTCCGAGGTGGGTAAAATTGTTGGGGGCCATATGCTGACTCTGTAAACTGCTTAGAGAAGGCTGTAAACAGAGGTGGTATTCAGTCGGTTCTGATCAGTTTTAGTGAACCGGTAGCAAAAAAATTTAATAGTTCGGAGAACCGGCAAATATCACCTCTGGCTGGCCCTGCCCCTGATCTATTCGCTGCCTCAGCTTATCATTGGATCTTCTTTTGTTGCCCTGTACAGGAGAACAAAGCTGGAAAGCAGGTTAGTGGGGTGGGGAGGGAATGGGGATTTTTACAGTATCCTTCCCCCAGGAGTGGGGTGGGAATGGGGATTTTGCAGTAACCTTCCCCTGGAGTGGGGTGGGAATGGAGAGTTTGCAGTATCTTTTCCCTGGAGTGCAGTGGGAATGGGGATTTTGCAGTATCCTTCCCCCAGGAGTGGGGAGGGAATGGGGATTTTGCAGTATCCTTCCCCTGCCATGCACACCAAGCCACAGCATGCCTACCAAGCCACACCCACAGAACCGGTAGTAAAAAAATTTGAACCCCATCACTGGTTGTAAAGTACTGTAAAGTGGTGTACAAGGGTAAGTGCTATTGCTATTAGTACTGCAAAAGCATTTTTAGATTCCATCCACACAATCACTACTGTGAACTAGTGCAGAAAAAAAGAGAGAAGGCATCAAATATGCAAAACAAAGAGGAGCAAATTTCAGAAATGCAGTCATTTGGGATAACAACTCTTCTCCGCTATAGAGTCTGATTTTGTTCTTTCACAAAATACCAGTGCCAGGAAAAGCCACTGTTCTGAGATGATAGGTGAAACTTCTTTGTCTTCTTTGTTGTAAGAAACAATTCAGAACTGTTGCTAAAGAGGAAGAGTTTTTATTCAGGATTGGACTAGTGATGAAATCCAATTTTTTTACTACCGGTTCTGTGGGCATGGCTTGGTGGGCGTGGTGTGGCTTGATGGGTATGGCAGTGGAAGGATACTGCAAAATCTCCATTCTCACCCCACTCCAAGGGAAGGATACTGCAAAATCCCCATTCCCACCCCACTGGGACCAGCCAGAGGTGGTATTTCCGGGTCTCCAAACTACTCAAAATTTCCGCTGCCGGTTCTCCAAACTGCTCAAAATTTCCGCTGCCGGTTCTCCAGAACCTGTCAGAACCTGCTGGATTTCACCCCTGCTTTAAGGATTGAATTGACCCAACAACATTAAATTGTTAATTGTGCCTGGAATGCTGTTTTAAGTTGAAATTCATTGTAATAATTTTATGGGTTTCCCATTTTAGTTTTTTACTGATGTATTGTAGATGTTCAGATTTTTGAAAATTGCTAAGAGTCTTGGGATTGTGGTAGCCTAGAAAGATAATAAAAGTATGCCTATTTGTAATACATTACATGTCTTTATTGGAGGTGATCGTTCTGCCTGATATTAGGATCAGCCTGAATGGCATATGTAATTTTCCTTGAGGACTGAATAGGCCAATTTTAGTGTCATGGTTATCCTCTTTCATTCTTGCATCTCACTGGTAATAGCAATAGCAATCGCACTTAGACTTATATACTGCTTCACAGTGCTTTAGTATAGTATAGCCTTTATTGTCATTGTACATCATATATACAATGAAATTGGTTTTAGCCTCACTGGTGCAATCCATGACAAAAAATACAAACAACATACCGTAAATAGTATAAAGAATAATCCCTATGCAAGTAATTAGGGGGGAAAAGAAAGAAAAAGAAAAACTAGTCATACGTTTCCGCGAGTGCATGGAGTGATTGTGGTTGTGTTTAAGTCTGACAGCCCAAGGATAGAAACTATTTTAAATCTATTTGTTTGGCTGGCTATGCTTCGATGTCTTCTGCCCGATGGTAGAAGTGCGAAGAGACACTGACCAGGGTGTGAATAATCTCTTGAGTATCTTCCTTAGTCTGTTAAAGCAGCGAGACCTGGCAATGTCATCTGGTGGTATTAGAGGGCAAGCAATGGTTTCTTGTGCCAAATTGATCACTCTCTGTAGTGCCTTCCTTTCCGCAGCAGTTAAACCAGCGTACCATACTGTAATGCAGTATGTGAGGACATTTTCTATCGAGGACCGATAGAAAGAGGTCATCAGCCGTTGTTCCACCTGATTTTTTCGCAGGACTCTAAGGAAATGAAGTCTCTGTTGGGCCTTGCCAATCACCAGGGACGTATTGTTTTTCCAGGTGAGATCTTGACTAATAAGCCCTCCCAAGAATTTAAAAGAGGAAACCCTCTCCACACAGCCCCCCTCGATATACAGTGGGGCAGGTTCCTCTCTGTGCTTCCAAAAATCTAGCACCATCTCCTTTGTCTTACTAGTATTTACAGCTCTTTTTAAGCTGTTTACAGAGTCGGCATATTGCCTCCAACAATCTGGCTCCTCATTTTACCGACCTCAGAAGGATAGAAGGCTGAGTCAACCTTGACCCGGTGAGGCTCGAACTGCCAAACTACAGATAGATAGCAGTGAGCAGAAATAGTCTGCAGTACTGCATTCTAACCACTGTGCCACCATGGCTCATAAGGTAAGATAGATTTATTATCAAAAAGGAACACAGGAATGCAAGAAGCTATGTTATCATGTCAGATCCTGGACCAGCTAACCTAGGGGCAGTGACATTGACTGGAGACATTGGGCATTGAACCTGAATCTTTATCACGAGAACTCATGCTCTTATTGTATAGCTTTAGTCAATAGTAGCGCATATGCTATGTCTGAAGGTTGAGTCATGGCAACTGGACTTATTCTTCTTGTTAGTTTAGGACATTTTGCTGCTCATTCAAGCAGCTTCATCAGTCAGAGGAAATTAGTTGGGCAGAGAGTTATTGGAACATATTGATTCCTTCTGCACCAACCTCAGGGATTTCCTGCCCAAAGTGCATTGCAAAATGTCACTGAAGATTTTCAGTCATTCGGGTGAAATTGTCTGAACGTTGAATCTGGGCAACTAGACTTATTATTCTTGCTAGCCTAACTAACTTGGTCTGACCGCTGAATCTGCTTGGATGAGCAGTGAAACATCTCAAACTAACAAGAAAAATAAGTTCAGTTGCCATGACTCAGCTTTCAGACACCTTCACGTGGATGACTGAGAATCTTCGTTGACTCATATGCTAGGCTTGAGCTTATATATCCCAGGCCATTCAGTGATGTTCCGATTAATTATGTATTAATTGGATCCACAACTGCCTAAAGCCCAATGATTTATCCCCAGAAGTACTAGATTAGAATAATTGGACTAAAGAACGGAGATCATTCTTGTTGTTGTTAGTTGTAAAGTTGTGTCCGACCCATCGTGACCCTATGGACAACATTCCTCCAGGCCTTCCTGCCCTCTACCATCCTCTGGAGTCCATTTAAGCTCACGCCTACTGCTTCAGTGACTCCATCCAGCCACCTCATTCTCTGTCGTCCCATTCTTCTTTTGCCCTCAATTTTTCCCAGCATTAGGCTCTTCTCCAGTGAGTCCTTCCTTCTCATTAGGTGGCCAAAGTATTTGAGTTTCATCTTCAGGATCTGGCCTTCTAAAGAGCAATCAGGGTTGATCTCCTCTAGGACTGACCGGTTTGATCGCCTTGCAGTCCAAGGGACTCCCAGGAGTCTTCTCCACCACCATAGTCCAAAGGCCTCAATTCTTCGGCGCTCAGCCTTTCTTATCGTCCAACTTTGCAACTGGGAAAGCATAGCCTTGACTATGACCATATTTATTTTTTTTAATTTATTTTTATTGACCATAGTACTTTTGTTGGCAGGGTGATGTCTCTGCTTTTTAGTAAGCTATCTAGATCTGCCATAGCTTTGCTAATTGCTAATTGCTATCTGCTAGTATATATTTAGGGGTTTTTCGGTAGATACCGTATTTTTCGGAGTATAAGACACACCTTTTTCCCCCAAAGAAGAGGGTAAAAATCTGGGTGTGTCTTATACTCCGAATGTAGCTCCGCCCGGCTTCTCAAACGGAAGTTTCAGAAGCTGAAAAAAGCATCAGAAATGAAGCTTCAGAAAAGAAGCCCCCAAACAGAGTTTGAAAGGCTTTTTTTCCGAAGCTCTGTTTTGGAGGTTTTCAGAGGCAGGAAAAAAAGCAAAAAAAAAAGCAAGGCACAAAGCTCACAAACAAGGAACCTGTTTCTAAAATTCACCTCTGGGAACAGCTGATTGGGGGTAATCCGGGAGGCTGATCCACCTGCCAATCAGCCTTTTTCTTATTTTCCTCCCAAAAAACCAAGGTGCATCTTATATTCCAAAAAATATGGTATGTCTACAATTTCAGCTCCCTTAGTATTATAAATAGTTCCTGGTATATTAAATAGCACTCTTTTTTATTGCATCCAAACTAAAGAGGGACAAGGCATGGTTTTCATCCTTTCCCTTAGTCCTGAAAGGCCTTCGTTTGTTTTATCCTCCGATCCAGGCAATTAAGGCTTATGAATGTGGCATTTACAGTGTTTCAACATTCCCACTGTGCTAGAAATTCCTTCAGCTAATAGCCAGAGGTGCCCTATTCTAGTGGCTTGTCTAAATCCCTGTGAATGACTGCTTGAATGAGAGGTTTGTGCGAAGTCGTTTCCCACAATCATACAATGCACTACTCACTGTCAACATGACTTCAGCCATAGGTCAGTTGAAGAGCGGCTGAAATAAAAATAAAATATTTCACAGGACGGAAACAAGTGGCACTGTGAAAAACGGCTGTTGATTTTCATAACTTTGATTTAAATACTCCGTGCTATCTTGTTCTGTCGTGGATGTGCAAATATGAATAGTGATCTGTTGCTGGCACAGATTTATGTTTTATTTATAGTGACTATGTAATATATCAAAGCCAGAAAATTTTTTTTCTGACTTATAATTTCCCTCCCCCTATCACTGCTTGATATCTTATATATGGAAATAATTATTCATCTATTAAATTAGATTAAATTATCTATTATTCATCTTAAAAATTCTCTTTAAAATGGAACTTTTGATTCTTTTGCCTAATCTTTTCCTGTCAATATAATAGATTCGTAGGACCACAGTTTAATTTTTGACCACCAATTCTTTAAAATAATATTATATAATTATTATTGAATGAAAATAAGCTTGGTGTAATTCCTAAAATTAGGAAGCTCTCTCTCTCTCTCTCTCTCTCTCTCTCTCTCTCTCTCTCTCTCTCTCTCTCTCTTTCTCTTTCTCCCTCTGTCTCTTTCTCATTCTCTCTCTCTCTCTGTCTCACTCTCTCTCTATCTCTCTATCTCTCTATCTCTCTCTGTCTCTCTCTCTCTCTCACTCTTTCTCATTCTCTCTTTCTCTGTTTCACTCTCTCTGTGTCTCTCTCTCTCTGGGTGTCTCTCTGTCTGTCTCTGTCTGTCTCTCTCTGTCTCTGTCTCTCCCTCCCTCCCTCCCTCCCTCCCTCTCTCTCCACAAGCCCAAGGAATACAGGTAGGCATTCAATTTATAACTATAATTGGGCCTGGAATTATGGTTGTTAGTTGTTGTGGAGGTAACTGGAGACATCCATGTGACCAAAAGTAATTTTCCAGCCTTTTTCATGGTGGTTGGTAAGCAAATGCCACAGTTGTTAAGCAAACCCATTAATCTGAATGGGTGTTTTTTGCTAGAAACCAGAAAGAAAGAAAGAAGAAAGAAAGAAAGAAAGAAAGAAAGAAAGAAAGAAAGAAGAATTGTGGTCATATGACCATCATAGCCAATCATAAAGCTGACCTTCATGATGTATGGTCATATGACTCTGGAGGACAGCAATGTGGTCATTTAAGACTTTTGGGGATGCTTTATGGGCCATTCTGTGATTGTCATAGCATCAAATAGTCATAAAACAGTCATTAAATCACTAGCACATGATTTGAATTTGGGGGTCTCTCCCTCTTGTCTTTTTGAGTCAATGACCATGTGGTTACTTGATTCCTGGATATAAAATGGGATTGGATCTTGCTATTGGAAGAATATTTAGAAAATTAGTTTGCATATACTATACAAAATTATACATTTAATTTCCAAAACATTGCCAATCCTAAATAAAGTGCTTTAAACATTGTGTATAGATGCTACCCTTTAAGGGAATAGACCAGTACCTAGGGATAAGTAGGAAGATGTTTCTTAAAAATGTCCTACTCATGACTTTCTAACCAAAAATTGCAGCCCCAAACCTGGCTGAGCTTGGGAGAAAGCACAGTTTTTCCACATTTAGCAGGAAGTCTGAGCATGAAAAACAGAAAGAATCCTTCTTTTTCCATGCTGGGAATTCCAACTGCAGTCTCAGTGGCTCCATTTACTAAAATAATCTGTTGAAATGCAGGATGACATTTGACCCATCCTCTTATTATTAGCGCATTCAAAATGTGATTGCACTACTGAGCCAGAACCATTTATGACATCACGGTAAGGTGGTGTTGAGTCAATATTAAAGGGCTTATTTTCAGTGTTTGGACGGCTAAAGTTTCCCTTTGTGTTATGCCTTTGTTAGAAACCCCTAGGAATCCTCTGAATTCGATAAGTCAAACTATTTACACAGTCTTTTAACTCCTGAGAACCATGGCTTCCCCTTTTCATATTGTCTAATCCGTGGATATGAAAATGCAGCACAACACCAGACTTAATGGACCCCGATGCTTCTTTGAAATGGTTGAAGAGCCCTCTAAGTCAATCAATCAGAATAGAGCTGGAAGAGTCCTTGGAGGTTGTCTAGTCTTGGTGGCGCAGTGGCTAAAGGAGCCTTGGTGGCTCAGTGGCTAAAGTGCTGTTAAAGTAAAGCCAGCTGCCTGCAATTACTGCAAGTTCAAATCTCACCAGGCTCAAGGTTGACTCAGCCTTCCATCCTTTCGAGGTAGAATGAGGTAAAATGAGGACCCGGATTGTGGGGGCAATAAGCTGACTTTGTGTAAAAAGAACACCGCTTAGGGAGGGCCGAAAGCCCTACTAAGCAGGTATATACAAAAGTATGAAGGCTATTGCTTAACACATTATAAGCTGCCCTGAGTCTCCGGAGAAGGGCAGCATATAAATAGAACCAATAAATAAATAAATAAATAAATAGTCCAACCCTCTGCTCAAGCAGGAGATCAACCTTTTCGACATCAAGTGCTGAAAAGGTCATGCGGAAACGTCGGGCGTGTATGAGCTCGTCAGGGCCGCGCTCCAGAAAAGCTGAATTTCTGGGTTCTAGCGCACCTGTGCGTGCAATGATCAGCTGGCCAGCACGCACACTGGTTTTTGGCACTTCCACACGCATAAAGGACAGCTGATCGTCACGCCCGCATGCACACCAGAAACCCGGAAGACAAACAGGCAAGGCCACATGTGCCGGGTGACATGGCTTCGTGTGCCACTTTGGGTATGCGTGCCATAGGTTCTCCATCATGGTCCTATACTGTTTCAGACAAGTGACTGTCCAGTCTCTTCTTAAAAACCTCAAGTGATGAAGCACCCATAACTTCTGAAGGCAAGCTGTTCCTCTGGTCAATTGCCCTCTCTGTTGGGAAGTTTCTCCTTAATTCCAGGTTGCTTCTCTCCTTGATTAGTTTCCATCCACTGTTTCTTGTCTTGCCCTCTGGTGCTTTGGAAAATAAGTCGACCCCCTCTTCTTTGTGGCAGCTTCTCAAATGCCAAACTCTCAAATACAAAAGTGTTTGCCACTGTATTCTAGGATCTTTTCTGGGTTGTGTTTTCCCCAGATTGATTTTGTCCACCTTACGAAACAAGATGCTCCTGCTTAATGTCACTTAAAGCTAATTTCCCCATTCCTCAGATTCCCTTCTTCTGATGCGCTTGCTAATTGCATGTTCTCCGCTGCATTGTTTATCAGCACAAGAGTGATGCAATTTATTGGAAGTCAGCTTTTTGCCTAATTACGTTGACCCTCGTGAACTCAGCTCATGGGAACCGTTAGGACCAGAGCAGCTTTAAACTGGAGAGGGTGGAGGAGAGGAACCTACCATATGTTACAAGTTATTGTTGTGTTGGCTTTTAAATAAACAAAATGGGCAGGGACCAACATCTGGAAATAGCAGGGCTGTCGCTCTGAAGATTGAAGGATATCGCCATTAACTGAGTAGAGGCGCAAAGAATTTGCACACGACACAGTTTCAGTATCTAGCGATGAGAAGGCTTGGAAAAACTGCAAAAACATAACAACCTTCAGGAAAAGTTTTAAAGCTTTTTTCCCTTCTCATTCCAAAGACTTGAAACATACATTTCTTAACATTTACATTGTAATTATAAATAAAGTGAATGTGAAATTTTTGTAATAATTGGGTGCAAATATATCCTATGACTATCACTAAGTTTTGTATTTTATGATTTATGATGAATGTATTTTTATGATGACTATGATCACGATTTATCATTTATATCTTTTATGTACACTGAGCATATGCACCAAAGACAAATTCCTTGTGTGTCCAATCACACTTAGTCAATAAAGAATTCTATTCTATTCTATTCTATTCTATTCTATTCTATTCTATTCTATTCTATTCTATTCTATTCTATTCTATTCTATTCTACTCTACTCTACTCTACTCTACTCTACTCTACTCTACTCTACTCTACTCTATTTCTATTCTTCCTCTTCCTCCATCCGAAGAGGCAGAGACGCTCAATCATTTTTGCATTATCTTAGCTTTTGAATAACACAGGATAAGACCATGTTCACATGTCACGCTAAGCGATAAACAATAGTTAACAAATCAATAGTTGACTTGATTTGTTAACTATTGTTTTTTTTCCTTAGCATGATGTGTTAGCATGAAAGCTGTTTATAGCTGAGCATGCTTTGTAATTGAGCTAGTGTTCTGTTACATTATTTGATTTTAATTAGCTGTGGTGCTTACTTTCATTTTTTAATCGTTGCCATTTAAGCTGTTAAATAAAAATGCTATTAATTGATCCCCGTTAAGCAATTGGACACACATGCAAAAATGTTTCCAAATCTCTATATTTTGAGTAGATGTGACTCAGTGTTGGGTTTCTACCAGTTCTACTCAGTTTGGGCGAACCGGTAGCGGTGGTGGCGGGTGGCTCTGCCCACCCGCCCGGATGTCATCACGGACGCTCTGCGCATGCATGCGCACTCACATATGCGAACCGGTGGCAAAGGTAAGTGAAACCCACTACTGATGTGACTTGAGAATAACAAAGAGCAGTTACAGAAAATAGAGCATCACCAAAGCAGGTTACCGAAATGTTTATAATTGGGAGATCCAATTCGTGGAGGGAATTTGTATTTACCTATATAAGACAGCTGGATTCCAATAGGCCCTTTTCTTGCATATGCTATTGTGTATCATTATTTTATAAATCTCCTCCAAATGTCTGTACCATACAGGCAAATGCTGGCAAGCAAATCTCGTGAGCCAGTGACGCAGCTTTATTGAGCCTTCTTGAACCAGTGATTTATAAATTTATTATTTTCTCTATTATTGGTCAGTTTTCCCTCATGTGTGCTGAGTTGATTCGCCATACAATTGGTATCTGTTGCTTCAAGGTTTTCTCTGGAGGATGAAATGCATGGGGGACTTACTTAGGCTGGAAAACATAAAATGGCTCAGACTCAAAGGACACCATGTGCATAGCTGAAACAAAACATAGATGCGAAGATTGAGAACTTTGCTTTCTCAAATGAGTTGAATGTAGACTGAAATAAGCAAAAGTTCATTTTGAATGGGTGCCTCAGGATTGCCCTTGTGGATCAGATTTTGCCGATTCTGGTACCCTTCCAAAACTAGTAGGTCAGAGTTGATAGTTAAATGCAACATTAAACTCTTTCAAAAGCGATGCAATTAGCTCTGTGTAGAAGATCATGTGTTATGAACACATAAGCAGATCTGAGGCCTCTGGCATTTTCAAGTACTTCCAAAAAGTATATAGGAGGTAATCTTTGGATAGATCTGCACAATACATTCTAAGTCATTTAAAAATGAATGTGCACAATATACTTTACTTTAGTTAGCTTTAATATTGGTTAATTATTTTGTGGCCTTAGCATATTGTGAAAATGTAACCATTTGGTTAGCTTGTATCTCATTATTTTGCACAAAACTGGTCAAATAGGGTTCAAGTTAAGTGTGAGCCAATGTTTGCGTATTCAGATATGGCTCCTTCATTGGCCTCAACCTTTTGGGTGGCAGGGACCATTTCACAGAGGGGGGGTTTCCCCACTTTTGGGACATGGTTTTTTGTGCTGCCTGGATCCCACACATGTACGGATAGGGCTTCACTTGCTAGTGTGGCCCAATCCTTGGACCGGTGTCAGTCTATGATCCGGGGGTTGGGGGGCAACCCCCCCAACCCCCAGTGGTGAAATCTGAACCGGTTTACTACCGGTTCTCTGGCTGGGCATTTTATTGAATTTATATGAGTGAATTTTATTGAATTTATAGATCAGTGAATTTATCTCACTGATAAGGTGACTTTGGGCATTTGTTAAAGAAAGAGATGCGCCACATTAAAGTCCTAATATAACAAAGTTCTCAGTTTTCATAATAACTTGAAATGGTGCGGAAGTTTGGTAGCAAAATAATCTCAATGGTTTATTACAAAGAATGCTTAAACAAGAAGATAAATGGCACCACAAGACTCTGTAACACATAAACTTCTACTTTTAACCCTCCAAAACTTGCTCTCTTTTTCTCTTACACACACACACACACACCCATCATGCTGAGTATGTTCAACTCAAACTTCCTAAAAAACTAGGTTCTATTTAGATCTAAATTAGCTGATTTCTTTCTCTCTTTGTCTCTATCTCATTGGAAGAAAACAGTAGTTTTTCTGCAAATGGTTCTTTATGTTAATTGGTACAATCTACAGAAGACAAATTCTTTATATGAAGTTGTTGCAAAGAAGGTTGTCCTGTTTTTCATGCTTTCAGATTAATCCGCTCTGCTGGCAATTAGATATATGAAGAATTCTTTTAGGGATAAGAAAGCTTGAAAGCAGATGTGATATGACTGTTTTAATAAATGCGCAACAGACAAGGAGACAAATTCCAGCTTCTTTATGTTTTGAGCATCCAGCTGTGTGCACATCTTTTCTTTGCTGCTGTTTCTATATGAACAATTTTTGTCTCCTTTGCCTGCAAGTCATGGCCACTCTTCGGCACAGACATGCCTATTTTTGGTGCTCAGATTTTCTTGATGCACGAGTCATTCCATTATCTGCATTCATGGATCGTAAAACACAGTTTCTGATTTGTGTCACACTGGGAGCCCATCCAAGACAATCACCTGGACGCTGCTTTGTCTGTCATTTACTCCATCGATCTCCGTTTGTTTTAAAAAAAATATTTTTTATTAAAGTTTTTGAAAAGAAAGATCAAAACTACTACAAACTAAAGTAAGCAATAAGCCAAAGAGAAAGCTAAAAGTGCAAGAAACTAAAATAGAAAAGAAAAAAGTTACAAATGTTGCTTACAATCTTCTTTAGAGGAGTTATAACGACAAATACAAAATTTACTTCTTTCTCTAAAGTTATATCTCTATAGTATAGTGTAGTGTAGTGTAGTGTAGTGTAGTGTAGTGTAGTGTAGTGTAGTGTAGTGTAGTGTAGTGTAGTGTAGTGTAGTGTAGTATAGAGAGTCTTCTTACTATACTACATCCCATCCAGTCATCCAAAGCAGGTCATAAGTTCTTTCCACCCCCTTTTTTACGCAAAAAAATCCATAAAAAATTTCCAGTCATCAATATATGTAGATAATACCTTTTCTGTGATCAAAGAAATCAATTTATCCATCTCGACAAGTTCATTCATTCCATCAATTGGTTGGTGCATAAATTCCTTAAATTGGTACCACCTAACGATTTATCAATAAATGTATCAATATACAGTACATTGATTTTCTGATTACATAAATCTATAAATAACTGTAGGACATTCTTAGTTAAGAAAAAAAGGACCTGTGCAGATGTAGTATCATCAATAACAATAAAAGAATGAAAAAAGTTTATTTTAACTTAATGTATTTAAATGTATTTTCAGGACATTTTTCCAGGCGGAGTGTTTTTCTACAAAGTTATTGTTTTATTTATAGCTATGCATATTATCCCTGAAATTTGCATAGCTATGGCATATTTTCAAGTGTACAGAATTTGTCTTTCCATTCAAAAGCAATCTGTACTTGATACTTTCATTTATTATCATTATATCCCAAATTATTTTCCATTGATTTACTGAAAGTAAAACTGAATTAAAAGAAGTCTTAGATTTCATTATTCTAAGGACTATTGAAATATATTTAATAGTTTCTAGACATTATTTTTATATCTTTTAATACTTTTGGAAATTGAGATGTAATGGGAAGCTTAATAGGTCTGAGAATGACATGCATAAAACCCTTTCTTAAAATAACCTCAGCATTGTTTTTGGCAAATACCATTGCTGGTCATTATGTGTTTTAAAAATAATTATTTAAGCTATTTTTTAACTGAACCTTGCTCCATATCTTTTCCTAAAGCTTGTTGCTGAGGTTCACTAAACAGGGATTTTTCTTCCCCATCTTGAAAGCTACTAGGCATTTTAGTTATCAGTTGCTAAGTGGTTATATTTTGATTTTGAATCGCATCAGAAATTACTGAATTTTGAAAATAGGGAAGATGTTTTATTGTAACGCCTAGGCTAATCAAAGGATCAACAGTTAAAATCAGTTGATTTCCAGTAGTTCCAAAGGTTTGAAGAGACTGTGCGTTAAGTATTACTTAGCTACAATATTTGTTTGACAACATATATAGTGGAGAAATTATTGTACTGCAGTATTACCACCTATCATATAACAGATAGCTTTTAAAAGATAGGCTCCTATATACCGTATTTTTCGGAGTATAAGACACACTTCCAACCCCCCCAAAAAAGTGGGTGGAAATGTCTGTGCATCTTGTATTCCGAATATTGTGGCAGGGAGGAGGAGAGTTGGTGCGGCGCCGATCAGCTGTTCTAGAACGGGCAGTAGCAGCAGTGGCGAATGGGTTGGGGTGGCGGCAGCGGTGACAATAACAACAACTGTTGAAAGAAGGAGTTGATACAGAATTCATTTTACCTGAAATATCTTATCGAGTTTTCTGGTAACCTGGACTCAATATGATATTTCAATAAATTGTCTAGCCAAAGTTTTCTTTTTTCACACGCTAAATAAGGTGGGCCTGAACTTGGTGAGGACACTTTCAAGGAACACCTGAGCTGCACATTAGAGTTGGAAGTTGTTTTTTTATAAAAAAAAAATTAGCAGTCTACAGAATGAAGCCACCAGTATTGGATTAGAGTTGACCTTATTTTTTTTACTTTACCAGATTGGGAGGTCAAAATAACATCTTGGAAGCAGGAAATGACAAACTGTTTCTGTAATCTTCCCAAGAAAACTGCATGGATGAGATATCAAGGAATGGAGTTCAACTCCAACCTTCCCTTGTACTTGTGATTCTGTGTATGAATTCAACAGTAATTTCAATCCAATTCAAATAAACATTACACTCTAGTAAAGATGCATTTGGTTATAAACTAAACTGAAATCTAAATTGCTCTTCAGCTAGGCCTTTTCAGACTTTGGAAGTGTATGCTTTATTTTTTTTTTAATCTTAGCTGCCTATAATGCCTCAAAGACAGTAATGTGGGAGGGAGGGAGGGAGGGATGGGCAGATGAACGGACAGATGCATGCACACATACATTTCTACACCACCCATCTCTGTTAAGTGACATACAGACACATACATACAACAACGATAATAAAAATAAATATATACTTATATATATACAGGTGTTTTGCCATTAGAAAATAAAAGGAAGATTGAGAAAAGAAATATTTTCCTGACATGTTAATATTAGAAGGATGGGTTTTTTTTCCTAGAAAATTTAAATGCATTGTAATATTAAAATTTTGCTTCAATCTTGAGCAAAATTGCAACTTTTATTGCAGTTTAGTTGATAGATGGCTTAAAAAAATGTGCTTTTACTTAGAATTACTGTTGACTGTCTTTTCCTATATGAAATCAATTTATGTGTTGTTTACCCTTCACTTTTTTTTAAAAAAAGATCTAATTAAATATTATTTATTTATTTATTTATTTGTTTGTTTGTTTGTTTATTTATTTATTATTCGTATTTCTATGCCGCCCAACTCTCCAAGGACTCTGGACGGCTTACAACAAAACACAATACCTTTTTTTGGTATACATAAATTATTTTTAATAAACGATATATTTATTTGACAGTATTTATAATCTGCTCAGCCCAAAACGATTCTTGGGGTACAATAATGTCAAAACAAAAATAAGACAATAAAAACCATGGATAGAAATCGGTCACATCGTAGATGCCCTTCAGTTAGATCAAATAAAGATCTAACTGAATCCACTGTTTTGGATGGCTTCTGAAATGCCTGTAGATTAGTGTTTGTCTATATGAAAAGAAGGACTAGGGGAGACACGATAGCAGTGTTCCAATATTTGAGGAGCTGCCACAAAGAAGAAGGAGTCAAACTATTCTCCAAAGCACATGAAGGCAGGACAAGAAGCAATGGGTGGAAACTAATCAAGGAGAGAAGCAACTTAGAACTAAGGAGAAATTTCCTGACAGTTAGAACAATTAATACGTATCGGAATGGAGAAGATGGATTGATTATATTCAAAATAAGTATCAGACAAGAAAATATCAAATAGCTTATGAATGAACGTTAAGTATTAGAAGTATTATGTTATCTATAGTGGAGTTAAGGTTTCAGGGGGGGATTTAGTAGTTTGAGGATAGATAGGTTAATTTAGCTTATGATTGTATTTGTTAATTGAAATACCTTGTATTTTGCTCTGGGAAGTCGGGTGGGGAGGGGAGGGAAAGGGTGGGGGGAATATTGGGGGGAAATTCTTTTTTTTTGTAAAACCTTTCAATAATAAAAAAAAGAACAATTAATCAGTGGAACAACTTGCTTCCAGAAATTGTGAATACTCTGGAAGTTTTAAAGAAGAGACTGGACAACCATTTTTCTGAAGTAGTGTAGGGTTTCCTACCTAAGCAGGGGATTGGACTCGGGTGGGTTCTAAATTTTTTTACTACCAGTTCTGTGGGCGTGGCTTATTTTGTGGGCATGGCTTGCTGGGGTAATGTGACTGGGTGGGCATGGCCAACTTTTTTTTTTTTTTTTTTTACTTTTAAAAGCATTTTTTCTACAAGATTAAGAGGTTGCAGAAAAAAATGCTTTTAAAAGCCTCTGATGATCAGGCAACTCAGCAGGGATCGCCAAAGGCTTATAAAGGCATTTTTTTTCTACAACCTCTTCGGCCGAACAGGTTGCAGAAAAAATGCTTTTAAAAGCCTCTGACGATCCCAGCTGAGCTGCGCGATCATCAGAGGCTTTTTTTTTTTACTTTTAAAAACATTTTTTCGGCCGAAGAGGTTGTAGTAAAAATGCTTTTAAAAGTAAAAAAAAATTAAAAGCCTCTGATGAGGTGTGCAGGGTAAGTGACCGGCGACCGGGCCGGGGACCGGTTTGGGGGCGTGGCCAGCCAATGTTATTACCGGTTCTCGGAACTACTACAAATTTTTACTACAATTTTTGTAGTATTTTTACTTCTTGCGAACCGGGAGCAACCCACCACTGGTTGGACTAGAAGACCTCCAAGGTCCCTTCCAACTCTGTCTATTCTATTCTATTCTATTCTATTCTATTCTATTCTATTCTATTCTATTCTATTCTATTCTATTCTATTCGTGAACCACAATTGAGTAGCTCTTCATGCAGTTCCTCGCAAGATCAGATTATTTATTTAAATTCTAAAACAGAGATTAAAGCATTGTATTTGTATCGATCTTTGAATAAGTGACACACAGTCCATGTGTTTTAGTCTGCAGATGGGTGCCTTTTGCTTTACTGCTGCTCAAAAAGCATAATGGAAAATGACATTTGCTATAGAAACTCAGCTCCCTTCCTGCATTCTTAATTATATTGTTTACAGACTTATGCTCAGCTTGACAAAGCCTGTCTTTGGCTTGAGAACTGAACAATAATGCTACCTCGGTCCCTTGTGGTTTCTTACTTTTCATAAATTGTCATGTTTGTATTAGAATTTTAAAATTTACTGTTTTGAAATGTTGAACTTTTATCAGGCATAGCTCTGTACAGTATTGGTTTTATTTGTTTTAGTTCCATTTGTATCCCATAGGATATGTTTAATGCATTTATAATATCTTTCAATCTCTTAGAGGCTCCTTAACAAACTTTTATAAGTGTGCTTGAAGTGAATAGGGAATATTATTGATTTTGAGTGACTGACCGATCAGATGAAAGACTGCCTGTATTTGTAAGGGTCCCTGCAATGATTGATGGGTTATGATAACAGGCCAACATACTCTTGAAGTTGCTGTGAGAAAAATGCCATATATATTTTTCTAAAATATATGTACACAATAGAAACATGTGTTTCCACACCAACCCTGAGAATTAATCTTTTAGCAAGTCAAAAGTAAAATAATTCCTAAATATAAAAACAAAACCCAACATGACTGATCTCTTAATTTAAAGCAAGGTCTTGTCTGAGCAAAACAAGGGAACCTAAATAGACCCATTTTGTTCTTTGTGCTCATAAAAGTGGGGAATTATGGATGGAATGTGTAGTGAATGTAAAATGATTAGAGTCTTTTTCTGGGCATTTGATAGCTAGGTTGTGTGAGTTTGACTTTATCATAAGGAAATATGTGTTGCATTCTATGTCAGAAAAAGATTAGGTGCTTCTATATGTAAATACAGAAAAAAAATCAAAGTCTGTTTTACAGCCCTAGAATATTTAGTTCCGAAATGCCTGTCTTCTGTCTGCTCCCAAAATTATATAATTCTCTTGATTTTGCAATATTGAACATTTCAATCCAATTCTTCTTCAGTGTTGGATGAGTGCCTACTGGTCTGGGACCAATATGTTTTTTCTGAAGTAGATTTTGTAACCATGATCCTTTTTTGAATCAAACTATTATTATTGCCAATGTATTTGTGAACACTAACTTCTTGGTTATGACTTGGCTAGAGCTTAATGTGCACATTTTGTATCTAAGACTAGCAAGTTGGTTCTCATTTTTCTCCTCCCCCTTGCCTAATTTACCTTGCAGATAGTACTTTATATTTCTCACCTGAATAGTTCTGAGTACTAGTAGACGATATATACTTGAGTAGGTGCTTGAGTAGGTGCTTGAAAAAGGTGCTTTTTCAAGAGGCAACTGGACTTTCTGGTTTTTCATTGAAGACGTTTCACTTCTCATTTGGGACAACCATGACCTGGATGACTGAGAATCTTCATAGACATATAGACTTGAGATAACTAGAAAATCCTAGAAAACTATCTGGGTATCCATGACATTGCCTGCAGTAGCACTTGTCTTAGAGAAGGTATTATTTTAAATCTAACCTGCAAATTCAGAGTTAGGGCTTTGCTAGGTAGTTTTTCTCTGTTAGTTTGCATGGGAAGTATTCGTTCCTTGCCGGTTTGTAGAGAGAAGGATTGGGATGCAAATTTATATTCCCAAAGGTCTCCATGCAAGTTTGCCTAGAAATCTCTTGATGTTACAGCAGAGGTGGGGAACTATGGATCAGTGATGGAATTCAATTTTTTTTTACTACCGGTTGTGTGGGTGTGGCTTGGTGGGCGTGGCAGGGGAAGGATACTGCAAAATCTCCATTCCCACCCCACTCTGGGGCCAGCCAGAGGTGGTATTTGCCAGTTCTCCGAACTACTCAAAATTTCCGCTACCGGTTCTCCAGAACCTGTCAGAACCTGCTGAATAGCACCCCTGCTATGGATGCTTTATGACTTGTGGACTTCAGCTCCCAGAATTCCTGAGCCAGCAGGCAGCAGTAAATTGAGTCAATTCTTTATGTATTTAAACATAGTTTAAATCTAGTTTAAAGTGCTTATATGCTATATATGCATGTTATTGGCATAATGTTTAAAAGTGCATTTCAGTCATCGGCCACTTAAAGATTAAATATAGTTCATAGAGCTTTAGAATGCTCCTTAATGGAAAAATTAATTTAAAGAATACATGGATAGTAAACATGGTGGCCATGGCAGAAAAGTACAGGTGCTCAGCTTTTTTTGTTTGATAAATTATACTATTTATTTATATTAAATCAACTTGCATTCCTCCTCAGTCCAGAGAAGCAACTCTAGAAAGTCACATTTCATAAATATGGAATTATGCCACTAACACTATTTCTGAGCATTGCTGTGGTTATATATGGTAACAAGGCATAATATCTATCAGCTGCTATAGGGCACTTGTTAATTAATAGTGCCAGCTATTAAATCTGGCAGCAGATGTTTGCATTTTTGAAGGTTTTAATTAAAGTAAAAAAAAAAAAAGAGGAATCACATTACCCACTGTAAATTTTATCTCTTTTAGGAAGCCCGCAGAGGAAAATTCTCCATGAATGTACGTCACAATGATGATGACCGACCAAATCCCACTGGAGTTGCCATCATTGCTGAATGGGGAAGTAGCCATGATGCCTCACTTAGTCAATGGAGATGGAACACAGCAAGTCAGTATATTCTGAAAGTGGTGGCTTGGAATGTATATTTCTGCTATTTGTGGCTTGTGCAATGATGGTTTATGTGTTTACTTAGAATTAAGGTACATGGAATAATAGAAATAATAATAATAATGATAGTATTTAGGCTCATATACCTAAATATAGCACTCTCTGGTAATTTTCAGAGTAAGCATTATTTGCATATTGCTCCCAACAATTTGGGTCCTCATTTTCTCGGAAGGATTGGAAGGTCAACCTTGAGCCTTATCAGGATCAAACTACAGGCTATGAACAGAGTTTGTCTGCAGTACTGCACTTTAACCAGTGTGCTATCAAGGCCTAAAATGGAACCAATTCTTGAGGAAGAAGAGAGAGAAAACTTTAGTGTTATTCTTTATGACTTTCACTAATTTATTTTGTTCTGTGATAGGGCTCAAGGCTATGTAATGCAAGATTCCCCAGAAAGTCTCACAGACAAGAGCTAATCTGACCGGAAGGGTAGTTTCGGAATAGAAACTCCACCCCTGTTATATATGTTTCAAAGGGGTGAGGCTTTGATGTCAATACCACAACTGCCATCTTGCCCATTTTGGTCTCCATCCTTGAAGACACTGCTGACTCTTGTTCAGTACCACCGTTTATCTAATGGATTCATCATGTTGAGTTTCCTCAAAAGTCTAAATGGGCAACTTGTCTAGGGAGATACAAACACTGTAGGACAAAACTAATTAAAAAATCGGATGAAGCCTGGGTGTGTCTGGAATTAAAGCAATGTTTTTAGAACATCTGTGTCACATTTTCTCTCAAACAACAAGCAATTTTCTAGTTAGACAATGGCAGATGGTCATTCCTCATTACACAGAGAAGATCAAAGAAGACCTAATACCCAATGAGTCAAGCTTCAAAATCCCTGATCAGAATATTGGTTGTATTGCATAAGCATCAGCTAAGGCAGAAACTGTTTAGGGATTTGATATAATCATGGCATGAATAAGACTCAAACTGCTCCATTTAAAGATAGCATATTCTTCAGTCTTTTTTTTTTTTACTGTAATAATACTTGAGATGTTATGACTTGGACTGTTTAGTGCTAAGGCAGGACTTCCCTGAGACCCTCCTTCACTCTCATTATAATCTCCTTCCTTCCTTCCTTCCTTCCTTCTCATTTCCTTTTTGCATGGTAATTACCCAATTTCTTATAAAAAGTATCAATGAAACTTTGTTTATAAATCTAAATTATTTTGTTTGAAAAACTAAGTAATCACAATACTACTACCCTGTTTCCCTGAAAACAAGACCCAACCGGAAAATAAGCCCTAGCATGACTTTTCAGGATGCTCGAAATATAAGCCCTACCCCAAAAATCAGGCCCAGTTAAGATAGTCAGCAGACGGAGGCGTTTAGTACTGTATTTTCCCCAAAATAAGACCTAACTGGAAAATAGGCCATAATGCATCTTTTGGAGCAAAAATTAATATAAGACCCCCTCTTATTTTGGGGAGGGGGAAACACGTTAGCAGCAGCAATTTTTTAAAAAAAATTGATGTGCAATGTGGATCTGTATTGAGTTATACCTGCATATGAAAAATAGCATGGAAAGAAGAGGCAGCTTCCTTATTTTTATATTTGCTTTTTTTGTTTTGGGAAACTTTTTGAATTTGGAGAAAGCATTCCCTGGGTGCAACTGTAATCTGTAAATTTTGATGGTCTGGAGAAAGGATTACGGCTGGAATTGCATTCCCCTTATCTACAAAGATTTGGAATCAGATAATTCATACCTGCTCAGGGTATTCTTAGTGAAATTCCCAGGTGGACTCTAGACTCTCTTCAATTAAAGTTTGGCTGGAAAGAATACAAGAATGGGCCTTTAATTTTCCTTGTTTGCCACAGCATCTTTTTTAGTTTTCAAGAAAGTGTTTCATCTTAAAGGCTAATTACAACTTTCACAACAATGTATTATCTTTGGAGATGAAGCAGGAAGACAGAGAAGAAGGGGAGAAATACCCATTTTAATTCACCATTTTGAAAATTAAGATGAGTCTGAAAGTATTTCCAGGATGCAGAAAGAGGAGGTGGGGGAAAAAGTTTGGGAAGAGCTGAGAAATAAATCTTATGAGCAAAGATTGCTTACCACCAAGACATTTTCAGTCACTGTGTATAAACAAAAAGCAAGCAGAATCCAATCCAGTGTTATTTGTCCCAGATGGAGTTCTAAAGTTGGCTGTATCTCCAACGCTGATGTCATGGTGCACTAACAAAATTCTGAAGGAGAGGCGTGTATAGCAACCATTTTATTCCTGTGTGATTAGTGTGGGAGGAAAGGGCTGAGGGGGTGTAGTCTGGAAAATGTGTTTCACGTTGTTGTTTCCCCTCCCCCCCATTTTTTTTCTCTTGTGGAGAATCATGATCACGAATGTGGGTCTGGATGCCAGGGAAGAAACTACATTTTTTTTTACAAATTTGTTTTGTTTTCTTCTATGTCCTGCACAGTAAGATACAGCCAAGAGATGATTCCTAATAACTTAGTATGTGAATAGTTGAGGGACAAGTAAGCTGCTAATCCTATTTTACAAAATACCTGTAAAACAAGATGCAACGATTCCTACACTGGTACACAACATGTCTTTGTAGCTATTTCTCCTTCTTTTCAGCACAGCAAGAGGATGGCATGATTTTCAGCCTATCATTCTGACCCAGTAGGCCTCAAATAGAACATTATTCATAGAACAATTTTCAGAGTATGCTGAAAATCCCAGCCATAGAATAGCTTTACTGTAGAGCCCTGAAGTTAATGGTGTCATCTGGAGTGTGTGGGGGGGGGGGTGGAGAGAAGGGAGAAGGGAATACCATGAACCACATTTAAGCACACCAGGCATTTGGGGTCAACTGCCAGAGACTTATTATCTTGACAGTGACTATTGCTATTGCTTACTTTAATGCCCTCCTTTGCAAATTTTGTTTCTAGACGAAGAGCTGAACTTAGATCTAATGTTCATTTTAGAACAGAATAGCATAGCATAGCATAGCATAGCATAGCACAGCACAGCACAGCACAGCACAGCACAGCACAGCATAGCATAGCATAGCATAGCATAGCATTATTTATTGTCTTTGGTGTATATGCTCTCAGTGTATGTAAAAAGACAAGAGACATTCGTCAAGAATCATAAGGTACAACACTTAATGATAGTCATAGGGTACAAATAAGCAATTGAATCATTCTAGAAAACAATCAATATAAATTGTAAGGATACAGCAATAAGTTACAATCATAGAATCGCTTTGGATAGTGATTAATAAATTCAACAGCGTAATTGCTGTATACTTAGGCAATGAGGTGGGCCTTACCATGGTGCCCATTATTACCAAGATGCTTTGTACTACTTTTTAAACTCTGGTTGGCCCCCTAACCTTTCTGTCTTTTAAAAAGGCATAAAACACACAGACACATATACAGAGACACACACACAACTTTAAGTAAGCTGGAAGAAGAAACACTGTGGGACAAAGTGTCTTTTCCAGAATTATATTTACTTCATTCCAAGTGTTGATGAAACACCCTGTGTGTATGGAAGTCCTCTGTGGATGGTTCCTAATCACCCATCTTCCTTAAATAAAATACATTAACTAGCCTCCAAACTATTCACCATAAGAATGGACAGGAACAAGGAATGGAAGTATGGACTAGTATGAAATACCTAAAGCTCTGCTGTTTCCTTACATATAATTTCATCCAGATGTAGCCCCAGTTTGTCTACCTGCTTAATTAGTTGGTCCTCATCCATTTTGAATCACCTCCACATGTTTGTTCAGGGGTTCTACCCCTGAAGAAACAAGAAAGAAAAAAGAAAATAGTTATATGTCACTTATATACTTTTTAGTTCAAATCTCAAGATCACGGGTGTCAAACTCAGGGCCCGGGGGCTAGATCCAGTTCATGGGTTGTTTAGATCTGGCCCGGAGATCTGGCCCTGGAAACAGCGAAGGACCAGCCCGTGATGCCTTTGTCAGCAAAAATGGAGTTCGGGAGAGCCGTCGGAGGCCCTCCTGAGCTTTGCTTTCACTGGCAGAGGGTTACAGGAGGCTGTCACAGCAGAAAAAGGAGCTCGGGAGTCTGTTTTCTCTGACAGAGTGCTCGGGCCAGGCACTCCCAACACAAGTGACGGGCTACACCCACCCCAACCCCCTGAGGTCAAACACAACCCTGATGGGCCCTTAATGAAATCGAGCTTGACACCCCTGGTCTAGATTAATTCTGACAAACTCCATAGCTGACCATAGCTGTTGATGTAT
Source organism: Pituophis catenifer annectens (assembly GCF_029215685.1). Classification (NCBI taxonomy): domain Eukaryota; kingdom Metazoa; phylum Chordata; class Lepidosauria; order Squamata; family Colubridae; genus Pituophis; species Pituophis catenifer. The sequence continues at coordinate 14,384,939 of NW_027256886.1, read as the reverse complement.
TTGCAGACAGCTTCACTTCATATCCAACTTGATTTTTAAAAAAAATATTAAAAATTAACACAAATGCTGAAAGCAAAACATCAACTTCAAATGTGGGTATTCATTTTCAAAATTCTTCATAAGCTCCCTGAGAGTCTGCTTGAAGAGCTAATAACCAACCCTCAGAGTGCTAATGACCAGAGGATTGCAAAGAATCATTCCATTCCCCACTTAGAAACTGAAGAAGCTTCTTGGATGAGAAGGGAAAAAAACCAAGGAAGTCTGGTTGCCTTTTGGAAAAGCACCTTTGGGACAACCATGACTGGGATGATTGAGAATCTCCATAGATATACTTTCACAGGCTGATTATTCTATAATCAAGAATAGCATGGTGGGTCTCTTATGAAGAATCTTTATTGTTGTAGTTGTGTTTTATCTTTTCCGTTGAGGAAAGTGGCAGGAAAAATTCCATAATCAGGATTGTGGCTTCCTGAGTCATTAAAACACCTCTTTTATTGCAACAGCTGTGAATGACGTTCATTCACAGCTGAGTCCCAGTTAGTTGCAAAAAGTTGCAAAAAGTCCTTCTGGAGAAGTCCTTCGGGATAATCACCAACCTTTATCTCCCTTGACATAAAGGGATACGGAGCCATACGGAATACAGAATCAAACAGAGATGCCTTCTGGGAACAGAATTAACAACGTTCCTTTCCTGGGAAGAGCCCACATGCCTTTGCTCCTCTTTTAAGCCTTATGGGAGGGGCCAATCATCTCCAGGCCTTACTCCTGAGTCGTCCCTTTTGTTTTAACTGTTCATGCCTTCTGGCAGCTCTGCGCATGCGCGAACTAGGAACAGGCTACTCCTGTTCCTCTGCCTCTCTGCTGTCCGACTCTGGAGGCTCCGGAGTCCGCACATCATTCCCAGATGGCCCTGGCCCAGTCTCTGCCTCCGACACAGAGCCCTCGTCTGGGCCTTCCCTAGACTCCAGGACTGGCCTATGTTCCTCCCCAGTCTCCTCACTGTCTGACTCTGCTGCCAGCTCTGCAGGCTGCTGGCGGACCACAACAGGTTGCCTGATTATACTGTTGGAGCAAAATTATGTTCTTAGCTTCATATTTCTGTTTAAAAATGATGACTTTAGCTTTTGAGAACAGTGGTATTTTCCAGCAGATTGGCAGAATTTGCACAATCTGAATTTTAAAAAAGTTCCTGCAAAGGAAATCTAAAGATAGAAAGTATGTGTAAATTCCCCTCTTAAAGAGAGAGGTCTTGGTTGAAACAACCCAAAAGTGGGAACAGGCAAAGAGAAATCTGCACAAAAATAGTTCTCTCTGCAGTCCATCTTACTACATAGTTACGATGTTATTTCGTATTCAGGAGTCTGACAGCCCACGGATAAAAACTGTTCTTCAGCCTGTTTGTGTGGCTGGCTATGCTTCTATATCTCCTTTCTGATGGTAGGAGGGTAAAGAAGTGATGACCAAGGTGAGAGTCGTCCTTGAGGATTTTCCTCACTCTTCTAAGGCAACGAGCTCTAGCAATCTCATCTAGTGGTATCAATGTTTTGTGCTGTGCTTACCACCCTCTGTAATGTTCAGATTCACAAACAATAACTTTATTATTATGGTTGGCTGCATAGTCAGTCAGGTGGCATTTTTGCCTACCTACTGAGTCCTTTCCAAGAATCTGATATAGGCAGATGTTGTTACACTGCAGGATGTAAATTATCCCAAATAAACCTGTTTTCTGCAATTGACTCATGATGATTGGTCAGTGCTAATGGTCAAGAGGCATTATGGATGGTTGAGATTACATCCAAGGCATGCATTGTTTTCTTTTGCCATAGTCTATTTGCCATACTGCTATTTGCAGATTTTTATATTTTGTGATTATTATTACCAAAAGTGCATGAACAGTAAGCCATGATTCTTCAGCATATTAGCAATAGCACTTAGACTTGTATACCACTTTACTGTGCTTTACAGCCCTTTCTAAGTGGTTTACCAGCTCTGGAAAGATGGAAGGCTGAATCAACCTTGAGCCCGTTAGAATCGAAATCCTGGCAGTCGTCAGAATTAGCTTGCAATACTGCAATCTAACCACCATGGCTGTTTCCTTTCATTTGAAATCAAGATTGAAGCATTGTTTCCCATTGTGAGACCCTCAGGTTTGCCAAGACTATGACTCCCAAATTCTTAGCCAACAACTCTAAAAGATGACCCACACCCTGTCAAGGACCTAAAAGTACTCATTTCAAAAGATCTAAGCCCCAGAGCTCACTGTAACAACATTGCTAAAAAGGCATTAAGAGTTGCCAACCTTATTTTACAAAGTTTTCTCTCTGGTAATGCTATACATCTAACTAGGGCATACAAAACCTTTGCCAGACCTATCCTTGAATACTGCTCACCTGCCTGGAACCCACACTATATTTTGGACATTAATACATTAGAGAGGGTCCAGAGGTATTTTACAAGAAGAGTACTCAACTCCTTTGCTCGTAATAAAATTCCTTATACCACCAGGCTTGAAATTTTAGGCCTGGATAACCTTGAACTATGCTGTTACGTTCCAACCTAAGCTTAGTACACAAGATTATCTACCTTAACGTCCTATCTATTAATGACTACTTTAACTTCAACCGCAATAACACAAGGGCTAACAATAGATACAAACTAAATGTAATTCACTTTAATCTTGATTGCAGAAAATACGACTTCAGCAATAGAGTAGTAAATGTCTGGAAGACTCTACCTGATCCTGTTGTTAGTTTCTCTAACCCCCATACCTTTTACCTTAATCTGTCTACCGTGGATCTTACACATTTCTTAAGAGGTCCTTAAGGGGACATGCATAAGCACACCAGCGTACCTACCGTCCCTGTCCTACTGTCCCCATTTATGTGTAATCATTTAATGTGTTTATGGCTATGTTTTGCCTATTTATATCCATTTATTTGTGCCATTTTTTTTCATGTGTCCATGTCTATGTCTATACTGATACTTGTTTCCTTGTACTTGTTGACAAACAATTAAATAAATAAATAAAATAAACTTGGTCAACAGGATGGCAGTTCTAGAAGATACAATTCCGATACAGCTAGCAGACGTAACATTATGTTTACAAGTCTGCATAAAAAGGCCTCTATGAATAGATTTTAGTATGATAGAATAGTAACAGAGAGGTTACCGTCGAATTTACCAGTATCCTTTATATATCACGGTGAAACAAATAAGCTACATTTTTTGATGGAACCTGATCCTCTCTGCAGCACTTTGGAAAGATGGTAATTTTTTTTTGCATCTTTTGTCAGAGGAAATTGAGCATTAAGATGCTGAAGCTAGTCCAGTGTCTTGAGGTGACTCTAGATTATTGTCTGGTTGCTATAGTAACTCAGCAGGCCTGAATCATGGAAGAGGTAAACACTTTGAAAAGGCAAAAAATCCTTCTTTTCCATCACTGGTGCCAGGAGTAACTAACCTCTTCAAGGAGGCACTTTTAATCTCGGGCAAAGTGCACATCCTATATAAGTAAGTTAGTAGTAGGCCAAAGTTTCAAGATCATGTGGTACCGCTGAGACAGATGTGACTTTGGTACGATTTACATATTTTCAATATTTATTGAACAACCGAATATTGATTAAATAGACTAAGCCTATGGAAAGAAAAGAAACCAAAGGAAAAATGACCCATAAAAGATGAATTCAATCCTTAAACTTCTTCAATCTAAAACACAGAGAAACATATTGCTCTATTTCCCCCCCATTTTTAGAATCCTAAAATGCTCAAATGTTTCAAGAAAATTTGATTGGAAATACGTATCTTGATTCTGTTCCTGAACACTGGAAGAATAATATAGCTCATTTTTAAGGAATGAACCCTTTGTGGAATTGGCAGATTGAAGATGGCCTTGTGCCAAAGGGGTGGTAGCAACGTGAAGTCAATTTTGATTTCTAGAAAGCAGACTTCAGGGCTTCATTTCTGAAAGTCTTACAGTCTGAATGCTATTGAAATGCCACGTAACTTAAAGAACTTTAAAGAGCCAAACTCCGTCTGATCTTCTCAGTTCTATCACTGTGTTTTGAAGTGCTGTGTCTTTATTTAAAGGAAACACTGGTCCTTGTGAATAATTCATAGGACTTTCCAGGCTGCAAGACAGATGTCTCTAACTGCTGATTGAACTAAGATTGCAGATAGATTGCCTTTTGTCAGGGTATTTTTTTCCTCTTTCCTGGAATTCAAATCCTGATCGCTTTGCTGTCCTTGCGCCTTTTAATGAGTAACTTGTGAAATCCTTGCTGCGGATCCACGCTAGTATTTTCTCTTCCTAAAACTTATAATTTAGCCATAATAGTAAGCTATAGCAGAATTATAGTGATTTCAAAGCCGATATAATCTCTAACATTTTTTTTCTTTTCACTTGCTAAACTTTTTGTTTCTAGCCCTGAAAAAGAGTTCTTTGCTGTGATAATTTGAAAAGGTCACTTGATTTAAAGATAGTACAAACATCTATTAGAATAGCTTACATATCGTAAATGTGTCTCAAGATTTTTACAGAGAAGGAAGTTAGGAGGAATAAATTATCTGTTTAGTTCAGCCAACCAAGAATGTAGGTGATGTACAGTAAAAAAAATCCCCACATTATTAGCAATACTGTAATCATAATAATGTATATTGGAGGAGATTGCAGTGATCTATATATTAGAATTGAGCGCCTTAAATTGAGTGACCAAGTTCATAATTGCTCTGGAGTCTGACAGTGTATTAAAACCAGTGGTGGGTTTCTACTGGTTCGCCCCGGTTCGGGAAAACCAGTAGCAGCGGGAGGCTCTGCCCACCTGCCTGGAAGTCATCACGGATGCTCTGTGCATGCGCAGAAGTGCAACGTGCAAGCAAAGCGAGCACCCGAGCGCGCTCACAGTTCCGAACCGGTAGCGAAGGTAAGTGAAACCCACTACTGATTAAAACATATACTCAAGCAGTATAGTGATTAAGGCATTGAAGGAATTTCCATAGAGTTGACTTATGACCATAACTGAACCTGGAATTATGGTCGTAAGTCATGCCTGTTATCAAGGGGTCACCAAATAATCATGCCTAATTTTATGACCTTTTTGCAAGTGAATCCATTGTCTGCAATGGGTGGTACAATGGGTTTTTTTCTGGAAACTGCTTAAATCTGGCCCACGGGGTGAGTCTGGAATTAGCAATGGATCGGCCCACAGTGCCTTTGGCAACCAAAACGGTGGCTCCCCATTTTGGCCGGCAAAGTGCTGCAGGAGGCCATCCAGGCCAAAAACAGGCATGGGGGGGGCACATGCAGCCCTCCGCACCCTGTTTTGGCCGACAGGGTGCTGCAGGAGGTGTCTCTCCTGTGCCACCCCTCCCCTGGTTGGCCTGTGGAGGAGAAGTACAATGCTGATCCGGCCCGCAAAGAAATCCTGTTTGACACACCTGTTTTAGCTTTTTATTTCCAGCTGCATTGGTTTGAGGACTAACAACATATGTGGAAAGGATGCACTTTGGCCTTTTTAAATTAGAAGAAAGGAAGGCGAGCAGGACTATGAAGGTTTTTAAAATTAATCACATTGTGAGAAAATAAATTCCACCAAGCTAGAATCTGGATAATCATACAAAAATTGGCATGATGACAGATCCAGAACAGACAAAGAGAATTCCTTTTCCATGCAAAGCATAGTTCAGTGATCACAAGATGCAATAATAGCTTAAAGGAGGCATTAGGTACACCCATGGAAGGTAAAATGATCTGTAACTGCTGCTCATATTGAGAGGATGCTAGCTCTAAAATCAGAGGTAGTGTGTTTATGAATACCAATTTGTGCAGGTGCACAATTCATGTTAAAGGATTTAAAATGACAGAGCTTGTGAAGAGCTAGACAGCTTCAAAGTGTTGCCACCAGTCACAGATGTCATTGCAGACATTATTAGTAGATGTCACTTGGTCAGGTTTTTCTTTTCATCCTCTATTTGTCTCAACCAATAAAGACTAGAGGTTGTTTGTATATGGCTATCATGGCTAAGAGTATCCAGAAGAAGAGGAATTTGGTTGTATCCTGCATGAGGGATGGCCAAAAGAATTATATTGAGAACTTGGAAAAGTGATAAATAAAAGTGATAAACAAACAATTGTCCCAGATGTTTAAGAAATGGCTTTGGGAAATGTTTAACTTATCTGTCTTGAAAAAGGTAATATTTCTACTAATCAAAGGGTGAAGCAACATATTCTACTTTGCCTGAGATGTTATGTTATTTTATGGTAATGTTCTTACCGTACCATAGTACTCTATGGTATAATCAGTGATTATTGATGAATTTAATACAAGTGATGGATTTTTTTCCTCTTTTCTTAGTCTGTTATTTATCCTTCTCTTTTTTGTAATTTTTTTTGTAATTTAAGGAGTGTTCTATTTATTTTTTAATGTGTTTTATCTACATTTTGCATTGTTTCCGAAACTAAAATAAAAAAAATAAAAAATGAATTGATTCACTTATAATATCTGAATGCTACCCATTAGAATTTGTTGTTCAGTCACTAAGTTGTGTCTGACTCTTCGTGACCCCATGGACCACAGCATGCCATGCTCCCCTGTTCTCCCAGAGTCTGCCCAAATTCATGTTCGTTGCATCAGTGACACCAACTAACCATCTCATCCTCTACCTTCTCCTTCTCCTCCTCCTCCCTTTGCTTTCAAACTTTCCCAACATCAGCCTCTTTTCCAATGAGTTCTCTTTTCCCATTAGGTGGCCAAAGTATTTGAGCTTCACCCCTTAGAATGCTCCATGGTGATAAATGGTATCAGCTGTGGACTCATTTCAAAATATTTATTTGTGTGCAGTTTGGCTCTACTATGATCCAATCGCATTGGTTAAAGCAATGTGGATCTCAAGATGGTTTTTACTTTCCTATGTGGTATTACAGTTAGAGAGTTGGGTTAAGAAAATCAAGATTGAAATTCCTAAATTTTTTGAAGTTTGGCTCAGTCATTGTCTAACATGGCCATGGTGAGAATTAAATAGTGGAGAAAAGAACAATTTATGTGGATGAGATGTGTGGATGAGAGGGACAATGGGCAGTTCCAAATTATTTTCTACTCCATTATTTTCCCCTTAAACAAGAAAAACCCAACCATTAAATATTTTTCATAGGAGAGAAAGCCCAATTGATCTTTTCTCTTACTCTCCAACTTGCTGATATAATAACAGAACAGAATAACATAGTTGGAAGGGACCTCGGAGGTCTTCTAATTCAATTCCCTGCTTGGGCAGTAAACCCCATACCTTTTCAGACAAATGATGGCCTAATCTGTTCTTAAAAGCTTCCAGTTTTGAAGCACTCACAACTTCTGGAGGAAAGTTGTTCCACTGATTAATTGTTCCAACTGTCAGGAAATTTCTCCTTAGTTCTAGGTTGGTTCTCTCCTTGAATAGTTTCCATCCAATGCTTCTTGTCCTGCCTTTAGGTGTTTTGGCAAATTGGTTGACTCCCTCTTCTTTGTGGCAGCCCCTTAGATATGGAACGCTGCTATCATGTCCTTCATTTCATTAAGCTAACATACCCACTTCCAGCAACCATTCTTTATATGCTTTAGCCTCCACTCCCCTAATGAGCACCCCAGATGTGGATAGACTGAAGAATGATATAATAGTGTTTATCCTTGTCTTCTTTTTAATGCCTTTCCTAAATAATTCATAATGTTTTGTCTTTTCCCTGGCATGGTGTACTTTTTCCAGTCTCCTTCCTCTTTTCGTTCTAATAAGTTGATAGCTTACAAAGACCCTTTCAGTTGGAATGCATTCCCCCCGAGGATGATTAATTTATTTTGCGGGCTGATAAGATTGCTGCTCTGTTCCATTCTGCAGTAAGTCCCACTATGTTCAGTGAATCTTGTCTCCTTATAATGGTGTGTAGGAACGTGACTTTGAAGAGGGAAATATGCAGTTTCTACTTTTAAGTCAACTCATCTGGAATAAATTTTATTTATTTATTTGAAACATTTGTGTGTCTTTGCTCATTAGAGTTGGGTTGGTGCATATGCAAATAGAATTACTTAGGCCACTGAATGCTATGATATTCCATGAAACAATGACATTGACAATAAAATGAAAAGGAACTAAAAGTAAATAGGCTAAGATATTTTATAAATTAAAATAGTCAAAGAAGTAGCAGCCTTATATTCTAATTCAGGAGTATCAAACTCAAGGCCCGCAGGCTGGATGCGGCCTACTGGGTGCTTAGATCTGGCCCATTGGGCCACCCTAGAAACAGCAAAGGACCAGCCCGCGGTGCCTCTGGCAGTAAAAACAGAACTCGGGAGGGCTGCATGCAACCGAAAATGGCGCTTGGGAGCCCATTTTCACTGGCAGAGTGTTCAGGCCGCCACAGATGCCCCCAACACGAGTGACGTCAAGCTGGACACACCTACCCTGGCCATGCCCATCCTGGCCCCTGAGGTCAAACACAACCCTGATGCAGCCCTCAATGAAATCGAGTGACACCTCTGGTCTAATTCTGTAATAAACCTGAGGAAGTAGCCAGAATCCAAGAGAATTGTCTTGATTTGGTTTCAGAAATTATTAATAATTATTAAATTATTCAGAAATAATTAACCAAATTATTTGGTTAAATGGTGACTGTTGTGTATAGCTGGATCAGCATTTTTTGTTAATGAAGATGATGATTATTTAATCAGCACCATTTTCTTGGCTGGGATTGTTTACATTTTTATTTGTTTTTGGATCATGAGCAATTTGGGCTTGGCAGATCATAGCAGGTTCTGTATTTTGACTTATTAAAATATATTCTGCTTTAAAATGGTATTCTTTAGTGAGTTTTCCCTTTGAGCCTCTTTTATAGGTAGACCTTTGCAGACTTCAAATGAAAATTTGGGCTCCTTTTAAAGAATATGTTTGCTTTTCTATTGTAGGTTTAATTATATCTTAATTTAAAGAATTACAAGTTGTGAAATCATATTTTGGGATTCCATTTATCTAGTTTCTTCTTTCTGAAAAACCTTTTCTTTGCCGTACTATGAACTGTGCAGCTAAACTTGAAATATTTTGAAGATTTCATGTTATTCTCTTTCTCTTTCTCTTTTTTTCTGGGGCAGGTCATTTTTGTTCAAGTAAATCCAGGTGAAACTTTTACCATAAGGGGTGAAGATGGAACTCTTCAGTGCATTCAAGGTAAGGAAGATTTTGTTTCATGCTTTATTTTCTTGAGTGTTCATCTGTGATATTGATAATGAATTCCTATTGACATTGACCCATAATGCTCAAATATACAAAATGTTAAAGGTTTTCACCTTGCAAAGTGCTAAAAAACTATCTGGATAATCTGCAGTTCATATAGGTACAAATTTTTTGAGCCTTACCTTTTCCTTTTGAACCCAATAACTTAAATCATTTTCTGGCACCCATTCAACAAATTATGATATCTAAGATAATGGAAGACATCCAGAAAGAGGATCTTTAGTGATACGGATTTGTACTATAATACAAGTTCTTTTCTTTTCTTTTTTTTTAAGAAATCAGATTTTTATAGGCAGAGGCTAGAACGAAATCTGTTGGGATAGCCTAATTCTGATTTTGTAACATCATGTAGGTGGTTAACTTTTGGAACTTGTTTTACTTTCTCTTAGTTTTGTCGCTATCACCTTGAATTTTCTGTTGTGTATTCTGCTCTTAAACAGGGCAGATACGCATGGATGGGCCTGACTCTGTCTCCCTTTTGTTGTTTCAGAAACCCTTTGAACTTTTTGATTCTCTATCAGATTGTGGTAGTGATACAAAAGTCACAACAAGGGGTGGCGGGGTGGAACTTTGTTTTTTTAAGATGTTTACCCTTGAGTTGTGATGTAGCAAGATATGTAAAGCCCCTCAAATTGACTTAGTTCCATAAGCTTTGATTTAAGGCAATCTGTGAGCTCACCAGTGAAGTCTATATGGATAAAGTATTGGACATTTCAAATCTCCAGTCATCCATGCAATTTATAAGTTGGGATTAATTGCTGTCAACCTTAACGTATCTCACAAAATTGTTGTGGGGATAAAAGGGATCAGGAAGTTGAAATGATATGTACAGCCCTAAATTCCTTAGGTGAAACATAGGATAAAAATATGTACTCAAGTAAAGACACCGCTTACTCTGTTTTCTATAGGGTAAGTAATGGCTGAAAGTGAAAGAGGAGACCTTATCTTAGACCACCTAGGGAGCATATAATGCAGGCAAAGTTTAAAAGACAACTTCAGATTCACACTTTTAGTGACAGGGTAGAATTCTAGGGCTTGGCTGACTTTTGCTTCTAGTACAACTTGAGTTTTGTCCTTGAAAGAGACATGGAAAGCCAGAAAATAAATGTCAAGTTGGATTTTCCTTGCTTAGGCCACATGAAAGGTGTTTGGTCAATATATAATTCATGCTAAATGTTGAAAGAAAAGCACATTTGTATGGCTTGCTATAATGCAGAAACTCTTCAAGTTAAGCTTATGCTTGGGGGTGGGAGTTGAAATTGCTCCCTGTAACGTTGCCAGGTTCTGGGAGAGGTGATGCCCGCAGCCATGCATACTATGTGTGAATCATTCATGGTAAATAAATCTGCCCGATGGCTACGTTTTTCCCCCCTTTCACATTCTTTTTTTTTTTTTGCCCCTGCTTGAAGCCGGCGATCATGAAAGCAAGAAAACTAATCACTGGAGCTTCATATTATAAAAGGAGCAATTCACTCCTGACCTTCCAATGGCATCATTTCATAAAATGATTTTTGGTTTGCTTTTTTTCATTTATTGGTAGGAAAAATGAAAAGGGGACTAAGGAAGATGACTAGTGCTTATGACTAACCTATTCATACCTGTCTAGTCCAGAAGAAGCAACAGTCCTAGAAACTATTTGTGGTTTCACATGCTGTGTGTCTTTCCAAGGGACTTTATGATTAAGGCTTCATATGTAAGTTCAGAAAATAATTGTCATTGGTTGAGTCAGTTCTGTTAGATAACTGCTGAGCGTCTTCTTAAAAACCATACATTGTTGAAAGACAATCCAGTTCTATGTAAGCTTCCATTGAAATGCCTTTCTTGCCCTTTGACTCTGGTGCTCTGATCCTATCAGAGTTTTCTTTAGATGACTTTCAAGCCAAGATCTAAATCTTTCCAATCCTTCTTCTAAGTAATTACTCTTCCATCTTTGATGTCCAGCTGTGTAACAGCCACCTGGAAATGTACATAACAACAGAACAAAGAAGGTGGACAACATAGGTGTGGCATTACAGCTCTTGCCCCGAGGCTATGCTGCCTTTTTGGGACAATCACCACACCAAAGGGATCACTACTATGCTGTGGAAGTCTGACAATTTGGTTATTTATTTGCAGACATTTTATTACCCAGCTAAATAACGTCATCCGAGTGAGTGAGTAAGTGCTGTGCTTCCTGTTTATATATATAATAGTGCGCCTTGCCAGTTTTGATGGGAATGTGTTCTCTTCTCCTTGGTGGTTCCATGAATAGATTTCTATTTTCTGCTTGATTGTTTGTCTGGTGCTGATCCTTGATCATTTGATGTTTGAGGAGATGAGTTCCTCAAAACAACTCCAAAATAACCAGTGAGCACTAACCCTGAATGGCTCTCTTCTATTGGATTACTACACTTCACATTTGGCCACATCCATCACGACAGCTCTTTTACCCCCCCCTCCCCACAAATACTTACTTAACAACAGGCAAGTAAATGTGATTGCTTCCTGCTACTCCCTCTCCTTCCCACCCCTTCCCTTTGGTCTTTTCATGAGCCTTTCCCCAAAAGCTTTAGGCCAGTGATTCTCAACCTTGGTAGCTTGAAGATGGGTGGACTTCAACTCCCAGAATCCCCCAGCCAGCGCTGCTGACTGGGGGATTCTGGGAGTTGAAGTCTACCCATCTTCAAGCTTCCAAGGTTGAGAAACACTGCTTTAGGCAGAACTACCTATGTTTTAATTTTATTTGCTAAGACTGTTTGTGCTGTCTTGGTGAGGCCCAGAGTCATTATGGGATGTGAAGGTGATGATTTGCAGCATGGTTCTTTCCTGTATAATTATTGTTTAATTAAAAATATTCCTTTTTTAAAGAAAAAAAGTCTATAAACAGGTGAGCCAAGGGAGCTTTATGGATAACCTGTAGGCACATTGGCACCATGTTGGCTATTCTCGTTCTGTACTAATTCGTGTCTTTCATTCCAAGTTCTGTCTCTATTGGTATCCCTAATTTTTTTTTTCTTTTAAAACACGAACATGTTGTGCATACAGCTTCTATTCATGAACATGTGTTTAAGATTAGGAGGTTTCTGTGTAGACTGTTTTTATTGAGTCTTTCTCTGTACTTGTTTTCAGTTCTCAGTCTTGAAAGCTGGTGACATTCACCGATCAGTCAATTCCTAATCTCAGTTGGTAGCCTTGCTGCAGTGTTGATTGAGTTTTAATGAAAAGCATTTGTGTTAATGCCCTGAATTTCTGCACTGGGCTCTGCTTTAACACTCAGTCCCTTGATGAAGAAAGAAAAGTGTATGTTGAAATATGGGCACAAAGAGTTGCCTTTTAGCTGGTTCCCCTCCAGTTGCAATGTATGGCTGTGAAAGTTGGACCATAAGAAAGGCTGAGCGCCAAAGAATTGAGGCCTTTGAACTATGGTGCTGGAGAAGACTCCTGCGAATCCCTTGGACTGCAAGGCGATCAAACCGGTCAGTCCTAGAGGAGATCAACCCTGACTGCTCTTTAGAAGGCCAGATCCTGAAGATCAAACTCAAATACTTTGGCCACCTAATGAGAAGGAAGGACTCACTGGAGAAGAGCCTAATGCTGGGAAAGATTGAGGGTAAAAGAAGAAGGGGACAGCAGAGAACGAGGTGACTGGATGGAGTCACTGAAGCAGTAGGCCTGAGCTTAAATGGACTCCAGAGGATGGTAGAGGACAGGAAGACCTGGAGGAACGTTGTCTATGGCGTCGCGATGGGTCGGACACGACTTTGCAACTAACAACAACAACAACAACTCCAGTCTTGCTGGAGACACAGAGCAAATCTTTCTTTTAAACCTAGCGCTGGAACTAGTCAATGGCTGTGGCAGATGGAAATGCTGTAAATTGTATATCATTTTTGTCCAGTAAAATCAAGACAATACGGCTAGTCCCTGACTTGCAACAGTTCCTTTAGCTCAAAGTTACAACGGCACTGAAAAACAGTGACTTACGACCATTATCCACACATATGACTGTTGCAGTCACGTCAGTCTTGGTCACGTGATCAAAATTTAGAGGCTTGGCAATTGACTCATACCTCATGTTGGGTCAGTTGTTGGGTCATAAATTCAGGACTTCAGGACTACCTGTAAATATAAGATGCTAATCTCCTAACACAAATGAGAAACTGCTTTTTTCTCTAGAAAGAGCATCGTACGTACATATGTACATGATCAATACCCTCTTCCTGTTCACTTTACCCAATTTAGGTTTTGCGTATCCAAAGGAATCCAAAGTGGATGTTATCCATGTGTGGTGGATGAGAACTCCTAGGATGGTTAGCCAGTATGGATGGCAACAGTTTGAGAAAATCTGTTGTAGAGGCTATATCTGAATTAGAAATCTGAAATTAAGTGAATCAAATCAAGCTGCTGTTTTCTCAAAATATACCTCACATTTAAATAAATAAATGAATAAATAAATAAATAACTTTATTGTCATTGTACGTGTATACACAGTATACCCATACAACAAAATTCACTTAACATCCAAAGACCAGGTCCAACAAACATAACAATCCCCAAACACACTCCCACCCACCACAATTCCCCACCCCTAAACCACCCAAACATCCACACAACAGACCAAGTAATACTGTCCAACAGCTCACTGATGGTGGCTCTTTAGTTCATTGTTGAGTGCAATTATAGCTCTGGGATAAAAACTATTCAAAAAATGTGTGGTCCAGGTTTTAATTGTTCTGTATCTTCTGCCAGAAGGCAGCAGTCCAAAAAGATTGTAAGCAGGATGGGAAGAGTCTCTGAGAATGTTATGCAACTTCCTCAAACAGCAAAATTTGAAGATGTCGTCCAGGGCTGATAGCTGGAGTCCAATGATATTCTGGGCAGTTTTAATGGTTCTCTGTAGAGCTTTTTGGTCCGCTACAGAGCTGCTCCTATACCATGCAAGAATGCTGTATGTCAGGACATTCTCAATGGTGCTACGATAGTAGGACAGAAGTAGATCCTGAGATAGATTTATCTTTAATTACATGTTCTAGTTTCTGGTGGTGCAGCATAGAATGCAGCATCACAGGCTAATTCTGCCAACTGTCAGCAGTTCGATTCTGACTGGCTCAAGGTTAATGCGGCCTTCCATCCTTTTGAGGTCAGTAAAATGAGGACCCAGATTGTTGGGGGCAATATGTTGACTCTACAAACCCCTGTAAAGAGAGCTGTAAAGTACTATGAAGGTAAGTCTAAGGTGCTATTGCTAGTAGGTAGACCAGAAATTGGTAGGTTTGAAGTGCTAGGAATTTCTGATTGGTCTCTTTTTTTAATGGTGCAGGGTTCATGCAGCTGGATTCTAGCAGATCAGTCTCTCAAATCTTGAGTATTTTGTTTCTCAGTATACTTCAGCTTCGTGTTAGAATGATCTTGCTCTATTGACTTCCTTTCTAGAAGCCTCACCATCTTATGCTTGAATTTTAAAGTACCAGTAAGCTACCACTTTTTTTAAAAAAAAAAAAAACTCAGCTGTGTGTGTGTTTGCTGCCGTCCGCCTGTCTGTCTGAGTTTCTGTTTTTTTTTTTTTTTTTTTTTGTGGTGGCTTTTGGTTCCACTTCATAGCCAATGGATAATTTAAAATGTAAAAGAATCCATGAACAAAAATTGGAGTGAGAAACTGGCAAGCAGGATTTGACGCAGTGATGGTCCTGATCGCTTTGTTTTGGTTTCAACAGAGTTTCTGAAGTTTGGAACATCTATATTTTTCCCGGTGTACATAGTCTAGTAAAATGCTGACTGTATAATACAATATGTACACAAAAATTGTAGTTCATCCTTCCTTTCAATAGGAAGGATGGTATACAGGTTTTCCAACCTCTCGTTCTGTTTTACTTCATACAGATAGTCCTCAACTTAACAACATTTTGTTTAGTGACCGTTCAAAATTACAATGGTACTTAAAAGACCATTTTTCACACTTATGACAGTTGCAGCATCCCCATGGTCAGGTGATTCACATTCAGACGCTTGACAACTTTTCTTTAATTTGATTTATATGCCGCCCTTCTCCGGAGACTCAGGGTGGCTTACAATGTGCTCAGCAATAGCCTTCATACTTTTGTATATTGATTCAACTGATTCACATTTATGACGGTTGCCGTATCCCGGAGTCAAGTGATCCCCCTTTGTGACTTCTGACCAGGGTGGATTTGATTTAAGTCGAGTCGATTTAAATCATGATTTAAATCACTAGTAAAAAGACTTGATTTAAATCAACTCGATTTAAATCATAATTTTTAAAGAGCAACTGTCATCTCTGCTACTCCTTTGACCCGCTGTTGACTCACCGATTGTCCCAGTGTTGCAGAATATACAGACTTGTGCTACATAACTAAGCTCCATTTCATGCTGAATAAACTAAATTATTTATGTATCTTAAATAGAAAACTATCTTACGATAGATTTTTACCCCAAAAGTTTTTTATTGAAATAAATTCAATAAAAATCAAAAAAATGCGATTTAAATAAAAAAAATCCGATTTAAATAAAAAAAAATCCGATTTTTTTGATTTTTTTAAAAAAATCATTGATTTTTATCCACCCTGTTTCTGACAAGCAAAGTCAATGGGGAACCCAGATTCATTTAAATAATGGTGGCTAAAACGGTTGTAAAATGGGACAAAACTTATTAACAAATTTCTCACTTAGCAACATACCGTATTTTTCAGAGTATAAGACGCACCTTTTTCCCTCCTAAAAGGGGGTGAAAATGTCACATCATACTTTAAAAAGGAACAGGATTTGCATGAAGATGCAGTGATGCTGTATTTGTCATTCTGTCCTTCACACACACACACACACACACACACACACACACACACACACGATGCCTCTGCGCATATTCAGGCAAAACATCCTCCAATTCACACCCATTCATCTGATGATGCCCATTTCTCTAAATCAACAAATACAGAATAAGCTTTTCCACATTCATACATATCTCGGTGACTTATTGAGAAGCAAATATCTGTTTGCAGGCTGCTACTCAGGAACATAAGACCATATTGCATTTTCCAAATGTCACCTCTCCTGCTCTCTTTCCATTAGAAATTCCCAAAGGTACATATTATACCTCATAGATTTTGCATTCGTTCCTGATGTCTTTATCAAGAATCATAGCATTCTTTCAATTGTTAGGTGCAGACAGAGGCTTCACATGCAGGCTTTAAATAAGTTGTGCAGCCACTCCATAAGCAAACCACAGACATATTTTAACATTTCTTCAGTTAAATCATCTACGTTTACAATCTTATCATTTTTCCAACATTCTCTCAACGATTATGACCTCCTTTTCATTTTTTCCTCCTTTGAAACTAATGTTTATAACATTTATTCCAGTCCCATTCTTTGCCACATCATGACCACACTCAAATAATATCTAAAACTCCGGTGTTTTTCACTGCAGTCCCTAATCATTTCATCACTTTTATTTTTAATACCATTTGCTCTGCTGGAGTCTCTTTGCATAATTCTCTGAAACCACTTCCAAAACAATTTTATTTATTCCAACCAAACTCACACTGCGTATTCTTTGCCTTTTTTAACTTAACCATTCCTGGCTGTCTTTGATTACAGTCTTTGCAATGTTCTTTTTATCTCTCTACACAATATAGAATATTTCTCAATCTTCATTTTTTATACTAATATATGCGTGTTTTCTCATCAACTCCTATTTTAAGTTCACAATTCCATCACTTTCATTCTTATTTATGTATATATTGATCCAGTTTAGATGGTTGCTCATCTTTTCAAGAACATCTGGGTAGTGAGCAAAATAAAAACTGAGAATTTCATTAAAACTAAAAATCACTAAACTAAATTAGGGCTCCGTAAAAATCACTAGAACTGTGATGGTGAACTTATGGCATGTGTGCCAAAGGTGGCACACGGAGCCATATCTGTGGGCATACAAGCATTGCCCTAGTTCAGCTCCAGTGCGCATGCGTATGCTGGCCAACTGATTTTCAGACCTTCCAGTCCCACCGGAAGTCAGGAACCAGGCCGCTTCCGGCCTCCAGAGGGCCTCCGGGGGGTGGGGAAGGCCGTTTTTGCTCTCCCCAGGTTCCTAGAAAGCCTCTGGAGCCTGGGGAGTTCGAAAAACGGGCCTACTTGGCCCACCGTGCCGTCGTGTGCCAAAGTGGGGGGAGCACAGGGGTACCACACGCATGCATGGGGATGGGGCTCATTGAATTATGGGTGTGGGCACGCATGTGTGTGACACCCCCCGCGTTTCCCCCACTTTTGGCACATGACAGCAAAAAGGTTAGCCATCACTGCACTAGAACATCCATCCATTCCAAAAGTCCCATGCTAACTTCCCAACCGAAATACCTAATTCTTAATGCACCAATTCTTCACATTAGTGCTGCTCCTCATACTTTTGTGGTACACTATAAAGCCATTCCCTCCAAAAAAATCACTTTAGTTTCCATGTTACTCCATTTTTCATTAATTGTTTCTCTTCCTACCATAATTCATTCACTCTTCTTTGACTTTCACTCTCATTTCTTTCATTTTTATCCTTTTTCTCTATGCCTGCTTTTTTTCCTAAAATCCACTTTTACTAAATAATGGTCTGTACCATATGCAAGGGCTTCTAAATATCATCTTATCCTTCATACGTATCTCAGTCTGTTATAAGGAATTGAATCAATCATGCATTTAGGTTTATATTTATTCCTTTGATATAGGTACATATAAGTTGCTATCTTTAAACCATGTGCCTAAAACATACCTTTTTCTAAGCAGATACTCATCACTCAGCAATCGGATTCATTCTTCCACTGAATGTACTCTATTCTTCACTGAGTGTACTCTGTTCCTACTTCCATTCATCTCACTTTTTAAAGTAGCTTTCCCCCTAGCATTCATTCCTTCATTCCTTCATTCATACACACACCAAGTTCTGTCTGGTGCTTCCATTACCATTATACACTGGAGTATAACATGCAAATTTTGGATTCCTAATTTTATAGACAGCCTCAACAACCTATTGTAGATGATACCACTTTATACTTTCTGATAAATATTTTGTCCTGTTTGTAAGCAAGCCTACTTCTAGACTGCTACTTGTCTTCAGATTTTCATCTGTTCCATTCGCTGAGTTCAGAACATCTTAATTCAAAAGTTACATGGTTCTCCTTCCTCACAAATACCCAGCAATATACAAATATAATCTAGTACATTAAGTCATGCTCTTTACCCTGTATTTGTCTTGCATTCCAAGTTATAAGATTCCATATATCATATGGTGACTTTATGAATCGGTACCATTTCTCATGGCTTTAGTCAGTTAAGATGTTGACACTATTTTATATTATAGAGAAGATAAAGAGAGAACAAGAGAGAGAGAAGAAAGTAAGACAAGATATTATAATCCTTGGCTGTACTTGTGTAAAATGTATAAGAAAAGTGTAAAGACAATACTGGTCACTGTTGATACTTCATGGTCATTATGCTACAAAACACAACCAAAAGCTAGTTTTATCCTAGGTAATCTCATGGTATTCTATTATCTCTTAATTGCTTGCATTGCAGTTCATATTGTTCAAGCACACACTCAGGAGCATTGCGATCATTTAGAATTAAAATTAAGCAAACTCACAATTGCAAAAAGCAAAGGTAAACCTTGCTTTTATCTAGGGCCTACAACTCAAGATTTAAGGGTGGACATTATGAAGTCCAGTCATTAATATTTCAAAGTTGAAACATAATGAAATTTAACGAGGGACTTTCATTAAGGGCTGTTTACATCTAAAGACTTTATTGGGATAATTACTTATGAGAATAATACAGCATTAACAATCTGTACAGAGTACTTGCTGACTTTTCTAAGGGTTGACCATAGATCAACCTCTAATCTCTTTTCCTAGAACGTTTAAAATAAACTGCCATGCAAAAAAAGAGAATGGCTTCAAACAACAAATTGCCCTGAATAAAAATATATCATACAGACACCCTACAATTGAAACAATTCAAGTCTCCAACCACTGGAACTTTGTGTTCTTTCTTTATGGCTAAAATACATTCTTCTGAAAAACAAGCCATTCTCAGAAACCTGGGAGAATGATGAATTTTAAGTTTCAAACCTGCACCCAAATTCTTTCAGACATTACAGAATTCTGGAATGTAAGCTAATCTCTTGAACTTTTTTGTTGTTGTTATTGTTGTTCGGATGGCCAGCTGGTCCCAGGACAAAGTTAACTAGCTGGCAAGAGAGCAGCAGCTGCAATATATGATGTTTATTGATTAATACCTTCATATATTTGATGGGCAGTGTTTTAATTAAAATGCCTTTGGGGTAATATGTGTGAAGGTGGTGGGGGGGGGGTTTGCTCTTCAAAATCATTGCCAAATGCTTTCAGAACTGATGGTTTACTTCAGGCCAGAACGGGTTGTGTAGGTATATAAGTATACTAGAAACTAATTATGCCACCTGCCAAGTCCGAGAAATGTCTTCAGCATAATACCTGCCAATAAAATGTCCAATTTTCTTTAGCGATACTAGCGATAATCTGAAACCACACGTTGTGCAAGAGTAACTTGTTATATTTTCCTTTTAGAAAATTTGGTCACGGTGGGAAATCTGCCAGAGTTTTAAGTTTCAGAGACTATACTAGAAGAAAAGAGGGATGCAGGCAATTTTGGGGGAAATAGCACCATTTTCATGAAACACATTAGTGTTTTATATTTTGTGTTCCTGTTGAATTGACAGCTGTTTTGAGCATAAAGATTACGTTGCTTCCTTCAGGTGCTGTTAGCCTAAATTATGTGTTAGTAAGGAAGAACATCCAAAGAATGAAAAAGAATGAAAACTTTTAAAAAGTAGATAATTATAAATGCTTACTCTTTAGTTCAATGTCCGTTTTATTTATCACTTTATTTCCTTCTTTTGTTTTCCGGTGGAGAGGTGAATGAGGAAGGAAAAGAGAAGTGTTAAAAAAAAACGCCCTCCATTGTACAGTGACTAGATTTCCTAAGGGTGGACATAAGTATAATTTGTGATTGTTCTCCTTCTCAGCAGTTATTGTTTAAGATCTAGGGTTCCTAAGGTAGCATTCACAGATTGCTTCATACTCTAAGCATTTGTTAGTTTCTTTTTGAAACCTTCTGAATCAGTGTTCTAGCTCCCAAATTATCTAGCCGGTATGCTGGCTAGGGAATTCTGGGAGTCAGTCCACACTTCTTAAACTTGCTAGCATTGAGAAATACTTTTCTAAATTGATGGCTACCACTATATTTGAGGGTAACAAATTCCATTCTTTGACTTTGCACAGCATAAAGGAATGCTTCGTTTTATTGATCTCTCATGTTCCAATGTTTTATTTCAACGGAAGATCTCAATAGCAATAGCAATAGCACTTAGACTTATATACCGCTTCATAGTGCTTTACAGTCCTCTCTAAGCGGTTTACAGAGTCAGCATATTGCCCCCAACAATCTGGGTCCTCATTTGACCGACCTCAGAAGGATGGAAGGCTGAGTCAACCTTGAGCCTGGTGAGATTTGATCTGCCAAACTGCTGGCAGCTGGTGATCAGCAGAAGTAGCCTGCAGTACTGCACTCTAACCTCTATGCCACCGTGCCTCAAGTTCTAAGGTTCTCAATTTACGGAGCAAGCATTGTAGAACTTCATCCTGGGATGTGGTGCATGATAGGCTTCAGCCGCTGAGTTGGAGCAGTTGCAGAAGTGGTGCAGAAGTGGTGTTTTTAAGATGAAATTTCAGGAATTTGGACAAATGGGGCACAACTTAATATTGGAGATTTTCATTAGAAGTTATAACAAGGATAAAAGATCAGAAAAGATAGTTAACTTTGAACTGGAGTCAGAAGGGACTAAATAGGAATCATAGCCCTAAGAGAGGACTACAGATTGTAAAAAAAAACCTGGATTGCCACAAGTTAAATGAAGTGGTGTGGTGCCTTTTTGCTGCTGTCAAACTGTCATTTGTATTTTTGCAGCTTCTGTGTGGTAGCTCTAGATAAGTGCATTCATCTGAATAGCTTTACACCCAGTCTGTTTTCTTCTTTGTAAATAGGATCAGCTGAAACCTTTTCCAGATATTCATCTTAAAAGAATAAAAATCCCTTAAGCAGGTTGACATGTCTCCTTCCCAGCTTTAGCTATTATGTGTTTAGAAAGTTCTTTTATGTACCGTGAGCCAGAATTTCTAAACCCAAGTGATTTGAAGGGAGTTTAGGAGAAATAATTTATATAGGCGAGGGCTCGATGTCAGAAATGCAATGTTGAAAAAAAAAGAAAGTTTGCAGTAAAAAAATAACCAGGGAATAAAGGAGAATAACTGAAATGAGAAATTGGCAGAGTTTTGCCCCATTTTACAACTTTTCTTGCCACATTTGTTAAGGGAATCACTGAAGTTGTTAAATTAGTATCACGGTTATTAAGTGAATCTGGCTTCCCCATTGTCTTGCTTGTCAGAAGGTTGCAAAAGGGGATCACATGACCCCGGGGATATTGCAACCAGTGGCGGGTTGCCCCCGGTTCACACTGGCGGGAGGCTCTGCCCACCGACCCCGACATCACGAAAGCGCATGCGCAGCCCCGCTGCGAACCGGTAGTAAAGGAAAGTAAAACCCACCCTGATTGCAACCATCACAAATATGAACCAGCTGTCAAGCATCCAAATGTAAAACATGTGACCATGGGGATGCTGCAATGGTCTTAAGTGTAAAAAACTCAACTGTTGCAAATTGAGGACTACCTGTATACCCTTTCTTTTATAGGATCTGTTTCCATGTAGTGTCACCTGTTTAACTCCCTTGCACTGATTCCAGAGGTGGTATTCAACCGGTTTGGACCGGTTCGAGCAAACCGGTAATGGCGACCTGCAGGTGGGCCAGTTCACCTGCCCAGGCGCAATCCTGTCCTATATTGCTGTGTTTTTTGATGCCGCATCAGTGGTGGGTTGTCCCCAGTTCGCACCGGTTCTATAGAACCCCCAGTTCGCACCGGTTCTATAGAACCAGTAGTAAAACCTATGGGAGGCCCCGCCCACCGACCCAATGTCATCAAAATGCTTCTGCACATGCGCAGAAGCTTCTGCGCTTGCACAGAAGAGCGTGCGCGTGCACGAGCGAAGCAAGCGCGCACACACGGTCCGGTTGCAAACCGGTATTAAAGGTAAGTAGAACCCACCCCTGTGCTGCATGCATGTGTGGATGGCACGTGTGAGCGAATTGCCATGTTATATGATGTCGGACGCATGTGTGAACAGTGTGTGTGAGCGAATTGCCATGTTTTGTGATACCGCATGTGCATTCTCATGTTTCGATGCTGGGTGAACTGGTTGCTACAGTATATGAAGCTCACCTCTTGCTAATTCTGATATTTCTTTAGGCTCAATAATTAGACCTAGTGATTTCTAACGATTACTTCTTGTTCTCTTACACCTTACTTTTAAAAAATCCCATGGTTTTAGCTATTCAATTATACCCTGTTTCCCCGAAAATAAGACATCCCCTGATAATAAGCCCAATTTGGCTTTTGAGCGCATGCGCTAAAATAAGCCTCCCCCCCGAAAATAAACCCTCCCCAAAAATATTTAAACGCAGAGCTGGAAATCAGGTAAGACAGCAAGAGGAGCCCCATCTTGCTCCATGCGTCCCAAAACAATAAGACCTCCCCAAAAATAAGGCCAAGCGCTTATTTTGGGGTTCAAAAAAATATAAGACAGGGTCTTATTTTCGGGGAAACATGGTATTAAAATAAAAATAAACCTTGACAGACGAGTTTTTCAGATTTTATTATTGAGTTTTACTCTGAATTAGAAGCGTTGGGGAGAAGGGACAAGAGAGTAGTAGCCTAAATAAAATGAGTCTCACTTATCAAAATAGGCTTGAGAGCATGCAGAGAATTTGAATTAATCACAAACAAGATTATTTTTTTTTATCTTTTTGCATTGTCACTTCAGCTAGGGTATGCAAACATCTTTTTTATCATTCCGAATAATTTATTTGTTAGTGCAATTAAATCTGAATTTCTTATCTTAATCAAACTTTGCAGACTATCGGAATTTTGTTTGTCCGTCAAAAAATGTGATTACAGTTGTCCTATGTTCCTATCCAAGTAACCTTCACTTTATTATCTTAACTGTTTATGTCTGTTTCTCTTGCACAGTCTTCTTGTGATTCTTTGTGAAATGGTTTGAAATTGGTTTGGTGTCTCTGTCTGTTTTCTCTTTGAGAAATTATGCATTTGCATGTTTTAAAACGTTTACATTTTATTCATGTGGGCTGGCTTTATTAGAGTTCTTGCCAGGTTAGTGCTTTGTTTAGAAACTAGTCTAACTCAATATTAGCAAATGGAAACATATTTAATTATTTTTATTTAAAGAATCATCTAAAAATCCAATTGTGAGATTCATTTTGTCAGCAGATTACACTTCAGTTTGGAACGGGGTGACTACTACGTCAATCTATGTAACAATCTGTACAGCTCGCGTGCCCAGAAAGATGGCTCTGTGTGCCACATTGGGCACGTATGCCATAGGTTTGCCATCACAGAGTTAGGCTGTGTGGTAAGCAGCTGAAGAAATACAGAAGGGTACTATCAACATAAATTGCTTTAAATTTGAGGGAAGGGGTGGGGTGGGGTTTGAATCCAATTCTGCTTCAAGGAATGCTTTTAATAATCTTCCTCCCCTCTCTATCACCCCTCCAATTAAATGCTGGTGAATGAATCACAGATGGAATTGTCCAGAGCTAGCTAGATTTTTTTTTAAAAAAAAAAAGGGGAGGGGAGGAGGAGAGAATGTGAAGTTTGATTTGGCATTTATTAATCCTTTCCAAATATCTCACTTTGGCTGCTGTACTGTACACACTGGAGGACGGGAGATTCTCTGTGTGAACGGAAATATTTCTGGAATGCAAGAATATGGAAACTTTTCAGTCCGAAAAGTCAGTGTGAAATCATAGGTTTTCTATTTAGCACACAGTAGTGCAGTGGGATAGTAATAGCATGAACGATTTTTTTCCCCCTTCAAGAAGAAGAGAGGGGATCAGGGTTGGGTAGTACATGCACTGTACTGTATTCTGCCTGCTTTAGACAGTCGCGTATGTGACCTGGCAACCAACATGATTTCCTGATGACGTGGCTTCTTGCAACCAGAGCAGGACAGAGTGGCTATAGTTTGCTGCAGTGTTGAAAAGGGAAAAAAAATACTGAATCCCAGACAGGATGAGAAATAAATGAAGACTTGGGACTTTCAGGTTCTAGAGAATTAACAGGCTAGTAAGAAACAAAGGGACGTGGTGGCTCAGTGCCTAAGATGCTGAGCTTGTTGATGGAAAGGTCAGCAGTTCAGTGGTTCAAATCCCTAGTGCCGCGTAACGGGGTGAGCTCCCATTACTTGTCCCAGCTTCTGCCAACCTAGCAGTTCGAAAGCACGTAAAAAATGCAAGTAGAAAAACAGGGATCACCTTTGGTGGGAAGGTAACAGCGCTCCGTGCACCTTTGGCATTTAGTCATGCCAGCCACATGACCACGGAGACGTCTTTGGACAGCACTGGCTCTTCGGCTTTGAAACGGAGATGAGCACTGCCCCCTAGAGTCAGGAACAACTAGCACATATGTGCAAGGGGAACCTTTACCTTTTAATAAACAAAGAGAAGTGAAGTTTAGAGAAGGAGTACGATGCAATGCGATCATACCAAAAAGGAAGGCTTTGCTTAGACTTTGCTTAACTTCCATGGTGGGTTTTGAGAGAATATTGAGTTATGTTAGTAAAACAATTTGAATTGAATTCTCCCCTTCTGGCCAAAATTGATGACAAAGCCCACATATTTCCCACATATAGAAAGCCCACATATAGAAGGTCTTGAAACAAGCCCTTCTGGTCTTGATCAGCAACAGTTGTCAAGAATGGGTAGTCCTCGACTTTTGGCCACGATTGAGTCCAAAATTTCTGTTCCTAAGTGAGGCAGTTGTTAAGTGGGTTCCCCCCCCCCGCTCCCCATTTTACAACTTTTCCTGCCACAGTTGTTACGTGACTCACTGAAGTTGTTAAGTTAGTAACACAGTTGTTAAGTGAATCTGGCTTCCCCATTGACTTTGCTTGTCAAAAGGTCGCAAAAGGGGATCACATGAGCCCGAGACATGGCAAGCCGTTGTAAATATGAACCAGTTGCCAAGTACCTGAATTTTGATCACGTGACCATGGGGACGCTGCAAGGGTTGTCAGTGTGAAAAATGGTCATTTTTTTCAGTGCTGTTATAACTTCGAAGGTCACTAAACGAATGGTTTATTTTATTTATTTTATTTTATTTATTGAATTTGTATACCGCCCTACTCCCGAAGGACTCAGGGTGGTGAACAGCCAAATAAAATACATATAATACAAATGTTTAAAAACCATTAAAATACAATTAAATAATTGGCCCGGAAAATGAAATTTAAAACACCCCAAATTTATAAGACAAATTTAAAATTTAAAAAATTTAAAAGTTTTAAAAACAGTTTAAAAGAGAGGTTAGGCCAGGCCGGCCTATTGGAAAAGAAATGTTTTGATGGCACGGCGGAAAGCGCGCAGGTCCGGGATCCTCCGTTTCTCCGGGGGGAGCTCGTTCCAGATGGCAGGTGCCCCCATAGAGAAGGCTCTCCCCCTGGGGGCCGCCAGTCGACATTGTTTGGCCGACGGCACCCTGAGGAGCCCCTCTCTATGGGAGCGTACTGGTCGGTGAGAGGCTACTGGTGGCAGAAGGCGGTCTCGTAGATACCCCGGTCCTAAGCCAAGGAGCACTCTAAAGGTGGTAACCAAAACCTTGAAGTGCACCCGGAAGACCACCGGGAGCCAGTGCAGCTTGCGCAGGAGGGGGTCACATGGGAGCGCCCCGTTGCTCCCATAACCACCTGCGCGGCCACATTCTGGACCAGCTGGAGCCTCCGGGTGCTCCTCAAGGGGAGCCCCATGTAGAGAGAATTGCAGTAGTCCAGGCGGGAAGTGATGAAGGCATGAGTGACCGTATTTAACGAGTCCCAATCCAGAAAGGGGCGCAACTAGCGAATTAGGCGAACCTGATAAAACGTTGTTGTAAATCAAGGACTTCCTGTATCTGTATTTTCTACCTAACTGAATCAGCTTTCTGTCAGATGGAGATGCTGGCATTAGAGTACTAAATTAACTAGTCTTGTATCATTTAGGCATACATCATGATAATCATGTTATTATCATAGACATCATCGATATTATTTAGATCTTTATGTGCCGTAAGCCAACTCTTGAAAATTAACACACCCAAAACAAAACGATACAGTATAATTTTTAAATTACGTATCTCATTCTGATCTCATTCTCATTAACTCTTACAGGCTGGGCTGATATGAACTGCTCAGTTCTTTCTTATTTTCAGGCTCCCAACTTTGAGAGTATACTTACCACATGTTTTATGAAATAGGTCCAGTTCTTACACTCTAAGACACATTTGTTTGCACTTAAGAAAAGATAAACAAATTTATTCATTTGAATGATATGGCATATTGTTTCAGAACTATAGCTGTGAAGTTGCCATATAACATTCCACTGTTGTCCAGCTGGAATGGTCCTAGCGCTCATGTCTTCTTCATCCATTTCTTTTGAACTAGCTTTCTGGGCCAGTCTTCAAAATAGCAGTGTTCCAAAATCTAAGGGGCTGCCACAAAGAAGAGATGATCAAAACATCTGCAGGCAGGACAAGAAGCAATGGGTGGAAACTAATCAAGGAGAGATCCAACCTCGAACTAAAGAGGAATTTCCTGACAAGAACAATTAATCAATGGAACGACTTGCCTCCAGAAGTTGTAGTGCTTCAACATTGGTGGTTTTTAAAAAGAGACTGGACAATCATTTCTCTGAAATGGTATAGGGCTTCCTGCCTGAGCTGGGGGTTGGACTAGAAGACCTCCAAGGAATTCTAATATTTATTCAGCCCAGAAGGAACATAGAATCCAGAAACTGCCCATTGTCCATCACACCTATTAGTATCAGCTTTGCAGATGTACCTAGAAATGGCATAGATTAAAGCTTGGAATTAAAACCTATTTCACAAATGTGCATTCTTAGTACTGTATAATCTAGAACAAGAGTTTATTCTGCTTTTCAGCTTCAGTTGGGTACTAGACTTACAATACTGGTAAGTTTCCTACTGTTTCTATTTTCCTACCTTTTATATTATTTATTAAATTTCTGCATCAGCCATCTCAAATAGGTTACTCTGGATATTATGCCCACATAGAGAATATAAGGGAAAGGAAAAATACAATTACTTTGTCTTTTCTGCATCATCGTATTGTCCAATATCATGATGTAAATTGAGGTTGAAATCCAGCAGGTTCTGACAGGTTCTGGAGAACTGTTAGCAGAAATTTTGAGTAGTTCAGAGAACTGGGACATACCACCTCTGGCTGGTCCCAGAGTGGGGTGGGAAAGGAGATTTTGCAATATCCTTCCCCCGGGAGTGGGGAGGGAATGGGTATTTTGCAGTGTGCTTCCTTGGAGTGGGGTGGGAATGGAGATTTTGCACTATTTTTCCCCTGCCATGCCTACCAAGCCATGCCCACCAAGCCATACCACGCCCACCACGCCACACCCACAGAACCAGTAGTAAAAAAAATGGATTTCACCACTGATGTAAATGCAGACAAAAAGTTACTTGAATGACTTAGATAGTGAGTCAAGTTATAGTACGGTCAACGTTCTCTTCTTCTGAGAATAAAGCAACACATTTTAGTTTCTGTTGTACTTAACGCAAAAGCACAATCTAAATGGGAGTTGATCCATGAGAATATTATGAAACTCTTGCTTAAGTGCTTTGCTGGCGAAGTGCCCAAAGAGGCCTAGAACCTTACAGGGTAAAACCCTTGGAAAAGTAAATTAAGACTGGCAATTGACTAACCCTGCAGTCCTTCATCCTCAATTCTTTGGATTAAAGGTAATCTCAGCCTGCTCTCAAATTTTGAATGGGTTGATATCAACTTTTTACTGACGAAAATATTCTTATTCAGATAGGGCAGCTAAATCTGTGTAGTAGCTTCCTTTGAAAGCTTGTGCCATATGGTACTGGCTTGTTTTTAAGAGGAGCTGCCAGCCACCAGGATTTAGCTAAAACCATTGAATTATAGTAAAATAAGATGGAATAAATAGCTTGAGACAGTAGTGTGTTTATGTTATAAATTAGCCTTTACCTCAGACATTCCATCAGAGAACATTTTTATCATGCTGAATCTTGTGTTCTGGATCTCACAGATGAACTGTTTGGATAAAGACTTTGCGGAGATATAGTCATCTGTACCTCGTGACACATCAAACCACTAGAGGGATGAGGAATTATCATCCAAAAATGTCAGGCTTATGCAGTTATGAATTACCAAAGGTTAAAAACAGCTGACTTATTAAAACAAACTTGTATACTTTCTAAGGAATTACTTCTGCTAGCTAACTCCAAGATGCTTATTAACTTCATCTGTTTTCTGTTTTTCCTCTTATCTGATGCGAAACAATTATTTGACCTGCTTTCTCATAACACAAGCCAGGCAGATGTTTCCTTCCAGTTTAGGAGAGCTGTTAATTCCAATAAAGGAGAGATTTTGGATCACTGCCTCCTTGGTGATCAATATTTTCTGGATCCATCACTGCCAGAAGATGAAATTGCATAGAAAATGAAAAGAAATTGACACATTTTATAGTCCTCTAAATCTATTTTCTTTTAGGCTATGAATTGGATAATGACCCACGAATAAAAGATCCTTCATATTAATAAACATTTTATTATATGAGTAAAATGCCAGAAAGGAAAACTTACCCCTGAGTGTTGGTATGAGACATAAAATGTCTCAGCCCTGGCAAATTATGATGAGCCACACGTTCTAGCTTGCCAGCTGTTTAACACTCTGCCCATTTCCCCACCCCCAGATCCAAATAGGTGGGAAAAAATCCTTAATTAATCCTTTGTAAGTAAAATACATGCTGGGTGCATTATTCCTGACATGATAGGCCCCAGTCCAGTGGTGAAATCCAAATTTTTTTACTACTGGTTCTGTGGGCATGGCTTGGTGGGAGTGGTGTGGCTTGGTGGACATGGCTTGGTGGGAATGGCAGAGGAAGAATACCGCAAAATCTCCATTCCCACCCCACTCCAGAGGAAGCATATTGCAAAATCTCCATTCCCTCCCTACTCTGGGGCAAGCCAGATTTGCCGGTTCTCTGAACTACTCAAAATTTCTGCTACCAGTTCTCCAAACTGTTCAAAATTTCCACTACTGATTCTCCAGAACCTGTCAGAACCTGTTGGATTTCACCCCTGTCCCCGTCTTAAGAGTCCTGCTTAAGATGAAGCTTTCTTTTGACAGGTCTTTATTATTTATTTACTAATTAGATTTATAACCCACCTTTATTTGTCCAGTGCAAAGCATCAGGGATAATGCTTCATCTTATTTTTCCTACTACAACAACAACAACAATCATATTTGTTATGTTAGGCTGAGGTTGATCCAAAGTCCCCCAGTCAGTTTTGATCAGAATCCTTCTATAATACAGCATGCCAGAGCAGGTGAGATTTTAATGTGTGGAGCATTTTCTAAGATAGTCAGAATGGCCAAATATATTGTGCATGGAAGTCAGAATTATGGTTGATTTGAGATCGGCGTCGTGATTTATCCAGTCACTAGCAGATTGTGACTATATCTTGGTTAGCGCAAGATCAGAATCCAGGCATACTTAGCTATCAGATATTTTGTTACTTCTAGAGAAAAGGAAATTCATAGTCCTTCTGTCAAAATGTTGGGCTTTAAGATCCTCTGGTCACATCGACTTCAAATGAGTCGGGTGTCGTAGAATTGATAGAGGCATAGTCTTGTCTGACTTGGCAAGTGTTTAATCTGAAACTCTTAAGGTAGTGGACAAGATCCTTGGGATTGTTAACCTGCTCTCCTGTCTTTTAGTTCCATATCCTTTGTAGGAGACAATACGTGGTTGGATCCATGCAGTGGTATATTAATTCATCTTTGCGTGAGGAATTGGTTCCACCTGCCTCAAAGGAGGAAGTGTTATGTCCTTCCTCCAGAAACCATTATCCAAAAATCCTGGATAATTTTTCTCCAGTCTCTTGTGTTTTCTTTTTAGATTAAAATTGTGGAAAAGGTGAAGGAGTTGCAGCTTCAGAGGACTCTGTAGGAAGGGGATTATCGGGTTACTTTCTGGTCAGATTTCAAGCCAGGTTATAGTATTGGACCAGTATTGATCAGACTTATTGTTGACTTGACAGAGCTGAGATGGGGGTAAGCTGACTATCCTGATTTTCTTTTGAACCAGTGGAGTTTCATACAATAATCATAATATTCTTTTGGATCAACTGTAGCTAATGGGAGTGGGAGGGACAGATGGCTCTCCCCCATTCTGTGCTCGGATTCCATTTAGTATTGACTGGGGAAACGGTGAAGCCTGAAGCCCCAAGTTATGCACTTCCATGGAGTTTGAGGCCCTCCTATTGAATATCTCTGTGAAGCTGCTGAGTTGGATCATCCATGGATATGTATTAATGATACCCAAATGTACCACTTGATCCTTGGGAACCCAGATGATGCTATCCAAAGTCTGGTTCCAAAGTCTGTTAGGATCTGTATGAAGAGGAACAGGCTTACGTTCAACCCTGGCAAGACAGAGTATCTGTGACTTCATGATTCTTCTCCTGCCCTGGGTTTTCCATCTGCAATTCTGAATGGAGCTGTACTTCCCCAGACAAAACTGAAACATGATTTGGGGGTTCTTCTGGATTCACAGCTCCTGCTTAAAGAGCAGATGGTCAATTGGATTGAGAGAGACTGGACATCCTATGGGTTCCATCTGTTAACTGAGGCCATCTGATGGGGGCTAGGAATGTGTTTTCTTTGTCATAATGCCTGTTGTCTGGAATACAGTAGTATCTCCAGAATTTCAAACAGCTCCAACCCTACTATTTTAAAAGGAATATTGGATTTTTAAAATGAATCTTGGACCTGGATTTTTTCCCCCAAGCTTTAGGTCAAGTCTGAGTTGTATCCACCTGAATTGGATTTTGTTTAGAATGTTGCTGTTGTTTTTGTTCTCCCAGCTATGAACAACTTTTATTTATATAGATCTATTGTATTGGGTTTTTTTTTAACTTGTATCCTGTCTGAAACTGCTTTGAGTTGGGCAGCCTTATACATACATACACACACGTATACCAGTAGTGCAGGAGTGGGTTCTACTTACCTTTACTACCGGTTCACAACGGGGCTGTACGCGCGTGCTCGCTTTGCTCACACATGCATGTGCTCTTCTGCGCAAGTGCAGAAGCTTCCGCGCATGCACAAAAGTGTTTTCATGATGTCAGGGTCAGTGGGCGGAGGCCCCTGCCGGTTTTACTACTGGTTCTATAGAACCGGTGGGAACCGGGGGCAACCCACCACTGCAGTAGTGGGTTTCAATTTAGTTTGCTACCAGTTTGCTTGTGCGTGCATGCGCCCACACACAACTCTTCTGCGCATGCACAGAAGCATCTGGGTGGATGGGTGGAGCCTCCCGCCACCACTACCGGTTCGCCCGACCCAGGACGAACTGGTAGCAATCCACCACTGACATATACATATATATATTTCCTTTTTTATGACCCTGTATATAGCATATAAGTAATACATTTAATAAAGCATAAGAGAGCCTGCATAGATAAGTAGATACCCACTTAGGGACATATTTCTGAAATGGCTGTTAAAATAAGGAATTCTTTTTATTCTTTTGGCATTTGCTTACTACAGTAAAAAGAATGACATAAAGTACTGCCACAATAGGATATCAGAATAATATGATCAGGAACATTAAATAATATACTATAAAACATAGAATTTTTTAAAAAAATATTTTAAAAATTAAATTTAAAAATTAAATACACACACACACCTCAAATGGTTAAGCATAACATAGCTGTCTGTGAGGCATTTCTCCGTTAATCAAGATGAAATTCCTTTATGGAAATTTTACTTGATGGATAATAAACTATTAAAATTCCAAGTTAGTGTTTCAGCTTGAGGGACTACAAGCTATTTCTGGTTCTCACTGACATGTTCATTCCAGAAATATAGTCAGAAAGATTTTAAAAATAGAGTCTATAGAAATGGTTGCAATTGTACTCCCCCATCCCCATAAAGCAGAGGTCTCCAAACTTGGCAACTTTAAGACTTGTGGACTCCAGAATTCCCCAACCAGCATGGTTGGCTGAGGAATTCTAGGAACTGAAGTCCACAAGTCTTAAAATGGCCAAGTTTGGAGACTCCCTACAGTTTTTAAGTTTGGGAGAAGAGGGGTTGTTTCCTGCTTAATTATAAAGTATTTGCTGCACGCTTTGAACTGAGTGTTTGCATTGCATATTTCATAAGCGCCTATTATGTTGAGGTCTTCTAAAATTTCAAAATCATTCTTTTAAATACTATTTTACAAAACCCCTCTATTTGCACTTATGTAACTTTCGTGGCTTATTATTCCTTTATTCAAGACCAGCTCTACCATTAGCTAGAATTTGTGGCTGCTTCAGGCAGCTGATTTGGGATTTTTTAGGGAAGGACAGCAAAGATTTTATTAGAACCACTTGTTATATTTTGTTACTGTGGAGAAATAAAAAACTCAGAGATTGGATGTTTGCATTTCAGAGTGGGGTGGACATGTTCTCCTCTACCTCCAACAAGAAGGAAAGCTTTGGCGTAAATCATTGATTCTCAAATGCTTTTTGCCTTTTGAAAATTGCTTACGTGTCATGAGAAATAAATTGAGCTTTAAAGATTCCCATGAGTGGAAATATTGATCTCCAGAGGAGTTTGCCTGCTGTGCCTCCGTAATTTATGTCTTTGGTCTTGCTGTTGTTTAATAAAGCTCTAGCAGGATGGTGCATTTCTGAACATATATCACTTAAATTATGGCCATTGCTTTATTATTGTTCCCATGAATTGTAACGTTAACAAATACATACAGTAAGTTAATAATACTAGACTGATACCACCAAGCATGTTCTCCATCGTCCCCATCAACTAGAGTTATATTTCAACAGTTTCCAGCTTAGTCATAGGCATTTGGCATTTGATACAATCCTCCATGCGTGATGATTGATATGTTATTTGATTCTGCTAACATTTTGCGTGTTTACTATATATATATATATATATATATAAAGAATGAATAATTATGAAGAGGTGTTTGTCTTTTCTCCAGAGTGAAATGCCATATATCTAGAACACTCAAATTACTCATCTCTCAAGTTGAATACACTTAATTGGTAACTAATTGGTAGGAAAAAAATTAGGAAACAAATGTTTTAAAAGCAGCAAATCCTGAAAGTTGAAGTAAAAAATCTTGCCTTTACAACTTATAAAACTGTCAAGTATCGTGTTATAATTTTCTTGGCTGTGTTTCCCCTCCCCTTTTCTAAAATAGCTGGAACAGGCTTTGCCGTCTTCTTAGGTGGTGCCTTCTGCATTTAAGTCTAGAGAATTATAAAATTACTGTGTTTACTTCTGGCGCCTATGTGTAGGAGACCAGAAGGATACAAGCTAAGAAAAGGGCTGGGACGCTCACCACAATCATCATTGTCTTTTGAATTTAGGAAAATTGGTTTTGGTTTTCAATAGGGGGGGGGCGTGGGCTGCAAATACAATATTTTATTTTGTTTGTTTGTGCTGTCCTCTTCCTCTTGGTATTTTTCTCCAGTTGTGGGATTAAAAAGCTTAATTCACAAGCAAAGAAACTGCAAAAGTCAGTTCGAATTTTTGCCTTTCTTTAGACTCTGACATATATCTCATCCCTGCCATAAGTGTCTTTTCTGTAGAGTCCTTGGTTCTCCAGTTCTAGCACAGTTAGACTAGCACTGATGACATTGTGTTATTTTATTATTTTCCTTTTTATTATTTTGTATTCCTTTTATATGGTATCTTAATGAGTGAAAACACAAGTATCTTTAAAGCGGAATATAAATGACGCTCCAAGCCAATGCTGATAGGCAGCTTTCTCATTCCCATTACCCTTGGCCAATGAACATGAATCACAGTGCAGTGAAATTGCTGAACAAGAAATGAACAGAAGCAGGATGACCAGATTGAGAGTAGTCATAGTTCTCTTGCATTCTGCGCTTGTCATATCACATCTGATATGACCAGAGGTGTCAAACTCAAGACCTGCGGGGTGCCTAGATCTGGCCCGCAAGGCTACCCTGGAAACAGTGAGGGACCAGTCCGCGGTGCCTCTGCTAGTGAAAACAGGCTCCCGAGTTCTGTTTCCGGCTGCGACGGCCTCCTGCAACTCTCTGCCAATGAAAATGGAGCTTGGGAGGGCCCATCACAGCTGGAAATGGAGCTCAGGAGCCTATTCTTTCTGGCAGAGCACTTGGGCTGTCACAGACACCCCCGACATGAGTGACATTGAGCAGGCCCACTCTGGCCACACCCACCCTGACCCCCTCCCGAGGTCAAACACAACCTTTATGTGGCCTTCAATGGAATTGAGTTTGACACCCCTGGACTAGACCATCTCCAAGGTCCCTTCCAACTCTGTTATTCTATATTCTATGTCCGGCCTTTGGCTGTCCCTGTCTGGCCCCTGCGAGGTCAATCAGAAATTAGAAATCAAATGTAAATAAGGCTACACCATGCATACAATGCAACCGCATTGCTTTTATTTTGAAGGCAACCATTTTTTTTTCCAATTTACATATATTGGTGAGTGCAGTGAAATTGCTAAACAAGAAATTAAGCAGGATGACCAGATTGAGAGTAGTCATGATTCTCTTGGGTTCTGCACTTGTCATATCACATCTGGAATATTGTTCAATTCTGGGTACCATAATGGAACCGCGCTAGCAAAATTGAGAATTTTCCAGAAGAAATGATGAGAATGAAAACAAAGCCCAATGAGGTTCAGTTGGAAGAGTTTTCTGTAGAGAAGAGAAAACTGGGGAGAGGCATCAGCTTCAAATACACGAAAAGGCTGTCAGGTGGAAGAAATAGCAGAACTTGAAGGGAGGGAAATAATTCTAGGGAGTGGAAGGAATATTAGAGAAATGCCTTAGTGATAAGGCATATTCAACAGCATAGCCAGATCATTTGAAAATGATGCTCTTTGGAGGTGTCTAACCAGAGGTTAGGTTCCCACACCCAGCTAGCATGTTCAGTGTCAGAGGATGGTCAGAGTTGTAATGCAAAACAAAATTTTGAGGTCACCAAGTTGTCAGAAATTTCTGCGGTTCCTCCATTTTGAAGCTGACATAAAAAGTAACATTGTTCAGTGTATCAACTATAAATATTGACCCCTGGCTCTTTTAAGATAAGAGCTGTCCACAAAGTTCTTTGGACGGGCTTTGCCCCTATTCAATTGCATTTCCAAAATTGTCTTTGTCAGAATCATTTACTTCTGACTATAGATAGTTCTTGATTTACAACCGCAACGGAGACCAAAATTCGTGTCGCTAAGGGAGACAGTTGTTGAATGAGTTTTTGCCCCGTTTTACAACCTTCCTAGCCACGGTTGTTTAAGTGAATCTGACTTCCCCATTGCTAGTCAGAAGGTGTTCTGCCCCAGTTATGGACCCCAAAGAATGCAGCACACACAAAGTCTGTTCAAACCTTAGTTTACTAACTGGGCCATGGAAGTGGTGGACAAGTGTGCATGCACATGTGTGCATCCCCACTTGCAATAGCAGCGGAACCATCCCCTCTCTCTCCCCCGCCAGTCCGCAAAGCCAGAAAGGTTGGGGAACTCTGGCATAAGTAATTTAATAGGTGTTGCCCCTCGCTTACATATCTCACACTCTTAGTGAAGAGTTACTCTTGTGTTGCAGTTGAATTACCTTTCAGAAAATTAATTGCGTGCATGTTTTGCAGGGTACAGGTGGGTGTGTTGTCACATCTGGAATGGGTAAGGAATAATAAAGCTTTAGAAAGCAAGAAATTAAATACATAGAGATAATTGGACTCCACCCATGTAAAAACAAGGTTGAGTACAATTAAAAGACAATTCACATAATGTTTTTCTCTGATCTTTAGTGAACAGTTTAATTTTTTGGAGGGGCTTTATTAAGTGTTTTAGACCGAATAGTTCTAAAATTTCCATTTAAGAACAAGAAAGAGTAAATCGGGACACAAACTTTAATTGTTTGTTTTTCATGGGAGAGCCTTTATATCAGTGGTGGGATTCAAATAATTTAACAACCGGTTCTCTGCCCTAATGACTTCTTCCAACAACCACTTCACCAAACTGCTCAGAAAGTTAACAACCGGTTCTCCCGAAGTGGTGCAAACTGGCTGAATCCCACCACTGCTTTATATGCAGAAAACATTTTATTATTGGTAGTCCTCAACTTAGTGGCTGTTCAAAGTTACAATGGTGCTGAAAAAAGTGACTTATGACCATTGTGCATAGTTACAATAAATTCACTTAACAACTGGTTACTAACTTAATAACTGCAGTGATTCATTTAACAACTGTGGCAAGAAATGTTGTCAAATGGTGCAAAATTCACTTAGCAAATGTCTCGCTTAACAACAGAAATGTTGGGCTCAATTATGGTTGTACGTCGAGGACTACCCATAGTATATGATACTGAGCTTTTGTCTTCAGGATGAGATAACTAAATATTGGGAATTCCTGGATAAATGACAGCTTTTAAAATCATGTTACTTTTATTAATAGCACACAGATTTGCAGGAATACGATTTTAGGTATTTATGGGAATGTCACAGTGATATGGTTTGGGGTCTTTTCATCATCATTAAGGATTAAATTGCAGTCAAACAAAATATTTGTCAACCTTTTTCCCCCAATTTTTCATAACAGTAGAATATAGAAGTATATGTAAGGAATAATTAAATTTTATATAAAGCCTCTCCCAAAAGATTCCCTTTGAACTTTGTGCACTTGGAGATTGTTTTTTTTAAATCTTATTTATAATAGGAGTTCTGTCTATATTTTATGTCTCAGGGCCGATTGTTGGATTAGAGATGAAGTTCGTCTTGACAAAAAAAAAAAAAAAAACAACACCTCAAGGTCTTTGCTGTTTTTTTATTAGATGTCAGCCCACAATATTTTGGTTAGGAAGATATTGTGGGCTGACATCTAATAAAAAAGCATTAGGTTAGGAAGGGAGAAAATCAGAAAGCAGGATTGCTGCTCTAATATAATTAAACTGGGGAGATTTTCTGCTGTATAAGTCATGTTGACCTGGATGGGAATTAATCAAGAAGACACAATATCCCTGTAGATCTGACCTGGGCAGTTTACAACCTCTGGGTTACATCTGGCTACATAAAAAAGATGTAAAGACTCTGGAAAGAGTGCAGAGAAGAGCAACAAAGAGGATTAGAGGACTGGAGGCTAGAACATACGAAGAATGGTAGCAGTAACTGGGTATGTCTAGTTTAATGAAAAGAAGGACTAGGGGAGACATGATAGCAGTGTTCCAATACCTCACGGGCTGCCACAAAGAAGAGGGAGTCAAGCTATTCTCCAAAGCACCTGAGGGCAGGGCAAGAAGCAATGGGTGGAAACTAATCAAGGAGAGAAGCAACCTAAAAGTAAGGAGAAATTTCTTAACGGTGAGAACAATCAATAAGTGGAATGGCTTTCCTTCAAAAGTTGTGAGTGCTTCATCACTGGAGGCTTTCAAGAAGAGACTACGTAGATAGCCATTTTTCTGAAACGGTATAGAATCTTCTGCTTGAGCAAGGGAGTTGGACTAGATCAGGGGTGTCAAACTCAAGGCTCGTGGGGTGCTTACATCTGGCCTGTGAGGCCACCCTGGAAACAGTGAGGGACCAGCCCATGGTGCCTCTGCCAGTGAAAATGGGCTCCCAAGCTCCATTTCCAGCTGCAACCCTCTGCCAATGAAAATGGAGCTTGGGAGAGCCCGTCACAGCCAGAAACGGAGCTCGGGAGCCTATTCTTTCGGGCAGAGCACTCAAGCTGCCATAGGTACCCCCGACATGAGTGACATTGAGCAGGCCACACCCATTCTGGCCATATCCACCCCAGCCCCACGAGATTAAACACAACCCTGATGTGGCCCTCAATGAAATTGAGTTTGACACCCCTGGACTAGACAATCTCCAAGGTCCCCTCCAACTCTGTTATTTATGTTCTATGTTCCAGCCTTTGGCTGTCCCTGTCTGGCCCCTGCGAGATCAATCAGAAATTAGAAATCAAATGTAAATAAGACTACACCATGCATACAGTGCAACCGCATTGCTTTTATTTTGAAGGCAACCATTTTTTTTCCAAGTTACATACATTGGTGAGTGCCTATGGCCTTTCATGGCCGTATTGATTCAACCCTCCATAACAGTCTAAATTTCTCATGTGGCCCCTTGGGAAAATTCATTGCCCACCCCTGCTGCAGATTATCTTTTCCTTTCGTTGGGTTTATAATGTTATCCCAAAGAATCTACTTCACCTGGCTTTTTTCTCAATGTGCTTTATGAGGCTCCCTTCTTTTGGCGAATGTTCATCTTGTTTCACTCCAAAGACTTTAAAATGGAACCAAATGAGAAGCGAAACAGTCGGGAAGTAAAATAGCATTGTGTTGAGTGCTTTTCCTCCTTACTCTAGCTGAGACTCAGACCGATACGTTGAGTGTATTGATTTCATTTAGGTATGTCCATTAAGTCACAGAGGGCAATCAATTTCACCATGTACATCATCCATCCTATTAGATTTTTTTTAAATAGCGTGTTCACAAGTTGAAAACAAGAACATATTCAATTAAAACTTTTTAATTAGTTTATCAAAGTATAAAATACAAAGAAAAAACCATGGAAAAGTAAGGAGAGAGGAAGGAAAAAAAGGGGATATAGTGTAAAGGGAGAAAAAAAGAAAAAAGGCACCAACTTTCGACTCTCTTTGACATAGTCAAAGATAACGACATTACAACTACAGGTTTTTGTTTTTACACAGCAACATATACAAGCCCTTTCTATAACAATAAGCATGTCTAATTTACAAAAGCAGAATCAAAGTTTCATATATTTTTTTTCCTCATTACAAACACAAAATCCGGAAGCAGTTTCGAACTAGAGACAAAATTAAATATAATCTCTTATTTGGATAAAAGAAACATTTTAATCATCTCAGCTTCCCTTGCTGTGTGGAATAATACATCATTCATTCTCATATTTTCAAATCTAGTCCATAATATTTTACCAACTTTAAAATATTGTTCAGCATTACTAAGACCGGCATACCTACATATACATACATAGTCATTTTATACATACAAAACTAACTTAAAACTTTCTAACAATGCATATATCACTTTTTAAAAAGTCCATCCTAATTAAGTCACTCCTTCCAGCTTAACTTCATAGAATACAGTCTTTTTCTTCTCGGGACAGTCTATCAAGTCTCCTCAGCTTTATTTATATCAATTTTTAAAAAAAGTCCTAAAGTTGTTCTATTAGACGTTGTAAATTGGTCAAATTTAAGTTTAAAAAGGTAAAGGTTCCCCTTGCACATATGTGCTAGTCGTTCCTGATTCTAGGGGGCGATGCTCATCTCCGTTTCAAAGCCGAAAAGCCAGTGCCGTCCGAAGACGTCTCCGTGGTCATGTGGCCCGGCATGATTAAACACCAAAAGCACATGGAATGCTGTTACCTTCCCACCAAAGGTATTTTTCTACTTGCATTTTTTACCTGCTTTCAAACTACTAGGTTGGCAGAAGTTGGGACAAGTAATGGGAGCTCACCCCGTTTCGCAGCACTAGGGATTTGAACCACTGAACTGCCGGCCTTTCGATCGACAAACTCAGCATCTTAGCCACAGAGCCACCGCGTCCCTTAACAGTTTTGCTTAAGAACGTATATATTTTTGAACTAACATTTTCACACAACAAAGAGCAAACCTACCAGCTAAAACTCTTTTAGCTAACATTTGAAAGAGACAAACTCTTAGGTCTAGGCAGAATTACTAAATATGGGGGCATCCCTTCACAAAGGGAGAAGGTTGCACAGATGGCAGTGGCGGTGCTAGGAGTAAAGACAAGAGAAACAGTAATAACCCTCCATCCTCCTCAAAGCTTCCCTTTCTTTCCCGTGCCAAGATTCTCTGGATGGAAAAAACGGTAAGGGCTGCATTCCATCACAAAACCAAACAACCTCCCTATTTTGCTAAGGAAATACTATCTCGCAGCAAAGGTATTCCTGGAAGCGACATTTGTCCGCTGATTAGGATGGGCATTTCTTGAATATCGACAGTGTTTTGAAATGTGTCAAGACTTAGGAAGCAGAATAATTTTGTGGCTCCCGGTGGGTCTCTTCAATAACTAAGTTTTCTTCCTTATGTGTTTGCAACTACAGTTGATCCTCACTTTTCTCTGCCAACTGAACAACAAAGGACAGCCAAAACAAGGCAGTGAAGATGTATGAGAAATCTGATCACCTTATATTTTCTTTCCAAAAGGCATATGGAGGAAGTTGCAGATTCGTGTTATGTTATGTTCATCACTCCCAAACTCTTATTTTTCACATTGAGAATTCTATATGCATATGAGTAATGCAGATTTCACTGGCATAGGACAGGAGTAGTATTTATTTATTTCTTATTTATTCATTAAATTTATTGGCCGCCCATCTTTCTGCAGAGTAACTCTGGATGGATCCCAATATTAAAAGATGAAACTGTATAAATAAAATACTACAAAAATATATGAAATAATATAAAAATAATATATGAAATAATACATATAAAAATACAAAGTATAAGTTAGACAGAGTTCCTGGTCAACACACTTTGTGAACTGGGAACCAGTGAGGAAACAGTGCAACCACTACCAACAAGTTGTACTATCAGAGGAGAAAGAAAAGGAGGATATGAGAGGAAATCTGATTTTAATATTATATTTCACAGAACAAAAGAATATTTTTTTCCCCAGCAAAATACACATTTAGGACTCCTTTATTTCCCAATATGGTTTCATCCACAAAGTGCCACCCTTTTAATATCAAACAAAATAGTGCTGCCCTTTTGCTGAGATTATATTTGCTATGTAGAAAGATTTCCAAATGTACATTTCTGGCAGATGTATTAATGCTTAGCCATATCCATCCTAGCAAAGGTCTAGCTTCAGTACTCCCTTTGAAGTCCTATCACAATCTCTTTGAGTCCATGGGCACCTCCATTTTATTTTCTTAGCAACATTAAGTAGAAGATGTCTAAATAAACTTGTACTACTCTTTCTGGTGTTGTCCAATGCAAATAATAATAATAATAATAATAATAATAATAATAATAATAATAATAATAATAATAATAATAATAATTTTATTTCTATACCGCCCTTCTCCCGAAGGACTCAGGGCGGTGTACAGCCTATTTAAAAACACAGAACAAAACAACAATTAAAATTTAAAATCATTAAATAATTAGGCTCCAATTAAAATCCCAGAAATTTAAAATACCCCAATTTAAAATCGTTATGTTAATAGCCCGGCCTGGCGGAACAACAGGGTCTTCAGTGCGCAGCGAAACACCCGGAGGTCGGAGATCTTACGTATTCCCGGGGGCAATTCATTCCACAGGGCTGGGGCTCCCACAGAGAAGGCCCTCCCCCTGGGTGTCACCAGCCGACATAACTTGGCCGATGGCACCCTGAGGAGACCCTCTCTGTGGGAGCGGACTGGTCGGTGGGAGGCTATTGGTGGCAGAAGTCGGTCTCGAAGGTACCCGGGTCCTATGCCATGGAGCGCTTTAAAGGTGGTAACCAACACCTTGAATCGCACCCGGAAGACCACTGGGAGCCAGTGCAGCTCGCGCAGGAGGGGTGTCACGTGGGCGCAACGAGTTGCACCCATAACCACCCGTGCGGCCGCATTCTGGACCAGTTGGAGCCTCTGAGTGCTCTTCAAGGGGAGCCCCATGTAGAGAGCATTACAATAGTCCAACCGGGAGGTGACAAGGGCGTGAGTGACCGTGCGCAGGGTGTCCTGATCCAGAAAGGGCTGCAACTGGCGAATCAGGTGAACCTGATAAAAGGCCCCCCTGGCCACGGCCGTCATATGCTCTTCTAAAGACAGCCGTGCGTCCAGGAGGACACCCAGATTGCGAGCCCTCTCTGTGGGGGGCAAAGATTCATCCCCAATAGTCAGCGATGGCACCTGCTGACTATATCGGGGCGCCGGAAGCCACAGCCACTCGGTCTTGGAGGGGTTGAGTCTGAGCCTGTTCCTCCCCATCCAGGCCCGCACGGCCTCCAGGCAGCGGGACATCACATCAAGGGCCCTGCTTATTTTTAGCAATAGCATTAGCACTTAGACTTATATATTGCTTCACAGTGCTTTACAGCACTCTCTAGTGGTGACAATGTCAGCATATTGCCCCCAAAATCTGGGTCCTCATTTTACCAACCTTGGAAGGATGAAAGGCTGAGTCAACCTTGACCCATCTGGATCAAACTCTAGGCTATGGGCAGAGTTAGCCTGCAATACTGCATTCTAACCACTGAGGCACCATGACTTCTTTTTGGTTTTATACACACACACACACACACACACAAATTATAACAATTCCATATCAAGGTAACTGTGATTTCAAGTTTATATATACTGTATTTTTCAGAGTATAAGACGCACCTTAGTTTTTGGGGAAGAAAATAGGAAAACAAAATTTCTGCCTACCAGGTATTCAT
Organism: Pituophis catenifer annectens; assembly: GCF_029215685.1. Classification (NCBI taxonomy): domain Eukaryota; kingdom Metazoa; phylum Chordata; class Lepidosauria; order Squamata; family Colubridae; genus Pituophis; species Pituophis catenifer. Next base: position 14,342,014 of record NW_027256886.1, on the reverse strand, counting down.
CAGGCTAGCATCCTTAGTCTGGTCAGCTTCAGTACATTAGTTCGCTGGTTTTGAGCGCGCATAGTTGTTTTTTTTTTTTCAATATTTTATTAAGTTTATGAAAATACATTAAATATCATTTCTATTAACATCGGATGTGCAGTGTTTATACATATATACAAATTATATACCTGGTGTTTCTTATGCTACTTATTCCTTTTATTAGGCACACCTTTTTCTCCTTTTATTTTATCTGAGTTCTTCTGCCCCACCACATACATCGGACAAACCAACAGAAGAATAAGTGCACACATTGAAGAACACAAGAACTCAGTCAGAAAAGAGGAACCAACTTTTCCCTGGTCCAACACCTTAAAGCCACAGGACATGATATTGACTTTAAAAAGACCAGAACTATCGCCAAAACTGAACACTTTAACAACAGAATAATCAGAGAAGCCATCGAGATAGAAAAACACCCACACAGCATGAATAAACGAGATGATACCTCCCGCCTACCAGCCATTTGGAAACCCCCCTCATTGACAAACGAGTCCCTAACACAAAGAATGACACCAGACCCACACTCACGAAAACCACACAGGATGTCACCACCACACATCCACGCAAAAAGCAAACCCACACCGATGAGGCACGACCACAAACCAGAAGCCAGACCACAGCTGCATCATTAGCCCCTTTAAACCCCTCCAATCCATACATGATGTAAACTGACACCCAACATGAAGAGGTGGCACGACCATGAACGCGAAGCCAAACAACAGCAATGCAGCTCACCAGCTCATATCCCCCTGCAACTCAGACTAACCCGAGCACAACCAAGCCCCCACCTAAACAGAACACACCCCCATCCAATCAGAGCACAGCCAACCCCCTATCCAATCAGAGCACAGCCAAACCCCCCAACCAATCAGAACACACCTCCACCCAATCAGAACACAGCCAAGCTCCCACCCAATCAGTTCATACCCCCACTGGCAGTTAAAAGGAAGAACAGCTGCGATCACACATTGCTCCTAGAAGCACGAAGCCGAAAACACCAGCCTGAAGATGACGAATGAGACTTCGTCGAAACGTCGCCAAGACACTTCCAATTTTACGCGGGAGAAAACCCGAATACACACACACACACACACACACACACACACACACACACGTATGTATATCAAAGTAATCCTTAAATATATATTTATGATTTATGTAATGCATTAAACAAGAGGTCTACAAACTTGGCAGCTTAAAGACTTGTGAACTTCAACTCCCAGAATTCTCCAGCCAGCATAGCAGGAGAAGTTTGAAGACCTCTGCATTAAACTAAAGCAAATCCTGTTTTAGCATGGTGTGCAGACTTACTTTTGGCTTACTTGTTTGTGTGTGTGAGCTACACATCTTTTCAATGTAAAGGAAGAAGTTGAAACATACTAGATCTTGCTGCAAGTGTATTTTTTATAATTGCAACTCATGACCTGAGCTGCATCTTTGACTTGGGGACTAGAAGCTAAAATGACTCATAAATTTCCTGCATGCCTAACCAAAAGAAAATAATCCAAACTTCAGGGTCAGTCAATTAAGAAAGCAATAGAGAAAGGGTTGCATCTCAGAAAAAGGTTCTAATGAGCCTGCTTCTTAGACATGTTATGGCTAGATTGTATTCGAATGTTCCCATGAGGATACACATCACAAAGAAATGATAACAAATAAATGAACAACCTTGTGGGTTTATCTGGATGATTAGATGATCGTTTGGAGCAAAAAACCAAATGTGAGTCTATGAATGTTTCAGCAACTGTGTTTTATAGTGGATATTAGAATGCAGAATTCAGCTTAGGGAATTAAGCTAGCAGGAAAACAAGGATATAATTTATTTATTTATTGGTTCGATTTATATGCCGCCCTTCTCCGGAGACTCATATAAGATAAGATATGATAAGAAACATATAAGATGGTTGATGAACATGATACAATTTAAATGTAGCAGGTTGATGAACTTAATAAAGCAAAAGATTACAGATGCACAATGACACACTAAGTGCAACATCAGAACAAATATAAACACCATCACAGGTTATATTATATTCACAGATGCAACAGGTGAAAAAGAGACCTTTGTCTGTCCGAGAGAGTACCTGAGCTAATAAATCAGATGTAGCTTTAAAAATCCATAGAAATGGGAACCTTAATTTAAAAAGCTTGGAAGTCACATTTATTTCAGGCGAGGGTTCTTACAAATCTGTCTACTCACCAAACTTTAGTGTACGGAATGAAACCATACAAGCAGATCAGTAGTGGGTTTTAATTTCAGTTGCACACATGTGATGCTTCTGCACATGCGCAGAGACATCCGGAGGGTAGGGTGGGCAGAGCCTCCTGCCTACGCCGCTACCGGTTCACCCGATCCGGGGTGAACCGGTAGCAACCCACCACTGAAGCAGATGAGAACATGCATGCACTAAATATCTGCAATCTGCCTTCCGAATCAATGTGTCAACCCTGAAATTGGCTGAACTGTGGCCAGCCCTTCCACATTAACTAAGCTGGGGATAAGGATAAGAGATCCAATGATTCGGAATAGAAATGATCTCAGCCTGTGCTATGTACCTGTTAATAAGTAAAATTCAACTAACTAGGATTGAGGTTGACTCAGTCTTCCATCCTTCCAAGGTCAATAAACTGAAGACCCAGATTGTTTGGGGGCAATATGCTAACTCTGTAAACCACTTAGAAGAGGGCTGTAAAGCACTATGGAGCCTTATATAAGTCTAAGTGCTATTGCTATTAAATAGTAGGGCAGTGCATACTTCAAATTTGCAATGGAAAAAAATGTTTTGAACTTCACAAGCCAAGGTTCAAAGTGAGTCTGAAAAAAACAGTCCTGCTGTTTTAGAAGTCACTACATATTTTAGAAGTCACTCCAATTTAAATAACCGGATTCTACGAATCACCATTTTTCCAGATTCAGGTGGGCACCTGGATATCTTTAGTGCACAGCACAAACTGAATCATTTCTGAGGCCTGGACAGCCTTATGAAATCCCTATCCTCTCACAATAAACATCTGAACCATTTTCCAAGTTAATTAGAACTGGGCATAAATATAGAGGTTGTGTTATACAGAATAACAGAGTTGGAAGGGATCTTGAAGGTCTTCTAGTCCAACCCCCTGCTCAAGCAGGAGACCATGCACCATTTCACACAAATGGATGTCCAATCTCTTAAAAACCTCCAGTGTTGGAGAACCCACAACTTCCGGAGGCAAGTGGTTCCACTGATTAATTGTTCTTACCATCAGGAAATTTCTCCTCCCAGGTTGGATGGTGGCTTCAATGCATTAAGCAATAGCCTTCATACTTTTGTATATTTTATACAAAGTCAGCTTATTGCCCCCACAAACTGGTCCTCAATTTACTTACCTTAGAAAGGATGGAAGGCTGAGTCAACCTTGAGCCTGGGGAGATTCGAACTTGCAATAATTGCAGACAGCTGAATGTTAATAACAGGCTTTTAGTCTGTTGAGCTATCCAGGCTCCTTTATGAGAAGGAGGGGTGCATGGCCAGCTATTCAGCTCCCACACCAATAAAAATGCATTTTTGTTATCTGTCCTATACTTTGGCATTTCATATTAGTAGATATGTCATGCCAAGGAAACCTAAATGTCGCCTTTGTGGTGTAAGATAAAATGAAGGACATTTCACATTATCACTGACATTCAGGCAAAAATGTGCAGAAATAGAGGTGAAATACCTCTCTGCTGAACACTAGCTTTCTGAATTTTGCTGGGACCAAAATAGAATGTCAGAAGTACTGCCTTCCTATCCCAGTGCTAAGCTATTTGTATTCTAAACATTATACTGTATAGATTCCAGATGTGTTTCTTTTTTATATTAAATGTTTTATCTTGACTGTGTCTTGGGTGACCATGAAAAAGTCATTTTATTCAAATGTACTTTATATCTGCTGGTCAGAGAGATTGTATGAATAGGGGGCTTGACTTGGACAAGGAAAATAAATATTATCTGCCTGCCCATAAAATTAAGATAAGATAACCTTATTGTCATTTTTTACTGTGAACACACTGGTACACATTAAAAACGAAATTCTGTGGTCCACTTTCAAAAGAATGTGTGTGTGTGTGTGTGTGTGTGTGTGTGTGTGTGTGTGTGTCCATACATAACACACACACACATGTATGTATATGTACATATATGTGTGTTATGTGTGGGTGTATATATACTTTCTTTTGAGAGCGGGCAACAGAATGTCATTTTTAATGTGTGCCAATGTGCTCACAGTACTACTTGTTGGCACAATGCACTATATCACAAAGTAACTTGTGGTACAGTGCCTTGTGCCAACAAGTAGTAAAGGTTCTAAAGTCACCCAGCTAAAGTAGAGTCTGGTTCTGTATGCCTTATGGACTACGTAGTTGAGGTCATTTCCACGTAGCACTACATTTGTTCCTTAATCCCTCTAAAACAGTTTGAAGAGGCCTGTGATTGTTTTGTTCCAAACAGCCTTGAAATACTGTGCAGGGGTGTCAAACTGGGCCGGATGTGTCACACGCAGGCCACACCCACCCCAGCTCCATGAAGAGAAAAAACATTGCGATACCTCACGTGACACCGCGAGTTTAATACCCGTGGAATAGAGTGTATATAGAGAGTTAATCAATACATTTCTTCCAGCTGACTGTCCAATCAGTTCCTGCCCAAACTAGTGCGGTTTAATGAAGCAAGAAAAATTAAAATTAAAGGGAAATTAAATAAATGGCTAATGTCCTGCCCTGCTATCTTTATTTTCAGTAGATTAATTTGCTTACATGCATCAAAGACAAATTCCTTGTGTGTCCAATCACACTTGACCAATAAAGAATTCTATTCTATTCTATTCTATTCTATTCTATTCTATTCTATTCTATTCTATTCTATTCTATTCTATTCTATTCTATTCTATTCTATTCTATTCTAATTATATCCTATCCTATCCTATCCTATTCCTATTCCTATTCCTATTCCTATTCCTATTCCTATTCCTATTCCTATTCCTATTTCTATTCTAAAACAAAATTAAGCATTTGTGATACAATGTAGCTGCTTAGCTATCGTTCTTTAGCAAGGGGTGAAGGTGGTATGATATAGTATCAGTTCTGCAGTTAAAACTTTCCACGGTGCCACAAACTAGGATTGTAGACTGCAGGGGGCAGCTGAAACAGATGAAGGAGCGATAAGTTGGAAGCAAAATGTGTATACTTTTTTAGATTGCAAGAAGTGAAAATGTCACCGTAAAAGAATGTCTGTGCTACCACCATTTCCATTCCACTGGAATAACCAACATCCTGCTCACCCCCCCCCCCCATCTTGCTCAGAATGAAAAGGCAATAAAATAAATTTCAGAAACCCAGCAGCCTGGAACTTTACATACTTATTTCTTCCCACAAAGTTTTGGGGAAAACTGAATTTTTTGTTAATTTCAGTCTTGTTAAGTCAACCCACCATTCATCTTATTAAAACGTCCTAGAGAAGCTGAACCTCAGAAAGGAGGAGGGCAGAGGACGCAAGAGTTCCTCTGACTGAAAACAGCCCATCTATAAACTCTACACTTTCACTTTTTCCACAAGGTTTCCCATCTTTTTCTTTCCTCTGTCATAATGCCAAATCGACCACCCATTCTTAGTAACTTTCTCGCAAGGTGAAATAATATATAAGAAAGGGAGGAAAAGTATGCATGTTCCTTGGAAGAAAGATGGCTTCAACAAAATATATAGGACGCATTGGAAAATGAAATGTGATATCTTAATTATGGTTTTAAGATAGTATAAAAGGAGAGTGAAGTCAGCATATGAGAGAAAAGAGAGGCAGCTTGGCACATATTGCCTCCTGGCCCAAGTCTGGTTTCATTCCTCCTGGGATGGGAAGCCGAGTTTCTCTTTAATAATTCTGTTTAAGATCTGGTTCAGCAGATTAGAGAAATGCAATTGAAATCACTCATGATAGATCTGAACTTGTTGATAAGTCTCAACCCAGCTTTTCATGCTCTTTTTCTCCTACTGATGTTCCTTTGTTTGAGATTACGTTCAAGGTCAACAACAGTGTGTCATGGAAGACAGATACAGAATGGATATTGCACGATCTTAACACGTTACATTAATACAATTATTTTATAGCAAGATATTTTCAAAATGGAAGTTTTGTGACTGATCACTACAGCAGTCCTCACTAAGCAACTCTTCGAATTTAGGAGAGGTACATATGTAGGTACAACCCATTTTCATAGTTCCACTGTTCTACCTCCCCCAGTCACATAACTGCATTTTGAGTGCTTGGCAACCCACTCGCATGCATGGCCTTTTGCAACGTACAGTATCATGGTCACATGACTGTAAATTTTGGCATTTTTTACGTTTTCTTCTGGATTCCAGCAAAAACCACCCATTTGGAAAAAACAGACCCATTTAATAACTCCAGTGTTTGCTTAACAACTTGCCATATTTGCTAAATGCCTGCCACAAAAATGTTATAAAATAAGGCACAGTCATATGCTTAATGACCACCACAATATGCAACCATATTCCAGGCTCAATGACTGTCATAAGTCGAGGACTTTTGTTTTAAATAGCCTTCTACAAGTTGAGTTCTTTATTCTGTGCATTTTATATTTTCTGTACATTCTAGCCACTGTGGTCAACTCTTAACGTTGGAATATAAGTTTAGAAGGTATTTTAGAGTTCAATAGTAACGAATAGTAACTTCATTCTTGCTGCCAATGATTGATGCTAGATATTCAGCCTCAAAATTTTTGAATGTGCAGTCTGTCACTAGTAGTATATTATTAGTGTTCCGTCAGTTGGCGGGATCTCTGAGCAGAATGGAAAGATCCATTTTCAATTCTCTAGTCAGCTATGAAGGGTTGTCTGTCTGTCTATCTGGGTCCACCCCCATAAATGGTGTAAAGCTACAGAGATGAACAGAAAACCATATCGTTTATAACTGTCAATCTTCTTAAATAGAAACTTCCTACAGGTATAATAATGCTGCACATGGGGATTTATATGTATGTACAACTGTCTTGAGTTATTGCTTACAAAGTAAGAAAGACGGGGTACCTTTTTTAGAAAAAGAAATCTAATAGATTATATAAATAGAATTTATGTGCGGATTCAGGAGCTTGGGGAACTGTACACAAGAATATTATTTGTAAAAAATATTCTGAAGCAGCTGCATTAGCATGGAAACGATATCAACCCGCTCTGCTTAGATACAGCATGACTTGCTGAAATGTCACTTGTTGAAAACAAAAATGCTTTGCACAAATCTGACATTGTTTGAACTGCAATGATCACCTGGCTAGAAGGCAGTACTGTATTTGCTGTAAGATAATACTATTTGTTGCGTTTGCTCTCTACAAAGGGAGGGCTCTTAGGAAGCTTCTGCTCAGTCCAGACAGGACCATCTGGATAAGGGAAACAAAGGGCTTCTGTATTTGGGTTTGTATAGTTCTCCAAACAGTGTAAGCTGAACTGTGGGGTTTGGGCCTGTCCTGTGTAGTCTTAGGTTGCACTTCAGGTATGTCAAAAGGTTGAAGGTAGATTCCTTAGCCAAGTGGTTCAGAGTCATATAATATAATTATCTTGTTATTCAAACAGAACTTTTTTTAAAAAAAATTGATTTATATGCCGTCCTTCTCCGGAGACTCAGGGCGGCTTACAATGTGTTAAGCAATAGCCTTCATCCTTTTGTATATTTATACAAAGTCAGCTTATTGCCCCCACAATCTGGGTCCTCATTTTACCTACCTTAGAAAGGATGGAAGGCTGAGTCAACCTTGAGCCTGGTGAGATTTGAACTTGCGGTAATTGCAGGCAGCAGATGTAAGTGGATGTTAATTAGTCTGCTGAGCCACCAGAGCTCCTTTGCAACTGCTTTTAAGATCGGTGGAGGAGGAATTCTTGGACATCCTATAAAAATGGCAGAGTTACAGGTAAACTCCTCGACGTACAACAGTTCATTTAATGACCATTCAAAGTTACAAGGGCACTGAAAAAAGTGACTTACGACCATTTTCCCACACTTACGACCATTGCAGGATCCCTATGGTCACGTGATCAAAATTGCCAACTGACTCGTATTGATGACGGTTGCAGTGTCCTGGCATCGTGTGATTCCCCCTTTTGCGACCTTCTGACAAGCAAAGTCAACGGGGAAGCCAGATTCACTTAACAACCTTGTAATCAGCTTAACAACTGCAGTGATCCACCTAACAACCATGTCGAGAAAGGTCGTAAAATGAGACAAAATTCACTTAACAAATGTTTCACTTAGCAATAGAAATTTTGGGCTCAATGGTGGTCATAAGTCAAGGACTACCTGTATTTCTTTCCAGCTGATCACATTTTCCTGAAATAAGCATATTCAGTTTTTTAAGGTTTCTTCCCTTCAGCCCTGTAAACGGTCATAAATGTGAGTCAGTTGCCAAACATCTGAAATTTAATCAATGACCATTTAATGAATGACCACTTTTTTAATCAATGACCATAAAATTTAATGACCAAAAGCATGCGGCAATGGTCCTAAATGTGAAAAACAGTTCTAAGTCACTTTTTTCAGAGTCGTTGTAACTTTGTACTGGGGTGAAATTTGCTTACCTTTGCTACCGGTTCGCAAATGTGAGCGTGCTCGTGCGTGACACCGTTGCGCATGCGCAGGACCTTCTGCACATGTGCAGAGGGTCAAAAATGGGACGTGATGACATCCGGGCAGGTGGGCGGAGCCTCCCGCCACCAGCGCTACTGGTTCACCCAAGCCGGATATAACCAGCTGAATTTCCCCACTGCTTTGTACGGTCAGTAAATGAACTGTTGTAAATCGAGGACTACCTGTATATAGTGCATAGTATACGTAGATGCAAATGTTTTTTAAGGCAATCTGAGGTTTGATTTGGCTTCTTCTTTGACGCTCTGGTTGTTGAAGTAAGCAAGACTGCAAATGGTGTGTACATTAAGTATCCTTCCTATTGGACTATATATTACGTGCATGCATTTGCATTTCATTACACAAGGCTGGGAAACATGTTGGCTTAGGTGGCCCCCAGTCCCCTTCTCTGAGACCCTTAGAACTTCCTTTGAGCATGAATTCTGCCAGTAGATGCCACAAGTTTCTCTGCATTAGATTTTTGGTGTGAGAAGGTTGCTCTACCATTGCTTTGTATTCTCAGCTGGATCGTTGAGGCAGTAGACTCACTAAACTATTTGCTTAAGCAGATAAATTAAATTAATTAAAAATAAACAAATAAATTGAACCCTTTCAGGTTGGGCCCTGTAACTTTTGGTGGTTTAAATTTTGATGAATAGAGCCAAAGTGGTGCAGTGGTTAGAGTGCAGTACTGCAGGCTACTTCAGCTGACTGCTAGCTGCAATTCAGCAGATCGAATCTCACGGACTCAAGGTTGACTCAGCCTTCCGTCCTTCCGAGGTGGGTAAAATGAGGACCCGGATTGTTGGGGGGCAATATGCTGACTCTGTAAACCGCTTAGAGAGGGCTGTAAAAGCACTATGAAGCGGTATATAAGTCTAAGTGCTATTGCTATGATCATATTTTCACATTTTAATTCTGTGTCTATGACTTTTGGGACATTGCTGGTAGACCTTGGTAGACCTTCAAAAAAGGTTTACAGAAATAAATAATCGAGGAGCGGATCTCTTCAGGGTGGGCGCAACAGCAGAGAAGAATCCTGGATCCCATCAGTTGGAGTTCTTAAACTAACGGGATCCGCAACATCTCTTCCCTACCTGACTAGGTGCGATGGGTTGATATGATGGGAGGAAAGCAGTACCCAAGATAATCTGGTTCCATGCCACGTAGGGCTTTAAAAGTCATAATCAATATCTTGAATTGGACCTGGAAGTGAACTGGCACCTTTGTAACAAAGGTGTTACCATATGGCTACTCTTTTGCTGTTGCATTTCCCTTGATCATGCACATTCCAGCTGAATAGAAACAATATGGCGTAGCTTGGTCTGGAATTGGTTTACTCCTGCAAAACGTTGCAACATCAGGCAAGACAGCTGTATCCATTACTAATAGAGGCATTTTGACAGGACACCAGCATGAATATTTTTCCCACAAGGAACAGATGTGTACAGTACATTGCTATTTTCCTTTCCCTTTCCAATTCTTCCCCGCTGTTCCCCCCTTTTTTTCCCCTCTGCATACAGCTGCAAGCCATGTCATTATCTTTAGAATATTGTAGGTGTGGTGTTTGCAATATTACTTGTCAAGAAGGAAGAATTTATAATAAGGATAGGATGGAATAGTTATGTTGTGACTCAGTAGGATCTGTCAGCTGAAAGAAAAAATCTTGTTTTAAGAGAATGTTAATGTTTGGCCATTATCTTTCTATAGGTGTGTTTATTTTCTCTCCTGTTTTATTTTGCCTTGCTCATTCAGGCACACTTTTGTTCCTTTGTAAGTGAATCTCCTCTTTTTGGCTCTTGTAAACAAAATGTCAGCAGAGAAAAATAAATTTGAAAAGTTGCTCTACATGCCTTCTGGCTACCCTGTGTTAATGGAAACCGAACCTTCGATTTGGGGTTTATTGCAAAATACTTGCTGTTTTATTATAGTAAGGTATTATCCTTTTGTCTCCTAAGTGGTGGTTTATTTCACCTGATAGCTACTTGAAATAACAGTTGTCTACAAGAAGTTGGGTTTTACAAGGGGAGAGGCATTTTGGGGATACTCTAGAACAGAGGTCTTCAAACTTGGCAGCTTTAAGACTTGTGGACTTCAGCTCCCAGAATTCTCCAGCCAGAATACCTGGCTGGAGAATTCTGGGAGTTGAAGTCCACAAGTCTTAAAGCTGCCAAGTTTGGGGACCCCTGCTCTAGAAGATAATTTACCATATTTTTCGGAGTACAAGACTCAGCGGAATATAAGATGCACCTTAGTTTTTGGGGAAGAAAATAAGAAAAATGCTGATTGGTGGGTGGATCGGCCTCCCGAAATACCACCAATCAGCTGTTCCCAGAGGTGAATTTTAGCAACAGATTTGTTGGTCATGAGTTCTGTGCCTTGCTTTTTTTTCAGCCTCTGAAACCTCTGTTTCAGAGGCTTTTTTTTTCTGCCTCTGAAAGCCTCCGAAACAGAGCTTCAGAAAAAAAGCCTCTGAAACTTCATTTCAGAGGCTTTTTTTCTGAAGGTCTATTTGGAGGCTTTTTTTCTGAAGCTTCGTTTTTTTCAGCCTCTGAAACCTCCATTTGAGAGTCTGGGCGGGGCTACATTTGGAGTATAAGACACAACAAGATTTTCACCCTCTTTTTTGGCAGAAAAAGGTGCCTCTTATACTCTGAAAAATAGGGTATATCCTTGTGACAGTATTTTCAGCTTGCCCTTTAACACATAATATCAGGTATCTTGGGTTATGCATTGTTCATTTCCAAGGGTTTTCATCAATGCCTAAGGCAAGGGGACGCACTATTAGATACCCTATAAGCAGGGGTGTCAAACTCAATTTCATTGAGGGCTGCATCAGGGTTGTGTTTGACTTTGGGGGGGGCGGGGGGGGGCATGATCAGGGTGGGTGTGGCCAGTGGGATGTCATTCGTGTCGGGGGTGCCTGTGGTGGCCCAAGCGCTCTGCCAGGGAAAACGAGCTCCCGAGCTCCGTTTTCGGTTGTGACGGCTTCCTGCAACCCTCTGCCGGTGAAAAAGGAACTTGGGAGGGCCACCCACGGCCATCGCAAGCTCCATTTTTGGCTGTGACTGAATCATGTAACCCTCTGCTAGCAAAAACAGAGCTGGCAGAGGCAACCGCGGGCCGGTCCTTTGCTGTTTCCAGGGTGGCCCCGCAGACCAGATCTAAGCACCCCGTGGACCGGATCTGGCCCCCGGGCCTTGAGTTTGACACCCCTGCCCTATAGGGGAGATAGAGGGGGGGAAAATCCATGCCATTTTTGTTTCAATAAAGATAGGGAAGGATAAGCAAACACAGGTAGTCGTCGAATTACAACAGTTCATTTAGTGACCATTCGAAGTTACAACAGTGCTGAAAAAAGTGACTTATGACCGGTTTTCACACTTACAACCATTGCAGCATCCCCATGGTCACGTGATCAAAATTCAGGTGCCTGTCAACCGACTCATATTTATGACAGTCGCAGTGTTCTTGGTCACGTGATCTCCTTTTGAGACCTTGTGACAAGCAAAGTCAATGGGGAAACCAGATTCACTTAACAACTGTCTAACTAACTTAACAACTGCAGTGATTCACTTAACCACTGTGGCAAGAAGGGTCGTACACAGTAGTGGTTTTCACTTACCTTCGCTACCAGTTCGGAACTGCGAGCACGTGTGCGTGTGTGCTCGCTTCGCTTATGTGCGGCGCTTCTGCGCATGTGCAGAACCTTCTGTGCATGCATAGAGCATCCATGATGACGTCCGGGCAGGTGGGCAGAGCCTCCCACCGCCGCTCCTGGTTCGCCCGAACCAGGGCGAACTGGTAGAAACCCACCACTGGTCGTACAATGGGACAAAAACCGCTTAATAAATGTCTCACTAAGCAATAGAACTTTTGGGCTCAGTTGTGGTCGTAAGTTGAGGGCTAGCTGTATTTATTTTTGGAAGCAGTCCTCTGAATCACTCTTGAATACTTGCCGGGGAGGGGGGGGGGAAACAGAATGGGCTTTTCTTCAGTCAACCCTACATTTTGAAGTCCAATGTTTTGAAACTCAGCAAGCTGAAGTTGGTTTCCTGTGTTAACTGAAATCATCTGTTTTCCAGCTGTAACTCCAATTAACAAACGCTTAATTGTGTACAACCCATATTTGTGGGAGGACGTCTCTCTTCAGCCCCATTCTTGTCTATCCTTCCAACCCAGTAGAGAAATGGCAGAAGTTCACCGTTATCAGTCTTCTGTCTTTCAACACTTAACCAGTGGATATTCTTTATTTGACCAAGAAATGCCATAGAGATACATCCAAGGATGGGATGCGACTGTAGATTAAAATCTTGGAAATAAGAAAATCTACCTACTTTCATAAGTATTTTTATGGAACTGGAAGAAGAAGGAAAGTGTAGTATTATTTTCCTGAACGTAGTGCCTTCCAGATACTTTGGGATTAATTCTAATTCTAGGAATTCTAATTTCTAATTAGAGAAATTTTAATTAGGAATTCTAATTTATCATTTTTATAGGATCTCCTTAATTTTATAGGATCTTCAGAATAGAATAGAATAGAATAGAATAGAATAGAATAGAATAGAATAGAATAGAATAGAATAGAATAGAATAGAAGAGTTGGAAGGGACCTTGGAGGTCTTCTAGTCCAACCCCCTGCCTAGGCAGGAAATCCTACACCACTTCGCACAAATGGTTATCCAACATCTTCTTAAAAACTTCCAGTGTTGGAGCATTCACAACTTCTGGAGGCAAGTTGTTCCACTGATTAATTGTTCTAAATGTCAGGAAATTTCTCCTTAGTTCTAAGTTGCTTCTCTCCTTGATTAGTTTCCACCCATTGCTTCTTGTCCTACCTCAGCTGCTTTGGAGAATAGCTTGACTCCCTCTTCTTTGTGGCAGCCCCTGAGATATTGGAACACTGCTATCATGTCTCCTCTAGTCCTTCTTTTCATCAAACTAGACAAAGCCAGTTCCTGCAACCGTTCTTCATATGTTTTAGCCGCCAGTCCCCTAATCATCTTTGTGGCTCTTCTCTGCACTCTTTCTAGAGTCTCAACATCTTTTTTACATCGTGGCGACCAAAACTGAATGCAGTATTCCAAGTGTGGCCTTACCAAGGCATGATAAAGTGGTATTAACACTTCATGTGATCTTTCATCTTACTCCTGGAAAGCTTTGTACTGGCAGAATCTGCAGACTAGAAAATTCAAGGAATCTAGCAATAACTTGCAGAATATCTTTACAGTGCCTTCAATTCTTTATAAGCATCTTAGTGGAATGTTTTAAGATAAATTCTTGGCATGATAGTAACGTTTTATGACCCTGGTCCAATTGATCTGACTTGGTAATCTTTTTTTTCCTCTCCCCGATAATGAAAAATGCAAACAGTATTTAAATCAAGTCATTAACACAAGTTCCTCCCCATTCTAATTGGAGGCTTGTGAAAAAACATCACTTGATCTTTTTGTATGAATATAGGAATTGGAACTGAAAATCCATTCATTTTAGAATTTTTTTCAAATTAAAAAGAGGTATTAACCTAAATGTTCAGGATGTGATAGAAATAAATTGCTGAGGTTATCTCTGGACAAATATTAGTAATTGGAATCTTAACGATAATAGCATTTTGCTTTTTGTGATATGTTGTTATAATTTCTAAATTTAGGGCAGCATACTTGGGATAGGATGACCAATAGGAAAAGGAAATACAGTTCCAGAATAGATGACTAAAGAGGATATAGCTGTACAAATTTAGAAAAATAATAATAAATAGAATTGAAATAAAATCTAGTATATGCCTTCCCAGCTGGGAAAAGCAGATGTGTGTGCTTGTTTATTCTGCTGTCCAGTATTAAGTGGAGGAGACTTTTAAAGTTCCTGCTGTCTTTTATTCCATTTTTTTAAAAAAAGAAATCTGCAAATTCCTTAGGCTGGACATTTCTACAAGAGGAAGATATTTTTATAGAGGCTTGTTCTCCAAATAGGAAGCCTACTGCCATTGTAGTCATCAGGAGTACAGGTAGTCCTCAATTTACAACCACAATTGAGGCCCACATTTCTGTTGCTAAGTGAAACATTTGTTAAGTGAGTTTTGTCCTATTTTATGACTTTTCTTGCCATAGTTGTTAAGTGAATCTTAACAGAATAACTGCAATGGTCATAAGCGTGAGAAAAAGGCCATAAGTCCCTTTTTTCAGTGACATTATAACTTTAAACCATCACTAATGAACTGTTGTGAATTGAGGACTACCTGTATATGGTCTTGTTTAGTGATTGTACAAACCAATTTACTTTTTAAGAGAAAGTTTCTGGATAGCTCTCTAGTGGGAGAATTATTTTTTTCATTCAGTAAAGCACTCATCGTTGAAAAAAAATGAGATTTGTCTTCTCCCATATTGGGCATGTCAGAGTTTAGGCAGCGTAACTAGTGTTATGAGATAAACCCAGGAGCAAAACACAGCACACAGCACCCAGAGCCTTTAGATAAATAACAGTGGTTTATATACAGCTAAATATTTACATACATATACGTGGTTAAATACCTTATCATATAGCTACTGACACAAGGAAAGCAATAAGATACATGACGAGAGAGAACATGAGGAGAAGGGAGACCCCTCTAATGGCTTCCCTTATATAGACAGCTTCTGACCCAGCTTCTTAAAGTGGCAGTAACCCTGCTGCCTCGTTCCTATTGCATCAGCTTTCAGTTGCCTCCGCTTACAACCTTCTATTATCTTACAGCTATTAAATATACATTCCCTGACAGGGCATTTTGTTTATCTGTGTTATTGTTGTTCTATATGGCTTTGACTCCGATATGGTACATACGTTAAACATTCTGAAATAGTATAGGGCTGTGATGGTGAACCTATGGCACGCGTGCCACAGGTGGCACACAGAGCCGTATCTGTGGGCACATGAGCCGTTGCCCTAGTTCAGCTCCAGCGTGCATGCGCGCGCCGGCCAGCTGATTTTCGGCTGCCTCTCCCCTCCTAGGAGTCTCCACGCAGCCTGTTTTGGATGCCAAGTAAGTACAGGGGTCGTGCGGAGGCTCTGGGAGGGCATTTTTGGCCTCCGGGGGGTAGGGGAGGCCATTTTTGCCCTCCCCAGGCTCCAAGAAAGCTTCTGGAGCCTGGGAGGGCGAAAAATGGGCCTTCCAGTTCCACTGGAAGTTGGGAAACGGGCCGTTTCCGGCCTCAGGAGGCTTCAGGGAGGTCTGCTATGCCCAAAATAGGGCACCGGGGGGGGTTGTGCACATGCGCGGGAGGGGCAGGGTGCAGGGGGTTTGAATTATGGGTGTGGACACACGCACATGACCTCCCCATGCGACCCCCCCCTTCTGGCATGTGACAGCAAAAAGGTTTGCTATCACTGGTGTAGGGTTTCCTACCTAAACGGGGTTGGACTAGAAGACCTTCAAAGTCTCTTCCAACTTTGTTATTCTATTCTATTCTATTCTATTCCCCTCTTTCCTTGCTGAATTCTAGTCATCTAAAAAGTTCAGTGTTCCAGTACTGGGACATCTAATGACCAAAATCTATCTGGCAAGAGAGCAATATCTTTCTTCCTGTACTTGAATGTTTTTGTTATTCCGTGCAATTATGTGGAGGCAATTTTATCAGCGTAGTTCTTCACCAATGCATCTCTTGCAATCTAAGTGCTGCTCCCGAAACACTCAAATAGAATTGGTGCTTTAGAGAAAAACAGAGCTACAGTTTGTAGTGGGTCGTGGATGAGTGAGGCACTTGAATAACAAATCTTGGGGAAGAAGAAAAGGCTGGCATATTGCTTTTGTATTCCTGAAGGTATTTGGCTGAATCAATGAGAAACAAGTGATGAATAAGGCTGGTAAATTATTGAATTCAGCTACTGTTTTAGTTTTATTAGCCGATAATTCTTTAAATAGTCCTCTAATATTTTTGTGTAACCCAACTAGTTACACAAAAATATTAGAGGACTATTTAAAGAATTATCAACTGGAAATCCATATTTACATTAATTTGAAGTGTTATACAGGGTTTGTTTTTTTTAAAAAAATGTATCCAGCTTCTTTTGTTCTTGGTAAAACTTACATATTTTCCAGTCTCCTAAAAGTAATATTTTAAAGTAGAAATATAGAACATTATTAACGTAGGAAAGTACTTTTATGGTATTACATTTTTTCCCAAATAGAGATTAATGAAACTAGAAGTGATACCATCTAAAGATCACCCTAATGAGATAGAGGGAAGGCGAAAGGGAGGGAGGGAAAGGAAGGGGAAAGGAGAAAGGAAGAAAACATTCTGCTTTTTTTTTTTTTATTGTTTACAGACATTTATTACTTACCTTCACTCATTTGGAGACAAAACAGCCAACCCTCAAGGCTCATTACTGAAAACTGATGCTTTAAATACCACTGAAAACACTATATTAAGTTGCCATTTAGGAAGGAAACATTCCTCTGAAACAGCTCATTTTAGTTAAATGATTGTTTAGTGGAGAAAAAAACAATATGAATAAAAAAGCCACCCAGAATTGTATTGCTATTTTAGTCTCCTTTGAAAGCTGCCAAACTTTTAGTTGGGGGGGGGGGGGGTGATGGTAACGAGAGAAACATTTTGGGTGTCTAACCAAGAATTATTGATATCGAAGTCTCACTGGCCCACTAGTGTCTGAATTTGCCATTATTGCCCTTCACTGAAACTAATTTTGAATGGAATCACTGGAAAAAAAGCTTCTTTGCAATCGATTAAACTTGTTTTGGGAACTACTTTTCATCTTGTGAATTTGGACTCTAGTTGCAAGTTATAGATCATCTAAAGAAGGTGAAGGTGAACTGGGAATGACCTAAATTGGTTTACTGCGAGAAATTCTAATCATTGAGGAAAAATATACTTAATACATATCTTGTAACTATTATTTAACATGTTCTGCTACTTCTTTCATGACATCTAATGTCCCTAGTTTTTAGTAATGCTGATCTGAAATTAAAGAGATTTTTTTTTATTTATTTATTTATTTTACAATTTTTTAAAGAGCCAATTTGGTGTAGTGCCTAAGGCATCAGGCTAGAACCTAGGAGATCATGAGTTTTAGTCCTACCTTAGGCATAAAGCCAGCTGGGTGGCTTTGGAGCAGTCACTCTCTCTTAGCCTTAGGAAGAAGGCAATGGCAAACTACTTCTGAAAAACCTTTCCATGAGTACTGCAGGGACTTATCCAGGTAATCTCGAAAATCAGATTGAACAGAAGGAAAAAAGAGATTTGATCATTCCCAGGTTTAAGGCAGCAATAGCACTTAGACTTATATACCGCTTCATAGCTCTCTCAGAGCAGTTTACTAATGTCAGTATATTGCCCCCAACAATCTGGGTCCTCATTTTACCGGCCTTGGAAGGATGGAATGCTAAATCAACCTTGAGCCTATCAGGATTGAACTCCTGGCTGTGGACAGAATTAGCCTGCAATACTGCATTCTAACCACTGCGACACCACGGCTCTTGTGAGTAGAAGCTACATTCATATAGTTAATTATGTTGTGGAGACATGTCATCCAGTCAGTTTACTTATTTTGCATAGCTAATTCTCCAAATAAAAGAGTGGTTAAAAAAAATAAAATAAACCTATCCATTACAGCAATGGTCTCCAAAACCCAGGCCATGGCCTGCTAGCAGCTGTAGGAACCGAACCGCACAAGTGGCGGGTGAGTGCACAAAGGTTTAGTTGCACATGTGTGGCATTAGGTTGCATGTGGGGAACTACCCAGGGGGGGGTTCTACATACCATTACTACCGGTTTGCAACGGGATCACATGCTTCTGCGCAAGCGCAGATTGCCGATGACGACATCCGGAGTGGTGGGTGGAGCCTCCCACCAGTTTTACTACTGGTTCTTGTGAACCAGTCCGAACCAGGGGCAACCCACCACTGGAACCACCCCCTCCCGCTGCTGACACTGCTGGCCCGCGGATCCGAAAAGTTTGGGGACCACTGAATTACAGAATTCATTGCCCAGAATGTAGAAACCCACCCAACACTTACTGCAGGATCAAGCCACTTCTGCTACTACTTGTCTGCCAATAGGGAAGAAGCTAGAGATGTAATGGGACTGTGCCAGATCCTGGAGAGAGTGAGAAGGAACTCTCTTCCCACAAATTATCACCAGTTGATTTGATTTTGAATGTTTCTTTAAAAAAGCA
This sequence comes from Pituophis catenifer annectens, assembly GCF_029215685.1. Lineage (NCBI taxonomy): Eukaryota > Metazoa > Chordata > Lepidosauria > Squamata > Colubridae > Pituophis > Pituophis catenifer. The sequence continues at coordinate 14,323,166 of NW_027256886.1, read as the reverse complement.
ATCCCAATGATGATTTAATGGCTCCATTCTTCTTCTTTTTTTCCCTGTGGGCTAAGCTGTAGGCAGAAACCATGTAATAAACAAACAATTTTAAAAAACCCATAAAACTGTACTGGTTTTATTTTTAAGTATTATTGTCTTGCTGCCTGAGAATTCTTCTTTGGTGCTGATTTCTCAATACAGGTAGTCATCAACTGATGCCCAAAATTTATGTTGCTAAGTGAGAAATTTGTTAAGTGAGCTTTACCCCTTTTTATCACTTTTCTTGCCACATTTAACAGATTAACAGAGTTGGAAGGGACTTTATAGGTCATCTAGTCCAACCCACCCACCCCCCACTCAAGCAGGAGACCCTACACCTGTGACGGCAAACCTATGGCACGCATACCACAGGTGGCATGCGTAGCCATATCATTGGGCACAGCAGCTCAGCTCTGGCAAGCAGGCGGGCACCGGCCAGCTGATTTTCGGGCCTTCTGGGCCCACCAGAAGTAGGGAAACAGGCTGTTTCCTGCCTCCGGAGGGCCTGGCGGGGTGGGGAAATGGCCCATTTCCCAACTCCCAGTTGGACAGGAAGTTTTTTGCTGCCCTAGAGGGGCTCTGGAGCTGGGGACAGCAAAAAACATCACTTCCTGTCCAACCGGGAGTTGGGAAATGGGCCATTTCAGGCCTCCTGAGGGCCTCTGAAGGGGTGGGGAAGGCTGTTTTTGCCCTCCTCAGATGCATAGAGAGGATCTGGAGCCAGGTGAGAAGGAAAAACGGGCCTACCAGGCCATTGTGTGCCAGGAGCAGGGGGGGTTATGCGCACATGCACAGGGTGGGGCGCATAGAATTATGAGTGTGGGCACGCGCATGAACCTCCCCCACCCACCCCTCCTGGCACGCGATGGCAAAAAGGTTATCCATCACTGCCCTACACCATTTCTGGAACACTGCTATCATGTCTCCCCTGGTCCTTCTCTTCACTAGACTAGCCGTGCCCAGTTCCTGTAACCGCTGTTCATATGTTTTAGCCTCCAGTCCCCTAATCATCCTGGTTGCTCTCCTCTGCACTTTTTCTAGAGTCTCAACATCTTTTTTATAGTGTGGTGACCCAAACTGGATGCAGTACTTGAGGTGTGGTCTTACTAGACTTACTTACTTACTTACTTACTTACTTACTTACTTACTTACTTACTTATTTGTTAAGTGAATCACGGCAGTTGTTAAATTATGAACATGGTTGTTAAGGGAATCTGGTTTCCCCATTGACTTTGCTTATGAGAAGGCTGCACAAGGGGATCACATGACCCCGGGACACTGTAACCGTCATAAAAATGAGTCAGTTGTCAAGAATTTGAATGCAATGGTCATAAGTGTGAAAAGTGGTCATAAGTCTCTTTTTTCAGTGCCATTGTAACTTCAAACGGTCACTAAGCAAACTGTTATAAGTCAAGGATTACCTGTAGAAGATAGCAAACTGAATTGCTCTTTCCTTGTATTTAAGACATCTGGTCCACTGGTTTTAGTGAGCAGTAATTGCTTTTAGTTTCCTATATGAAGAATGAAAATTCAGTTGGCTTCCTTAGAAAACAAATTTAATGTCACTTTCTGTGTGGTTTTTAGCTCAAAATAGAGTAAGTGGCTTGGAGTCCTCTGTGAAATGTTTGCAGAAGACATACTGATTAACAAAAACGCACAAAGATTGAAGTCTTTCTTAGAAGAAAATGCCTCCGAGCTACATTGGCCTTGGAATACCAGACATTCAGTTAACTCCTGTGGTTTCCAAAATACCTATATTTCATTGCAGGAAGCTTTTTATGTTCTTTTAGAAAATAGTTGCCTCCCCATAAATACTTTTGGGGCAGAGGCTAATCTATTCTGTGGAGCACTAGACTGGTAAATAATCTTCAATTCATTGGAAGAAGGCCACTGTTTTCCCCTTATTTGAATGCCAATAATTTTTTGTTAATTTTATAGTAAAAGCCACCAAACAAGGCGTCAGGCCAAGTTCGTTGGAATATTAAAAGAGCTTCCCATATTTTAGTAATATCAGATAATCTTAGAGCCCGTCAAGTACAAGGATGCAAATTGTAGATTTATAGGAAAATATACAAGTTCAATATCTCAGTCAGCAGACAATAAAATAAAAATTCTGAGAATTATATAGGTAACCCTTGATTTATGACCACAATTGAGCCCAAAATTTCTGTTCTTAATGAGACATTTGTTAAGTGAGCTTTGCCACATTTTATGACCTTTCTTGCTACAGTTGTTAAATGAATCACTGCAGTTGTTAAGTTAGGAACACGATTGCTAAGTGAATCAGGCTCCCCCATTGATTTTGCTTATCAAAAAGTTGCAAAAGTTTATAAGTATGAACCAGTTGCCAAGGATCTGAATTTTGATCACATGTTCATGGGTATGCTACAAAGGTCATAAGTATAAAAAATGGTCATAAGTTACTTTTTTCAGTGCCGTTGTAACCTTGAACAGTCATTGAATGAACTGTTGTAATTTGAGGACTACATGTAGTCCAAAATTCTGAAGAATCCGTTGTATTTAATATCAGTTTTGAGACACATAAAAAAATCGGTTACATCTTGAAATTCAAAATAAATCCGAGGCATATTTTGCAACTTCCTGACAAGCAAAGTCAATGGGGAAGCCAGACTCGCTTAACAACCATGATACTAACTAAAGAACTGCAATGGTTCACTTAACAACTGTGGAAAGAAAGGTTGTAAAATGGGACAAAAGTCACTTAATAAATGTCTGATTTAGCAATAGAAACATTGGGCTCAATTGTGCTCATAAATCAAGGACTATCTGTATATCATATCCTCTTTGGAAAGTTTAAGCTAAAGAAATATGCTTTGGAGGGATTCTCACTGTCACACCTTGGTGTGTAGGTTTCCTCAAGGCTTCTGCTGAATTAGTTGTACTGATCTGGATGGACATCATATACACTGCAATACTGTTATGAGCAATATTAATAAAATATTGGGAGATTGGTTCATGGGTAATTTTTATACACAATCATTACATGATTGCAGAATAACACAGTTGGAAGGGAACTTGGAGGTCTTCTAGTACAACCCCTTAGAAACCTATACCATTTCAGACATATGGTTATCCAATCTCTTCTTAAAAACTTCCAGTGTTGGAGCATTTACAACTTCTGGAGGCAAGTTGTTCCACTGATTAATTGTTCTAACTGTCAGGAAATTTCTCTTTAATTCTAGGTTGCTTCTCTCCTTGATGAGTTTCCACCCGTTGTGTCTTGTCCTGCCCTCAGGTTCTTCGGAGAATAGTTTGACTCCCTCTTCTTTGTGGCAACCTCTGAGATACTGGTTTTCAAATACTAGTCAAATTGCAAGAATAAGATCTCTTTCTGTCGCAGAACTGGAATTGTCCTTGCAGTTGCCTTTAGGCAATATGTCCAATTAAAACACCTTGTTAGTGTGAGGGAGAAAAATATATGGCAATATTAGTGGAAACTTGAATAAAGAATACTTGCAACACAGAGGAGATAAAGGATAATCACATATATGCAACTTTCAAACATCTGCCTGCTTGCGTAGGTTGCCATGGCTTGGTCTGCAATTTTCCTTTTTGCATGGCTAGAATTTAATTTAAAGTAGACCACTGAGAGAGACACATTAATTTTGCAGAGCTCTTTTGTCTCAGAAGTCTCTTTGTCATTTTTGAAGCCTTTGCAAGAACTGGGCTAAAGAGTCTTAAATTCTGGTGAAAGGATCTTAGAGAAGGTTTCTTAAACTGAAGTATGCAATAGAGATCTAACACTGGAGTACCATATGGGTGATAATAAAAAAAAAACAAACAAACCCAGAAGTTTGTCTGTGTGAAAGCAAGTTGTCACCAGCTGCTTTCCACCTGCCATGCTCTGAACTTTTAAATTCCTCTCATACTTGGCATTCATCTAATAGAACATTTGTGTTGCCTGAGAAAGTAATTATCAGATATGTAGCAAATTGCTCTAAACATCATCTGGAGGGGTCATATGTAATATAAACCTGTACTTGTGAGTGAGTATGATGCTATTAAAATGTCAAATTACTTGCATTACTTTGCAGTTTTTTCTTTTCTTTATGAGATCTAAGAGATAAAGCCTAGAGATAAAATTCTTGAAACTTAGCTTTCATTCAGGGTAAACTAAAGAATTGTTAAAATAGAGTATTCCATAATCTGCTCTTGTTTTGTTTTTTTTTTTTTTTGAGGGGGGATTTGTTGTTAATTACAAAATCCACTTTGCTCATACGAAAGTTGGTAGACATAGTGGTATTAATGATTTCAAAGTAAAGTTTTACACCTTATGATTTTGCTAACATTGTCTTTAAAATTAGCGCATAGAAACTTGTTCCCCCTCCCGCCAAAAAAATGGTTTTAATAAGGTAGATGGCTGAAAATAGATATCTCCAAAACATTTATTCCAACTACCGTTTTCCTACTTCTCAATCTAATTTTGCATGTCTCTATAAATATATAATGTATATTTTGTACATTTATACGTTATATAATTATCAGAGGTGGGTTTCAGCAGGTTCTGACCAGTTCTGGAGAACTGGTAGCGGAAATTTTGAGTAGTTCGGAGAACCGGTAGTAAAAATTCTGACTTGCCCCTCCCTCATCTATTCTCTGCCTCCCAAGTCCCAGCTGATCAGGAGAAAATTGGCATTTTGCATTATCCTTCCCCAGGATTGGGGAGGGAATGGAGATTTTACAGTATTCTTCCCCTGCCACGCCTACCAAACCAATGCCCACCAAGCCATGCCACGCCCAGCAAGCCACATCTACAGAACCGGTAGTAAAAATTTTTGAAACCCACTACTGATAGTTATATAATATACATTATAGGTAGTCTTCGATGTAGGACCCGCAATTGAGCCTAAAATTTCCATTGCTAAGCAAGACAATTGTTTAGTGAGTTTTGTCCCATATTACGATCTTTCTTACCACAGTTGTTAAATGAGTTGCTGCACTTTAGTTAGTGATACAATTGTTAAGTGAATCTGGCTTCCCCATTGACCTTGGGTGTCAGAAGGTTGCAAGAGGTGATCTCACATGACCCCAGGACACTCAACTGTCATAAGTACATACAAGTTTGCCAAATTTTGTATAAATTTTGATCACAGGACCATTGGGGATGTTGCAACGATTGTGTGAAAAATGGCCTTAAATCACTTTTTTCAGTTCTGTTGTAACTTTGGTTACTAAACGAACAGTTGTATGTTGAGGACTATCTGTGTACATATTATATAGTATATAATACTATATAGAAACATATAGTATATATATTTGTGTGTGTGTGTATGAGAGAGAGAGAGACAGAGAGAGACAGACAGACACAGACAGACAGACAGACAGACAGACAGACAGACAGACAGAGAATATTTGTATATAACAAAGAGAAAGGATTTATGCCAGGAAAACATTTTTCCAGTTTAAGTTCACGTTTGTCGATGAGCCAGGGAAGAAAACTGTGTCTTCAAGCCTGCAAACAAATTAATCTCAGAGTTTTTGCAAAAGAGTGCTATTGTGTTGCTTAGCAACACTTTGCATTATGTTGTTGGGTTGTCATGACGAAATAATGGCTGCTGTCCGTTCTCTTTAGACTATGGAGATTCTATTGAAGGTTTTTTTTTCCCCTTTAAATCTGACTTTCTTTCAAGAAAGATGATTCAACATTTAACGACCAGTAGTTCTTATATTTTTTGGGGGGGGGGAATCAAATAATTATTAGGCTATGCTAATAGTCTTAATCTGTGAATAAAAGTCACTTACTTCCACTCAATTTCTTTGCATTGCAGTCTTTTTAGTTATATGATCGTCAACTAAATTGGAATTTTCTGAAGTTTTTCATGCGGCCTGTGTATGTTCATCTACAGATGCTGTAGAAGGAAAAGCTACTCACAGACTCTGAATTCACTCATGGTGATTACAACAATGCTATCATTTTATGTCAACAGTACCAACATTATTTCCATTGTTTTCTTATGGGATGTTTTTCAATTTCCTGGATTAGCCAGCACCCTTGGAATTTCCTGGGGGGTCTCCCACCCGAAAACTAACCAGGCCTAGTGTTGCTTAGCTTCTGAGTCCAGACAACGTTAGCCAGCATCAGTCAAAGGTCATTGCACAGTGGCACACAAAGTAGTTGGGGTTGAGTTTTGTTGCTGGGCATTTTGAGAATACTGTTTAGCTTATTTTTAACCATTGCAATAAGGGCAAGTATCAATAATACATTACAGAAGTCATGAATTTGGATATCCATTGATCTGAAACTGTAAGAGTGACAGAATCTGGGGGTGGAGCTAAAAGGGGGGATCTGCCTAGGTTTTAGTCTTTTTACTTTACAAGAGCCACGGTGGCGCAGTGGTTAAAGTGCAGTACTGCAGGCTACTGCTGCCTGCCAGCTGCCTGCAATTTGGCAGTTCAAATCTCACCAGGCTCAAGGTTGACTCAGCCTTCCATCCCTGAGGTAAAATGAGAATCCAAATTGTTGGGGGCAATAGGCTGACTCTGTAAACTGCTTGGAGAGGGCTGTAAAGCACTGTAAAGCGGTATATAAGGCTAAGTGCTATTGCTATCTGGAGCTATATGCTGCTCAACCTCGCTTTGGGTTGTAGCTGCAGACAAGCCCCAGTAATTGGATCCCATATTCTGCTGGTGGCATGTGAGCTTTAAAGGAAGTTGTTGTGTAGCTCTTTTAAAAGAAACGTTTGGTAGAGGAAAGGCGAGAAAGTGTTTCGTGAAAATACAGGTAGGGTTTTGTTTTATCCTATGTATCCTCTGCCATTAGCATGATGCTCTCTTCTTTTCTGAAATTTCTTCTGTTGCAACTTAGCAGAATGTGGGTTTTATTTGTCTCCAGCTGGTTTGTGAAAGTGCAGGTGACCCTTAAGGTGTGTTTTTGAAGAGTTCAGAAAAGAAAGAAAATGTCTTTATGTAACTGATATGGCTTGAGTTTCACTTTGTTTGTTTTTTTAAATCACTTTTTAACTGAAAAGTGCAAAATGATGGCTGGGTTTAAGTCTTCAGTTTGTTTAAACATCGTTTTGAATTCTTCCAGAATAAAACTTGGCGAAGAGGGCTCATCTTTATGCATGTGAGCAGTTCTAATGACTTTCTAGCATCTTTCCTCAGCCAGGTGCCTTCCGGATGTGCTGCAAGTCAACTCTTACAACCCTTCTCTCAGATTGTGAGAAAGCTGCATTCCAGGCTTGATGTGGAAATAATTTGTGGTTTACAGTCAAGCACATACATAAAATCCCACAATCCAATTAAATCTTGAAGTTGCTCGGTTGTTTATTTAGGAAATGTACAGTATATGGTTGCCCAACTTGAACAACTCTGACTGTATAGTCAACAAACAGAAAAGCAAAGAGCAACGGATCCGTACAAATAAAAACTGCAAAAGGAATTTGATCATTAGATAGCTTATTAATTGATTGTCAGAAGAAATTAATAAGCAATTGGCATGCCAAATCTACTTTAAATCCTCTGAGCTGAAATTCCAATCAGTTTGGCTCCAATGTTTAAGGAAAGAAGAACTATGTTTTTCTAACCTTAATCTTATCTGAAGACCATCAGGATCTAGGAAGGAAGGGAGGGAGGGAGGAAGGGAAGGGAAGGGAAGGGAAGGGAAGGGAAAGGAAAGGAAAGGAAAGGAAAGGAAAGGAAAGGAAAGGAAAGGAAAGGAAAGGAAAGGAAAGGAAAGGAAAGGAAAGGAAGTCTCATGTCTCCTCATTGAGATATAGAATGAAAGATCTGCTAAAATTTAAGAAATATAAGCTAGAGCTGTAAGATTATTTTCCATTTTAGATTTTCAAGGAAAAACTGACCATTCAGACAAATTACAGTCCACCTCTCTCACTTTCTGGAAAATCTGTCTTTTTCCTTTTCGTTGCCTTTGCTTTCCGATGCATTTTTTAATCTTTTTCAGTTTAATCACTTGAGTGATACTCTCCATGTGAGATCATATGAACACAGTTTTGCAGAATCTCTCTGAATGCAAAAAATAAATAAATAAATTATAATGAATCCTGCCCCCTCCGCCCCGCCCCCAACCAATATGCTGGCATCTTGTACTTGGATTCTTTGCCAACGGGAGTGGCTACAAGTAACCCAAACCTCTGTAAGGGAAAAAAAAAAAAGAATAATCCAACAGCCATACAGTATATCCAAATAAGAATTGCAGGTTTTGGCCATGTTGGATTCTGCAGGAATTTCCAATAATATATACTGTACGTTCTCAGCCAAAAACAATGAGAATCTGATTTTCAGAAGGCAGGCCATTTTAGAGCAAATCTTTCCAAAGAACGCTAATTCTTAAAAATGCATGAGAGCTGTTTGTGTTCTAATTGCCATTTATTTCCATTTTCTGCTTATTTTGCCATAAACAGCTGTCATTTGAATCAAAGCTTCACTATATGCCAGTCCAAATGAATCCCATGGCCTATTCTGAAGTAAGCAGTTTGTCGAGCACGACAAAGACTGGTGGAAACTATTAAAAAGATATTTATAATGTTTCTGATGATATTCACAGGTACCTTGAATTCCAGAGTATTAGTTTCATTTATTATAAAATTTCATCCATTTATTATAAAAGCTGGACACGAGAGTATTTGAAACCTTGTGCTTTATTGGAAGGGTGTTTTTTTCTTTTTTTGTTCCAACATAAAGCTTCTCCTAATGAGTTACTAGGGGCCCACAGTAACTGGTTTTCCTTACTATGGAGTCAGAGGAATCTTGCTGTTTGCTGAGTAGATGGTTGTTCTTACTATCCAAACACATGTATATTTGCAAACTGGGAGAGCATACTGGGGTTTTCTTAGCGCTCCACTGTGTCTTGAATGGTGGTTCTTGTCTCAGGCAATGAGACTCAAAAAAAAAAAAAACACTTTTTTAAAGATCTTATTAAGGCAGATTCAGTCTTGCTGAACCTTTTAGCAAGTGAAAGCTTTGCTTCTTCCAAGCAATTTAAATGCATCTTCCTGATGCTTAAGATGAGCTACTCCGTCTTATAATTTGGCTTTAACCATGATGAAATTAATAGGTCATCAATACACATAGGCCCACTTTTAAGGTGGTTATTCCAAATTAAGGGTTCTAGATTGATTGATTGATTTTACACACACACGCACGCACACACACACACACACACACACACACACACACTGTATATAGCAATAGCTCTTAGACTTATATACTGCTTCACAGTGCTTTACAGCCCTCTCTAAGCGGCTTACAGAGTCAGTATATTGCTCCCAACAATTCGTGTCCTCATTTTACCGACCTTGGCAGGATGGAAGACTGAGACAACCTTGAGCTCACTCAGGATTGAATTGCTGGCAGTTGGCAGAATAAACCTGCAATACTGCATTCTAACCACTGCACCACCACGGCTCTTGACACAATATCACACAATTTAAGTATTCTCTCAATTACGGTAGTCCTAGATCCAGGATTCTGGAATATTGGCTCACTGCCATAAAGTTGCCTACTCTAAATCTATAAAAATCTTGCTTCCAAGATTCTGAGTTACTATAAAGGAGTTGATAGCAATGCTGCTACTTTGTTGGTCTCTTGTATACATACATATAATTTTAATAAATATCTGGAGTTTTAATTCAATAATGAATGTTAATTCACCCGAAGGCATGCATGTGAGCGTGCTACTCAGTCACCTATTAAAAGTCATTGTGTAAAATAAATCCAGTTACATGAATTTGTCAAAAAATGTTTTTACTAGAATCTGTCAAAAAGTATTGGACACCATTGGCAAAATTATTGCATTACTGCATTCTTAAAGCATTCATACCTTTCAACTGGCACAAATAGGATTTAGGCTAGACTGGTCATTGATGTTATTAAGTCGTAGCTGCTTTTATATTTTCAAGTACTCTCTATTTTAGGAAAGCAGTTTTACTTAGAATTTAAGCGTGAACAATTTGCTGGAGCTTAAATTGGTTTAGCTAATGGGGTTTTTACTCAACTACTTTCAAACTCAGCATTGTTCATCAAAAATAGATTGGCATTTCTGTAAACGAAGAAGAAAATAGAGCGTGTGGGATTTTATGGTGGAGTGGTTGCTTGCTTTTTATATACCTTTTGGTTTCATGCAAATCAGTCCTCACAAATATGCCACTGAGTTTGGTTGAGTTGTTGTTGTTTTTTCATTTGATGGGAAAACAGAAGCGCAGAGAATTTATGTGGATCCCTCTAAAGTCATAGAGGAAATTGGCTTTAAAACTGGGATTAGCAGACATCTGAATCGCTTCTCCTGGGTTCCAGCATCCCAGTTCTTCCCAGGGAAGAGGAGGGAAACAAAGAATAACTTGTTGAAAACTATTCACTAATAAGAGGTGGCTGTGCAAACAGTTCTGTTGTTTCTATAGAAACAGCTAGGTTTGGGATGGGGGTTGAGAGATTGTTGTTACACACAGTCATGAATCTTTGTAACAAGGGGGAAACTGACTCATGATTGTGTAGGGAGACACAGAAGTACTTGCTGAAATTTCCTCTTGTTTTCTTTGTTTTTTTCCCTCTAAGACTTCCCTGTCCTATTTGTACTCACAATTTTACAGTCATTTCACACTATATTATATAATTGCAGCTGGATGCTAATTCATTCTCTAGGGTTCCCATAGTAGTAGTGGCCGGAAAGGAAAAAAACCCCAATCTATTACGTTACTAGGATGTAATGTAAATTAGCAGAAAAAGACGTACAATTTATTGAAATAGGGTGATTTCGGTTTTTCTTTAGAAATCATTCAATCAATCCACCAGTTTATGTGTAGACCAGTGGTGGAATTCAAATTTTTTTACTACCGGTTCTGTGGGCGTCGCTTGGTGGGCGTGGTGTGGCTTGGTGGGTGTGGCAGGGGAAGGATACTGCAAAATCTCCATTCCCACCCCACTCCAGGGGAAGGATACTGCAAAATTCCCATTCCCTCCACACTCCTGGGGGAAGGATATTGCAAAATCTCCATTCCCACCCAACTCTGGGACCAGCCAGAGGTGGTATTTGCCGGTTCTCCGAACTACTCAAAATTTCCGCTACCGGTTTTCCAGAACCTGTCAGAACCTGCTGAATAGCACCCCTGGTGCAGACCAAGCTAATGTAGACTTGCTCAAGGTGACTACTGAAAAACACAACTACATAGAATGTGAGAAACAGCTCTTGCTTCATTCATTCAGGGATATTTTGCCATTCCATATGCTTGAGCATTAAGATGTACAAGACATTGTGGTCCCTTCTCCTTCTCCTCCTTCTCTCCTCCTCTTCTTCCTCCTCTTCCTCCTCCTTCTTCATCTTCTCCTCCACTTTCCACTTCTTCCTCCTCCTTCCTCTTTTCATTGTATTTTGCATTTGGAAACAAGACAACAAGACTTGAGGACTCACACTGATCATGTAGATAGCTAAATATGAAGTCGGAAAGTTGGGTGGAGGAAGATGGCAGGAACAAAGGAAAGATGACAAACTTCTTTGTGTACTTCTGCAAAGACAATTGTGAAATTCATATGCCACAGCTGGAGAATTTGGAAAGCCATAACATCTGTGTTTGTAGAACAGTAAATTGTTTGTTGCAGTTTTGAATCTCCGCTTTATAATCCTTCTGTGCCTCAGCCCCACCCCTGGTTTTAAATAGCCTTCCTGGAGCAACATACAAGTTGGGTGGCGATATTTTAAAACCGATCTTAGAGTGCAAGAGATGTGTTGTTCTAAAGAAAAAATGGTCAAAAATTATTTTTAATGCATTTATAATATTTTATCATATCTATGGATGCTACACACAGAATAGGGCTTCTTGTTTGAGCTGCTTTGAGTTTGTCTGTGTATTCTGAGATATTTAATCCAGTACTTCTGGACGCCCTTTGGGCATAGCGTGATTTTCAATAGGATAAAGTAGAATTGTTCCCTGATTCCTCAAAGCCAACAAATCATCTTTACTTCTGCTGAACTATAATTGCTGAGAACAAAAACTAAAAATCATTATGAGCCATGGTAGCGCAGTGCAGGGGTGGGTTCTACTTACCTTTGCTACCAGTTCGCAGCGGGATCGTTTCTGATGATGTTAGGGTCAGTGGGCAGAGCCTCCTGCCAGTTTTACTACCGGTTCTATAGAACCAGTCCGAACCGGGGGCAACCCACTACTGGCGCAGTGATTAGAATGCAGTATTGCAGGCTGACCGTGCTAATTGCCAGCAGTTGACCAGCTCCAGGTTGACTCAGCCTTCCATCCTTCCGAGGTCGGTAAAATGAGGACCCAGATTGTTGGGGGCAATATACTGACTCTATAAAACTGGTTAGATGGGGTTGTAAAGCAATGTGAAGCGGTATATAAGTCTAAGTGCTATTGCTATTATTGTGTCCTGAGCTGCCACAGACCCTAAAATAACAATCTCTGTAGTTCATATGCCCGCTTTTCTTCTGTAGAACAGAAGAGGAAAAACTGACAGTACCGTACAGGTAGTCCTCAACTTACAACCATTTGTTTAGTGACCATACTAAGCTACCATGGCACTGAAAAAAGTGACTCACGACTTATGATCATTGTAGTGTCCCCATGGTCACATGATTAAAATTCAGACGCTTGCCAACTGGCATGTATTTACGTCGGTTTCGGTGTCCTGGGGTCATGTGATCATCTTTTGTGACCTTCTGACAAGCAAAGTCAACGGGGAAGCCAGATTCACTCAACAATCATGTTATTAACTTAACAACTGTGGCAAGAAAATAAAATGAGGTAATACTGTCTTGTCTAGCCATAGAAATTTTAGGTTCAATTATGGTCATAAGTCAAGGACTGATGTCCCCCTGGGGAGAAGGGCGGTATATAAGTTGAATTAATAATAAATAAATAAGGACTGCCTGTAATCAGTTTCAACAGTGCTCTACTATTAAGGCAGGGGTGAAATGCTCCCGGTTTGGCCCAGTTCAGCTGAACCGGTAGCGATGGCAGCCGATGGTTCGGAGAACCAATAGCGATGGTGGCACGAAGCTCCGCCCACCCGCCCAATCGTTGTTACTTCCTGGTTTTAATTTAATTAATTTTAATTAGCCTAATAAAGAAAATACTGGCTTAGCACCAGAAAACTTGCAGAGGCTTTGGAAATCACATAACAGCAATAGCTGGGAAAATTGAATGCTACGAGGCACAGATCATCCAATTTAAAGCAACTATTAGCTATTTCAATCAGACCAGAAGCGATTCTACCGAAGTATAAATGGCAATAAAAATTATTAAAATGGAAAACCAAACTAAAAGGAAACAATTCAGTTTTGGAAAGATCTATGGAAAACTGAAAAAGACTATAATAAAACAAGCTGGATGGATAAAAAAAAAATTGAAGATGAATGTAGTAAAACTCAAATGGAAGAACTAATAATAACAGCAAACATAGTTACAAATCAAGTGAAAAGGATTGAAAACTGGACATTATCTGGAAATGATCCATCCCCTGGCTTTGGGCTTAAATATATGACTAGGTTACATCCAATTATAGCTAAATCAGTTTCCATAAGGGACCTCAGCAACTGGTTAATAAGTGGCAAAACTTATCTGATTCAAAAAGACCAGAGAAAGAGACAATACCAGAAAACTAGAGTCCAATAATAAGCTTGTCTATAATATTTAAGTTAATTCACAAGGATAATAGTTGATAAAATCCAAGATTATTTAGCAAAAAGCAACATCCCTCCAGTAGAACAGAAAGAAAAAGCAGAGATAAAAAAACACCCCAACTTTTGATTGATAAAATGTCTGGAAAATGACAAAAACAGAAAACCAAGTTATGTATGGTCTACAGTGAATATAAAAAGGCATTATTGATTCATTACTACATGATTGGAACATCAAATGTTTGGAAGCAACTGATGTCTGTAAAACAGTAGAATGTTTATGTAGAAAATAATGAAGCTGTGGAAGATGGAATTGATGGTTGGAAATGAATAATATGGGCTTGTCATTATTAGCAAGACATCTTCCAGGGTGACTCATTATATCCCTTATATTTGTCATTACCATACAATCACTTTCAGTGATTTTGAAGAAAACAAATTCTGGTCATCAACCAATTTTAAAAAATGCTAATAAATCGGAAATTTGGTTTATATGGATGACCTAAAGCTTTATGGAAAATCAGAAATCGGAACCTAGTCATTAACTAACGGTAAATTTTAGCACAAATAAAGCAATCGAATTATAACTGTAATTTTTAGCACAGATAAAGCAATGGAATTTAGCTTAGAGAAATGTGCTATATAGCAATCAAGCAGGATAAAATCACAAACAGTAACGGAATTGAACTGCCAAATGAACGGGCAAACTACCAGGAGCTATCAGGGTGAAGCCTATTAGTATCTGGATATGAGGGATCCTTGGTGCTCTCTGAGCTTGCTTGTTTCCTGCAAATATTTCATTACCCTAACTAGATACTTAGGTAGGGTAATGAAAGGTTTGAAAGAAAACATGATCAGTGCTAGTAAGGAGTTAGTAAAGGTTAGCAAGAAAACATGATCAGTGCTAGTAAGGAGTTACTAACTGATGATGTTACCTAGTTATCCAGAACCCCCCTACATATTTGTAATCATGAGCTACAAATATTCTCCTTTATTAGTATCTGAATAATTTACAGTTGGATAATATCAAGCATGGACAAGTTAAAAAAATGTGATGAGTAAACTGCTAAAGACAAATTCGAACAGTGGAAACACCACCAAATTCATCAATACCTAGACCATACATGTGATACAGCACACTGCTGGAAATACTATTACAGTCATGTTGGGAGCACTGAAGCGCTTCCAGGTTGAAAGAATTGAAGGATGACATCACCGTTGCCCAGGGTACACTCAGTTGGGGGTTCCTTTCATGCCTCTGTTAAGTTGCCTACCAAAGTGGTACCCATTTATCTATTTGCAGTCACCCGCTTTCAAACTGCTGGGTGAGCAGAAGCTGGAGTATGTGACGGAAGCTCAACCTGTTTTTGCAGCAGCAACTGGGTCTCAAATGCATGCCTGTCAATTGTTAGCCCAGTGTCCTACTCACGTGCGCCATTTATTTCTGGAATTATTAAGTGAACACAAGCTGAAATGGTTAGTTTGGACTGAAAAAAACAGAAAACTGATGACTATTTACTATGCATTACATTCCCATAGTAAAATTGATCAGTTATACCTGCCTCCCCAGACATGGGGCAGAGGTTGACCTCAAGTCAAACTAGCTCCATGTTCTAGCCTAGTCCAGGAACATCTGGAACGGGACATTTTAAGACACTGCAGCCGAACGGTTGCTTTTAGCATTTTTCTTCTTGTTTTTCATAAAGGGCCAGGCTGGGCAGCCGTGTGGGAGGGAGGAAACTATGAAGGTCATCTGGGGTGGTAGACCGCAGGGCAGCGAGGGTGGTAATTTTTTTTCTTGCAGAAAAATAGTAGTTTTGTTGCCCTTTTACCTATACGCACGATAGATTAATTTGGATCTTCAATCTTGCTGACGGCATGTGATTAGAGAGATCTGGGTATCCCTTTGCAGAAACTTAATGGTAAAAATCTATGTAAAGTTTCTTGCGGCATTTCTCCATATTTTTTTTTAGACCGCAGTCCCTCCCAATCATATTTGAGAAGGCTGCAGTTGATAAACCTGGAGTCTTCTGCATGAAATCTACTGTGGATCTGTGGATCATGTCTGTATATACTGTGGGCCAGTGGTGGGTTGCTAGGAGTTCTACCCAGATTGGTGAACCGGTAGCGGTGGCAGGAGGCTCCGCCCACCCACGCTGGTCGCTTCTGCGCATGTGCAGAAGCTTTTGCGCATGCACAGAAGCATCACGCACACGCAAGCGCGCGCATATGAGCGAACTGGTAGCGACGGGTTTTGCAACCCACTACTGCTGTGGGCCTTTGTTTAGTTTTGCTCTAGCGATTGGGTGTAAGAACGGAGGGGACAGATGGGAGGAAGTTGGTAAATATTAGAAATTAGACACTACCTAAATGTTATTCATCCATGAATAAAATTTAGGTAGTGTCTAATTTCTAATTTGATTCCATGTTTGCAGTACTGCTTGGCACAAGGAACTGCAAATAGCTTAAACCTGGACAAACAATGTTGCTTGGCCATTTCTTCCTTGGTCTCCATTAATCTGATAAATTATTGCTTTACTGCTATTGCTAATGTGCTTCAGAGGGGCTCCTCCCATTGGCTGTACTGGTTTAGGATTATGGAAATCGAAGAAGGTTGCTGCAAAACTCGTGAGGTTAAAGCTGCAGAGATCTTCACCGCATGTTCAGAATTCAGGTAGTCCTCAACTTACAATCGCAATTGAGCCCAAATTTTCCGTTGCTATGGAAGACCATTGTTAAGTAAGCTTTGCCCCACTTTACGACCTTCCATGCCAGAATTGTTAAGTGAATCACTGCACTTATTAAGTTAGTAACATGCTTAAGTGAACCTGGCTTCCCCATTGACTTTGCTTTGTCAGAAGGTCACAAAAGGTGATCCCATGACCCTGGGACACTGCAACCATTATAAATACATGCCAGTTGTCAAGCGTACAAATTTTGATCATGTCACCATGGGGATGCTGCAATGGACGTAAGTTGAAAAACCAGTCATAAGTCTCTTTTTTGAGTGCTGCTGTAACTTCAAACGGTTACTGAATGAATGGTTGTCAAAAATTACCTGTACATCAGTGGTGGGTTTCAAAAATTTTTACTACTGGTTTGGTGGGCATGGCTTGGTGGCAGGGGAAAGTTACTGCAAAATCCACATTTCCTCCCAATCAGCTGGGACTCGGGAGGCAGAGAATAGATGGGGGCCGGGCCAGTCAGAATTTTTACTATCGGTTCTCCGAACTACTCAAAATTTCCGCTACCGGGTCTCCAGAACTGGTCAGAACCTACTGAAATCCACCTCTGCTGTACATGCCTTTTCAATTATGGCAATTCAGGGATTGTTGCTTTCTACTTAAAAAAAGAAGGTGGGTTATTAGGGAAGAGAGGGGGGAGGGAGGGAGAGAGAGAGACAGAGACAGAGACAGAGAGAGAGACATACAAGTTGTCCTATGTACTTGGATATTCTATTTTTTCCTGGATGTAGAACAAGGTTTCTCCCCCTAGTTTAGTCTGTAGCAATCTAAGGCTGATAGAGGAAATGAAAGGGAAGCAATGCACATGTGACTTGCATTGACATAAAGCTGGTTCATTCAGCAGGTTAGAAATGAAGTGCATACCATACATATCTGTTGGGAATACAAACATTAAAAGCAGACATTACGTAACTGATGAATATTTGATAGGTGCCTTAGTGTTGTGATAGTAGAAATTCACACGAATTCTAAGGCCTTTCCTCTCACTCTTTGGAAATGTAATTCAAAATATCGGGTTCAGTGTCAACTTTATTCCACAATCAGTGGACTGAGTTACATCTTAGTCTGAAATGTTTTGGCTGCTGGCTGATGATGAATTAATTTGATAGAACTGATTTTAACATACTCCATGGATTTTCCCATACTCCTTCAGTAGGTGTGATTTCTTTAACAGTATTCGCTATTTTTGACAGATGTTTGTCCCTTGTCTTACAGTCTAGACAGATGTGATTTACATATTGTAGCCTAGGTGATAAATTGTTCTGGGACTAAAGCTTATATTCAGTGCTTGAAAAGTCTATGAAATAATCTTTGCTGGTAGCTTTCCATGATTTAATGTGTTCAAGATACAGACCACAAGGTAGGAAAAGAAGGTAAGCAGCAGACGTGACTTTTAGTTGTTTGGCTAGGATAGTAACTTTAACTCCAAATGTCCTTTAAAAGGCCATGATATTTTATTAGAGCATTTTATTAGAAATTGATTTATTACTTAGATAACTAGGTGCGAGCTGTCAGTATTTTCGAGTGATGTATTGTCTCACCAAGCTAGCCAAGATCCTTTTTTAAAAAAGTGATGAGCCCAGTTATCATATTTGTGGTCTTACACATGTCCTGCATATTTTCAAGATTCATGCCTGCCAGCTATGTGCAATGACAATCTGTTGCCCAGTATGATGACAATCTGTTGTGAAGTATTCTATACTGCTAATTAGGATTTGTCTTTATTGGCAATCCCAAAAGTGTTTTTTTTTTTTTCAGGAGGCAACTGGACTTTCTAGTTTTTCTTTGAAGAAGTTTCGCTTCCCATCCAAGAAGCTTCTTCAGCTCTGACTGGGTGGTGGGGAATGGAAGGACTTATATCCCTTGCAGATAGCTGGTCATTCGCATCCTTTTAGAGCAGGGGTGTCAAACTCAAGGCCCATAGGCCGGATTTGGCCCACAGGGTGCTTAGATCTGGCCCGTGAGGCCATCCTGGAAACAATGAATGACCGTCCAGCAATGCCTCTGGAGTCCCATATGTTTTGTCTGGCCCTCAATGCCTGTGATAGAATAATTGAGAGACACTGCTCTGAAGCATTTGTATATTTATTACTATATATCAGCAAACTCTGTGATTCTGCTCATCCTACTGATTGCTTGTTTGTGCACAGGTCACATAAAAATCCACACTTGGAGACTGAATTTCCAAGGCTGAAGAGCCTCGGTGGTGCAGCGGACTAAGTGCTGTTAAGTGCTAGCACATGGCTGCCAGCTGCCTGCAATTAGTGCGAGTTCAAATCTCACCAGGCTCAAGGTTGACTCAGCCTTCCATCCTTTTGAGGTAGATAAATTGAGGACCCAGATTGTGGGGCAATAAGCCAGCTTTGTATAGAACAACACTGCTTGGGGGGGCTGAAAGCCCTAATAAGCAGGTATATACATACATAAAAGTATGCAGGCTATTGCTATAATGCATTGTAAGCCGCCCTGAGTCTACAGAGAAGGGCGGCATATAAATTGGACTAATTAATTAATAAATAAATAAATAAATAAATAAATAAATAAATAAATAAATTTATCAGCACATTGAAAGCTGCTTAGTATTATGGGCTACCACAGCTGGGTAAATAATTTGTAGTGGATGGTTGCTACTTATTCATCACATTAAAGCCGCCTTATTATCAAAAGACCCAAGAAACTTCAGTTTTCGTTTAACAAATCCACATTCAGATCACTTGTGCTTAACTGCCTTTCCAGGTATCCCCATACCCCCTTGAGGATTTTTTTGTGTGTGCGTTTTCAAACAAATCAGTAATGATGTGCATTGTAATACTGGCATCAGAATAGGAAAGGAGAACAAATGACCTCAGTTAAGGGAAATTAACTTAGTGGTTTAGTGTAGTAGCTTGGCCATGTTAAAAGCAATATCAGTAGTGACTTCATTGGTTATAAAGAATCAGTATGTACCAAGGGGTTGATACAGAAGATCCTGGGACCCAGAAGGCCCCACCCTCTCAGTCTTATGGAAGGCCATAAAGAAGCTGGTTATTCCCCATTGGAGCTTGGAGGGTGGGGGTGATTCAGTGGTGAGTTTCAAATTTTTTTACTACCGGTTCTGTGGGTGTGGCTTGGTGGGCGTGGCAGGGAAAGGATATTGTAAAATCTCCATTCCCACCCCACTCTAGGGGAAGGTTACTGCAAAATCTCCATTTCCTCTGAATCAGCTTGGACTCGGGAGGCAGAGAATAGATGGGGGCAGGGCCAGTGAGAGGTGGTATTTACTGGTTCTCCGAACTACTCAAAATTTCTGCTACCAGTTCTCCAGAACTGGTCAGAACCTGCTGAAACCCACCTCTGGGGTGATTGGCTGCATCAGAGTAGAATGACTGAGGCATCAAGGTTCTGAACTTTTAGCCCAGTGTTGCTGTTGTGAGCTATTCAGAGTTAAGATTCTTAGCATAGGTAGCCATAAAGTCAAATAAATAAACAGGAATAGTTCAACATGATAGCGGTGTTGAACCTATATTGTGGCAGTCCAATATCTAAGGGACTGCCACAAAGAAGGAGAAGGTCAAGCTATTCTTCAAACACCTGAAGGCAGAACTAGAAGAAATTGATGGAAACTCATCAAGGAGAGAAGCAACTTAGAACTAAGGAGAAATTTCCTGACAGTTAGAACAATTAATCAGCGGAACAACTTGCCTCCAGAAGTCATGGGTAGTTTCAACACTGGAGGTTTTTAAGACGAGATTGGATCACCATTTCTTTGAAATGGGTATAGGGTTTCCTGCCTGAGCAGGATGTTGGACTAGAAGACCTCCAAGGTCCCTTCCAACTCTGTTATTCTGTTAGCATGATTTAAAACTAAGAACTCCTCCTAAACAATTTTCTTGAAGCAACTTAATTGAACTGGATGTTACTTAGGTTATTTAAAGTAGGCCATGTAGAAAATCCCATATTCCAGGGGTCTCCAAACTTAACAACTTTAAGACTTGTGGACTTCAACTCCCAGAATTCCTCAGTGAACTTTGCTGGCTGAGGAATTCTAGGAGCTGAAGTCCACAAATCTTAAAGTTGCCAAGTTTGGAGACCCCTGCCATATTCTATATTATATTTAACTGTTTAAATAGGTTTTTGTATTGTGTAAACCATCCAGAAGTGGGCGTCCATATCAAATGCAATGGAATTGAACATTACATCTTGTTTGACTGTTCTACTTGATTTGTGTAGACTTTGGAGCTTTACTTTAAGAACTCTGTGAAAGTTAAGTTGATCATGAGCTTAGTTTTAAAGCCAACACTTGACACATGGAAGAAGTAGTCGAAAATTCTTATTATGGTTGTGAAGGGTAAATTCTCTGCAATGGGTACTTGGCTGTGTTCCATACCATAAAATGCTGTTCTTTTTAATGACAAAAAAAAAAAACTGACAAAAAACATAAAAAGAAACCCATAGGCTTCCTTAACTGAATTTTATACTGAAAAAAAAATGAACTTAAGTATAACAGTACAGTATATATTTCAAAATGTAAACATAACACTAGGAGGCATTCAAATTTTCATGTAAAAAGAAACTTCAGTAGAATTTTTCAGGGGAAGAAGAAACCTACAAAGGAGCATCCATTGACTATGTTCCGCGGTGGGATTCAGCCAGTTCGCACTACTTCGGGAGAACCGGATGTTAACTTTCTGAGCAGTTTGGCAAACTGGTTATTGGAAGAAATCATTAAGGCAGAGAACCAATTGTTAAATTACTGGAATCCCACCACTGACCATGTTGGCTGGGGATAATGGGCTCAAGAAATCTAGAGCCTATTTGGTTAAGGAAGGCTAGACTAGAATAACAATGAAAACCAAAACGACACGAGGCAGTATCAATGATTAACTCTTCCTAGATGTTTCCTGCACAGTACTCAGTACTAGTACTAGTAAAGAATATAAATGAATTAGTTAATGACCATGTTAAAATGATACATGAGCAAGCAAATATTGCCATCTGTGCCAAATAGAAAATAAAATACTGTTGCAGTATTTTTTTTTTTTAAAAGGAGTTGGGAATTAAAAATGAGAGGGTGATTAATCAGACAGAATTTCCTGAAATAAGACATGACTTCATTCTGGAGACAAAAAAAAAAAAAAGGAAGATAGTCATAGGATATATGACCACTTCCATCATAGTGGAATTGTGATTATTTCTGGAAAGTGATGCAAACTTGAAGGACATGGTTGTGCTGGTGGATTTAAATCCATTCACTCAATTAGGCAAAGTAATTAGTGTGCCAGCTAATAAGTCACAGAAATAATTGGCTTCTTGTTTTGTTTCTTTAGTATTTAGAACCCAATAGCTTTTTGTATATTATAGTACCATTCATTCTTTTCAAGTAGGCCAGGGTGACTAGGGTACAAGATTGCCATAGTGAAGACCATTCTTTAGGAAAATTGTGTTTTAAGACAAAATACTAAATTAATCTGGTCATTGCTTGGAGGAATGTGAATGGTGCAGTGGCCTAGAGGTGGAGCTCTTGCCTCACAATCAGGAGACTGTGAGTTCAATCCTAGGTAGAGACAGATATTTCTCTCTCTAGGCACAATGAGAATATATCTGCTGAACAAAGCTTCACATTGGGGACAGGAAGGGCATCCGGCCAGTAAACACTCAGCTCCATTCAGTTGCACAGACTCCACTCCGCAAGGGATTATGGGATGATTGCTTGGAGGAGTGTAGGAGGAGGTGTATATGTGTACATACGATGCTTAGTTAATCTGATCAGGTAAGGTCCAATAGAACCAAGCTTGTTGGGTTCGTTTATAGTTCTAGATATTGTGTGCAGACAAAAAATGGAATAATATATTACCAGTTTAGACGTGTTATGCGAACTAAGCCAATATTAGTGGTCAGGGGTTAACGAGGTCAAATCCTTTCATGTGGGGGACAAATTGATACCTGCTTGGGCACCATTATGAATAAATGAATCCTCATGGATCAGTGACTTTGGGTGAAAGCAGCAATTCTTCAATTAGAGTGGAAGAGTTATTTCCTACACCTTTCTGTAGGCTCCTGGAAGGAATTTGCATAGATTCAGATTGCACTGGCCAGCTATATATTTCAAAATTGTCTTCTATCTGTAAATGATATGATATTTCATTCTAATAATCTCCAACATTTTGGACTACTGGGAATATTTGGAATTTTAGAGATATGCCCTTGTTATTAAATGCTCTTCCATGGTGTAACCATTCAAAAAATACCCTCATATCAGGAGGCAAACCTAATACAGGTAGCCCTTAACTTACAACAAGAGTGAAACAAATTGCTTTGGAATATGATAGTTTCTCTTCTCTAGAGGTATATAAACAGGGGTAGAATAGTCATCTATTAAGGATATCATAATGTCTGCCTGGGGAATTCTGGGACTTGAAGTCCACATACATCTTAAAAGTTGGTAAGGTTGAGAAACATTGGCTGAGGGAAAGCAGGGATTTTAAAAAGTGGATTTGTTCTAGCTGTATGATTGCAATGTCTTTTGTGTGGGTTTAGCATTCATTTATGCACACCAATATTAGTCTTTTAAAAGAACCAAGGAATTGCTGCAGGCAGGAGAAAGTTTCAGGCTTCAAATAGAGTTACCAGTTGAAGTAGTTTGGATGACGGTAACAAAGAATGAGAAATGAAATGTATGTGGAAATCATTTTTGCAGCATTGATGTCAAGACAGTGAAAACATGCTATAGTAATAAATCATCCCCTCTTCCAGCATTTTCTAAATTCTTTATCAAAATGATATTAACAGACTGACGGTCACACCTGAGGTTCAGAGACTACTTATGAAGTGCACATATGATGATCACACAGAGAGAGAGAGAGAGAGGGAGAGAGAGGGAGGGAGGGAGAGAGAAGGCTAGAACAAGTCAAGGGAATTTGAATGTAAAAGTGGTTGGCACCTGCTTTGACCTAAAAGTAGAAAACCCCTGAGATATCGAAACACTGCTATCATGTCACCCCTAGTCCTTCTAGAGCAGGGGTGTCAAACTCAAGGCCTGCAGACCAAATGCTTAGATCTGGCCAGTGGGGCTGCCTTGGAAACAGTGAAGGACCGGCTGGTGCAGTGGTGGGTTGCCCTGGGTTCAGACCGGTTCTATAGAACAGGTAGTAAAACCAGCGGAGGGCTCCGCCCACTGACCCGGACGTCATCAGAAGTGATCCGTGCATGCGCAGAAAAGCACACATGCAGGCACAATAGTAAAGGTAAGTAAAACCCACCCCTGGGCTGGTGGTACCTCTGTCATCAAAAATGGAGGTCGGGAGGACTGCATGTGGCCCTCCCGAGCTCCATTTTCGGCTGCAACGGCCTCCAACCCTCTGCCAGCAAAAACAGAGCTTGATAGGGCTGTGCCTAGCTCCATTTTCACTGGCAGAGCACTCAGGCCACCACAGATGCCCCGACACGAGTGACATTGAGCTGCCCACACACACCCTGCCCCCACAAGGTCAAGCACAACCCTGATGCGGCCCTCAATGAAATTGAGTTTGACACCCCTGTTCCAGAGGAACTAATTGGCCTTTTCTCTTCTAAGCAAAGTCTCTGCCTGATAGATTTTCCTCTAGATGCTTTGGGAGTACAATTCCCAGAAAAGAATTCTAGGAATTAGGATTCCAAGATCACTGGAGTTTACCAGTTTGAGGAAGTTTACTTTTAAACTCTGTCTGTGGTTTTTATTTCCCATAAATTCAGGGTTCTAATCCCTATGTTACATGCATTACTATATTTACATTTGATCCTCCAGAAATGATTTTTTCACATCCAAGGCTGGAGTTTTGAGTGGAAACTTTTAAGTCTCTTGCTTATATAACCACATTCTTTGGTTAATCTGAAGTGCTGAGGTAATGAGTTTTGTGATTTTCATATGTTCCTGAGATAGTTCTTCACATATATAAAACTGAATGCAACTGGGAGCCTTGATTCAACAGTCATAAAGAAAAAGTTTTCTCTAGATGCAGATGCCAAACACTGCATCCATATGAGTGGCAATTCGGTTTGTTTGTAACACTCACATTTTTCAGAGAGTAGTTTCAAATATTTCAAAACTAAGTTGCAACTGTTTCTTCTACTCCAGGACAATATTCACATTATGTGGTTTACTATGTTATTTATACAACTTAAACGAGGCATGCAGATCTTTATGAATGTTTGTGCAAATAGCTGAATCTCTATATAGGATCAAGAGTTAGTATACCATAAATACTGTAGCAACAAGACCAAATTTTGAATTGGAAATCTCTAGCTCAGGGGTGTCAAACTCAATTTCATTGAGGGCCGCATCAGGGTTGTGTTTGACCTTGGGGGGCCAGGGTGGGCATGGCCAGGGTGGGTGTGGCCAGGGTGGGTGTGGCCAGCTTGATGTCACTCATGTCGGGAGCGCCTGTGGTGGCCTGAGCGCTCTGCCAGCAAAAATGGGCTCCCGAGCTCCGTTTTTGGCTGTGACGGCCTCCTGCAACCCTGTGCCAGTGAAAACCCGCTGCCCTCCCAAGCTCCATTTTCACTGGCAGACGCACCACAGGCCGGTCCTTTGCTGTTTCCAGGGTGGTCCCACAGGCAAGATCTAAGCACCCCATGAGCCAGATTTGGCCCCCGGGCCTTGAGTTTGACACCCCTGCTCTAGCTTGTATCTTGTACACTGTGAATTGACTGAGTTTTCCTCTCTCAATTGTTCTATCTTTCAGTTGCTTCTGACTCTTTGTAACCCAATGAATATCACTTTTCAGCATCAATAATAATTCCCTTGAGTTCTTGTAAACATACAGCTATGTCATCAGTGACAGTAACTAGACGTCTTGTTTTATGTCATTCTTTCTCAATTGCCTTCCTTTTTCCAAACTTCAAGGTCTTCTCCAATGCCTTTCTATTATGTGTGTAAAACATCCAAGTTTTAATTTCATTAATGATGTTTCTGGTGAGCGATCTGCTTTTATTTCATTTAGGACAGATTTATTTATTTAGACTATTTATACACTCAAGGTGACTGTAGGCAGTGTAGGGAGGTTTGTTCTTGCACTCCAAAATCCCTCAACAATTTTCTCTAGTATTGTACCACAATTAGGAGGAATCAATTTTTCATTGTTCAGTTTTGCTGATTACCCAGAGATCTATTACACTTGGAATAAATACTGCTTTGACGACATGTACTTAAATTTTCAGTATTCTGTCTCCGCAGTTTAATATTTTTTTTTAGATCAGAAGTCTCCAAACTTGGCAACTTTAAGACTTGTCAACTTCAGCTCCTAAAATTCCTCAGTTAGCCATGCTGGGTGGGAAATTCTGGGACTTAAAGTCTACAAGTCTTAAGTTTAAAGACCTCTGGTCTAGATCTACCATAGTCAAATAGTAGACATCCATTTATTTCATGGCTATGAAAACCATCCCTGTGACTTTTTGTGATGATAGAAAAAGGAGTTTGATACAATGTCACCTTCCTGTTTGCTTACTTCCCACTGGGCTGTCATTGCCTGTTGACATTATCTGTTCTTTGAGCTTCGGCAAGAGTTCCCTTAAGTCTTCTTCTCTAGCTCTCATCAAACAGGTATCTTTAGCATATCTGAGCATATTTCTGAAAGGCCATAATTCTGACATATTGAACCATTCAAATATTTAAGTTGTTATATAGACGCTTCCTTGAATGTCATCATTACATCTGAATAGCTCCCTGTGAATGTAATTCTCCAGAATTATTTTGTAGTATGTACTAACACCTACATTTTTTATTACCATTGTAAAGCATCAATCAACAACAGAGGCTTTCTGGTGCAGTTTAGATTTTGAGATATACACTAACAAGAGCTACTATTGTTGGATGAAGACGTATCAGTCATGAAAGTCAGTAGGATTCTTTCAGCCTCATGTTGTTACTCCAAATGTAAACCAGGATGTACCCATGTTTGATGCTCAAGCTTTGGGAATCAGATCTGGGTATAAACATGATAAATCAAATAGCTCAAAGTTGACATAGGAGTTCAATTGTAACTATGAATGTCGAAAAGCTTACTGCACACTCTTAACAGAAACATTCTTTAGATGCACCTGGAAAGATATGGCTGCTGTTTGTGTATTAGTTTCTTTCACATTACTTTAGAAATAACTGTGCGTGCTCATAACTATCATCGAGGTGTGTGAGAAGGAAAGTATTGTTTGCACGAGGTGTAAATACAAAAGGAAGCCAGAGCACATTAGAACTAGTGGTTGCTTCAACATCAACAATACCAGTGGTGAAATCCAATTGTTTTTACTACCGATTCTGTGGGCGTGGCTTATTGGTGTGGCTTGGTGGATGTGGCAGGGGGAGGATACTGCAAAATCTCCATTCCCACCCCACTCCAGGGGAAGGATATTGCAAAATCCCCATTCCCTCCCCACTCTTGGGGCCAGCCAGAGGTGGTATTTGCCAGTTCTCCGAACTACTCAAAATTTCCGCTAGTGGTTCTCCAGAACTTGCCAGAACCTGCTGGATTTCACCCCTGAACAGTACCATTACAAGGATAGAGGCAGCCCAAGTTTGTCTAGCTATCATTTGTTTGTCATTTGTTAGTATTTATTATCTAACCCAAAGCCAGAAGATTCTAGTACGCAATGAATGCAAAACCACTCAAGGTAGATTCTCACAATCAGGAAAGTATGCATAAAATGTGACTTCTATGTAAACCCCAAAACACAGAACAAAATCAAATTATCTTGGAAATTTTCAGCACAGTGCATTATATTGAGCATTAATTGTGTCTCCATTGTTTAATTTTCTTTTTCTTTTTTGTTTTCCCTGTCCTACAGGACCTGCAGAGGTACCCATGATGTCCCCCAATGGATCTATTCCTCCCATACATGTGCCTCCAGGTTATATATCACAGGTATGCTTTCTTCAGCAGGAGAATGTAGCATGGCTGGGTTGTGTGATCTTCACCAATTCTGTAATGGCATTTCTGCAATTTCTCTCCTTTTCGTTTAAAGAGAAACAGACAAATATCAAGCTTTCAAGGCTGGCTTCAAAGGCATGATGTGAACGTATGTGGACAATGACTAGTTAAATCTAAAAAACAGTAGATTTCATTCTCAGCAGTAACTCTTTGCCCTGTACCTAAATTACTATGAGCTATAGGGAAAGAATTCTTACTCACTGTGACATTGCAGTTCATTGCTTTATTTTATTTTTTATTTTTTTCAGGCCATAAGGGAGATAATTTTGAGACTGGTTTATAAGCCAGGCATTTCTAGTAATTCTATTTTGGCTTCTTTTATTGTGACAGTTCTTTTTTTTTTTACCCTTGTCAGTTGAGATGTTTATTATGTCATCTCTTGAGTTGAGTATCGACCGCTTTTTCCACTTCCATCTAATGCGTTTCCATTGCAAAAAATGGATAAGGATTTCATTTATTGTTTTTCCTTTCTGTCTTGGTCGAAGAATCAAATACCTTCTGTGACTGATTTCCACACATTTCAGCATATAGATCAGAAGGAGCTGAATTTTTTTCTTAATAGCATCGCTAATTTCCAGCAACTGACCAGGTATTTGTTAATCTGGGAAGTTATCCAGAGCTCTGCCTATCTTAAAGAGACTCTCCCATTTCCATCTGGTAGGCCCTGTCAGTTTATTTTCTTTTAAGTGCTCCAGGATGAGATAGTTTTGGTCCTGTCACTGATGCTGAACTTGGAAAGGAATGTAGAACTGACCTTGGGGACAAGAAAAGAATGGAAGGGCCATTAAGGAGGGACTTGCAGAACAGATTCTGAGAAAGAGCATAAGAAAGAAATTCAAAGCTATCTCACCTTGATTTTTTATTTCATTTTATTTTATTTTAGGTATATTGTGGAACAATGAGCAACTTAGTCAGGTTTTCAAAATTCTGATACTCTACCTTACTATAATAAAGTGGATTCCTAGAATCCTTGCCATGTCTATCTCTTGAACTAGCCTACTTCATAATTCTGTTATGATAATATTACCATATTTAACATTCATTTTTGATACCTTATTTTAAATTATACTTTATTAGGGCATTTATTTATTTAATCAATCAATCAAGATGTATAGAGTTTTCCATTCAACACTAACTCAAGGGGATGTACATGATTGAAAACAATGCATACTAATAAAAAAAAGATGTAACAATATAGCAAAAACATATAGCACCAGAGGCAACTTCAGAGGGCATAAAACAGTCCGAGATCATCAAGAGGGGCACAGCATCCCTTGATTTAATGCTTAGGAGAAAACAGGTTTTCAGAAAGACAGAGAGAATGAAGTGGATCTGAATTTGAAGGGGTGGATGTTGTTTCATTAGACAGGCACAAGGACAAGACATGCCTTCTGTGACCCACAAGATGACATTGTTTAAATCAGTGGTTCCCAATCCCCCAGTCGATTAACTGGCACCAGTCCACGGCATACCAGAAACTGGTCCGCCCAAATAAGCAAAGCCCCATCCACGGGATGCAGGCAGCACAAAAAATCATGCCCACTCCAGTCCACGGAAAAACCTCTCTCCAGGGAACTGGTCCCTGATGCCCAAAAGGCTGGTGGCTGCTGGATCATGCCCACCCTAACAGAACCTTTTGGGCAGATAGAAATAAGGAAAGGAAGAAAGTCCCTCAAATGACCTGGCTGTGTACCATGAAAGACTTTATAGGTGGTAACCAGCACTTGAATTTATTTATTTGCTTATTTATTTATCTATCAAATTTGTATGACCGCCCATCTCACGAAAAGTGACTTTGTACTATAAGGATATAAATCAATAATTTCTGAAAACTGATATTATTAAAAAGGTTGTGAAGATCTGAGTAAGATCTTGAATTGGAGTAAAATTATGTAAGAATGAAGTTAAATCAAGTCAAACTCAACTTCTGGTACCTTCACGGATATGTCCGTAAGATTTTCTTGGCCAATAGATGGACTTGGTTTACCATTACGTTCTTCTAGGAAGCTTTTTTCCCCAGATGTCCAAATTTAGTCTCTGCTTGTGGGATTTGTGATAGTCTCCCATCCAGTGCCAAACATTATGCTTAATTTTTCAATATCAACCAGGATTGGTTCAATGCTGCAATTGAACTACATTAGCAGTCTCTAATTAAAAGAAAGAAATAGCATATGATGGCGAAAATTTGAGAGTAGCTAGATTCAACCCTGGGCCAGATAGAGGAAAACGTCTGATCTTGTATAAAGCAGCTCCTTCTGCAGTTGTGTTGCTTAAGGGCTCCCAGTTTGCCTGGGAATCAATTGCTTATCATTGTTCTCAAGTCCCATGCAAAGCAAGTGTTGTGAAAACTCTTTTTTTTCCCCATTTAAATAAAACAGCTGGTTGCATAGTAAAAAGAAAAAGCTGTATATTATCTCCCCCCACCCACCACCCTCTCTTGAATCAAAATCTATTTCTCACCATGTGGTAAATGAATGTTCTGCTTTGCAAATAACTTCATACCAAACAACAGCTTGAAGCACGCAGTAGCCACTTGGTTAAGTTTCCTGTTGTTGTTTGTTGATGGTGATGTTATAATAGTTGTATTTCCCTTGTTTGCTCTTGCCTAGCTTCAGTGATGTAGGTAATTAATGGGATTATTGAGTGATTCTTTAATTTGCCTCGTGTTTGTTTTGGCCCCCGGGAAGATATGAATGTAAAGGAAATAAGAACATTCCAATTTGTGAAGAAAAACATATTTTGACTTCAATTTGCTCAGTCCTCAAAAGCCTACATCTCAAAGATCGAGCTGAAAACAGATATCCCCATGGAGAAATAACCTGTTAAACAAAAGCCATTAACTTATTTTTTTTCCATTTTATTATGCCAGCTTTCAGACTGTGATGGAATGTGCTTGAACATTGTCTCGACTGTCCGTTGATTGCAAATCCAGATTAAAATGTTGCATTTATTATATACGCTGCATAAAAATGATCAGCAGAAAAAGAGATTATCATTTGTTGGTGTGGAACATGCAGGAGGACTTGATTAGTTCTTCATCTGTTTGTTTGCCAGAGTGTTTAATAATATACTTAACTGGGCCAGGTAGAAATCTACCAGTTGCATACATAAAACTTTCTAAATTTGGGAATGTGTTAACCATTGTTACTTTTTTTCCTGACTTGCATTCTATGAAGCCACTGTTTTTGGATAGTTTATGGTTTGATGTATTATCCAGCTGCAGAAAATAGGTTAATGCACAACCATGCTGAGTTCATTGTGGAACGCAACCCGTGTGTCCTTTGTGAGTTGCTGGAGCCCAGTGTTCTATTCTGACTGTTGTAGAATAGAGTTTGAGATGGCTCTTCGTCCAGGAATTGGAATAGAACAGAGGTCTTCAAACTTAGCAGCTTTAGGATTTGAGGACTTCAATTCCCAGAATTTTGGGAGTTGAAGTCCACAAGTCTTAAAGCTGCCAAGTTTGGGGAACCCTGGGATAGAACCTTGACAATATCAATTGACCAGCCTGAGGTCAAAAGATACAGTAATAAATAATACACTGCTCAAAATGGTAAATGATTGATCCCAGCAGCTTGGAGTAGGTGTTGAAGGGAGGGGGAGAGAATTGTCCCCTTTGTCACTCCAAAAAAGAGGAGCCTAGGAAGCAACCTCTCCCTCCCAACCTGTATCCTATACAAACCATCCTCATAGGAAGGAAAAGAACCACTTTCCTTGATGGACACTCCAAGATGCAATCTCTTTCCTCCAGAGTTGGTCCAGAGAGGACTGTGAGCAAGGAGCAGAAGGAGCTGCAGTGGTTAGAATGCTGTTTTGCAGGCTACTTCTGCTGTCTACCAGCTGCCTGCCATTGGGAGTTCAATTGTCACTGGCTCAAGGTTGACTCAGCCTTCCATCCTTTCAAAGTTGGTAAAATGATGACCTAAATTGTTGGGGACAACATGCTGATTTTGTAAACCACTTAAAGAGGGCTGTAAAGCACTGTGAAGCAGTATATAAGTCTAAGTGCTATTGCTATTGTTGCAAATCTATATTATTAGATACTACAGTTAGATAGACTTTACAACAAACCCAAACTGCAACATTCCCCCAAATTATTCACACGATAACCTCAAGACATTTGGATTTAAGTAAGTGTGTTGACCCAGGGTATAACCTATCAGCCACGAAATCCTGTTGGGTGACTTTGCACCAGACAATCTCTTTTGACTGGCTCACAGGATGATAGAAACTAGGCACAAGAAATATACATAAGCTTGCTTGAGTTCTAGAACAAAAGGATGGATGTAAATCTGATAACGGCATCCATGCGTATTTTTAAAAAGGTAAAGATTCCCCTCACACATAAGTGCTAGTCATTCCCGACTCTAGGGGGTGATGCTCATCTCCATTTCAAAGCCAAAGAGCCAGCGCTGTCCGAGGACGTCTCCATGGTCATGTGGCTGGCATGACTAAACTCCAAAGACACACGGAACGCTGTTACCTTTCCACCAAAGATGGTCCCTATTTTTCTACTTGCATTTTTTACGTGCTTTCGAACTGCTAGGTTGGCAGAAGCTGGGACAAGTAACGGGAGCTCACTCTGTTAATGCGGTGCTAGAGATTCGAACTGCTGAACTGCCGACCTTTTGATCAGCAAGCTCAGTGTCTTAGCTACTGAGCCACTGGATCCCTTCATGCATATTTACACCTCTGCTATTTTTCTTTCCGCCATCTGTCTAGACCCCATTAGGATCTGTCCTCTCCTTCTCCAATTCACAAAAAATTAGAGAAAAGCAGCGCTAACACTGTCCCCAAGGATATATTTGCCCTTTTTGATCTACTTGCCTCCATGTCAAATCCCAGTGATGCTACGTGACTCGTTGCTCTTTATTGTGTCCTAGCAGCCCAACCACGAACAAAAGAGGAAGGGGGGAGGGCTTTTCTAAAAATATTGCTTACAGTGGAAAATAATGGAAGATGATTCCCTCTCTGGCTTTAGACATGCTTCCCCCCTTTTCTTTATGGAATGAAAGATCCATCTTTTCTTGGCTGACACTCTCTCTTTGCTATGTCACCCTGGGGAATTAATGACAGAACATGGAGCAAGGCCCTTAAGGAGCCCAAGCATTTGATAGGCTGGAAAGATTGTTTACAAATGTTGCCTTAATAAATAGTTGTGTCTTGCCTGCCTCGTTGGCAAGCTCACATTGCTGGAGCTCAGCAATGGGTTCCTCACAATTGACTTGGCAAAGCTTGACTGGATTTAAGGACTCAGACCTTTGGCATGGCACAAGACAACTCTTTAGAGCTGTCAAAGAATGGCACATCAAATTGCAAAACTGCGTCTTGACATATGAAATAACTATGCATTTGAAAAGGAGAACTGACCTAGAATTTATGGTATCTCAACATGGAAATTATATTTGGATTACCTTTCCATGCATGAGTTTCTGGTTTGAAGGGTTTTTTTTTTAAAAAAAAAACATAAAGTCTTAGTATTTAAGTCTTCAGTGATTTATTAGGTAAGGACAAAACCTTTTTGGCTAGATAGAAATTACTGCAACTATATATTTTGTTTCACATTTTATATGGTGTTGTTTCTGGTATACTAATTTAATTTTAACGATGACCTGAAATTTTAAAATGACATAAGCATTTTAAAATTATAAGCCAATTTTGAGCAAAACCAAACTACAGCGCTATTGAAAATTCTTATCAAAACTTTGTAGGTTTTTTTTTCTTTCTTAGTTTCATGATGTTTGTAAATTTCTGCTTTATTTGGTATTTTATTCTTTTTAATCTCAG
This sequence comes from Pituophis catenifer annectens, assembly GCF_029215685.1. NCBI lineage: Eukaryota > Metazoa > Chordata > Lepidosauria > Squamata > Colubridae > Pituophis > Pituophis catenifer. The sequence continues at coordinate 14,290,074 of NW_027256886.1, read as the reverse complement.
TTTTCTTCTTATTTGGTCATTTTTTTTCCCTTTAAAATGTTTTAATTTTTTTTTAAAAAAACCCTTTATAACAAATAATGATGGAAACCCTAAAATAATTGATTGGCACCTGTTACACTGTTCAGCCTTGGACTGGATGACTGTTTGATTTGTTCACATTATTGACATCTCTGCACTGGAAAATTCTGGCTCTCAAATCAACACTCTAATTTTATTTTATTTATTTGCCACCTGTTTGGTTTTCAAATGACTCTGGTGACTTATGGCATAAAAACATTAGAATCCATAAATATTCCTAACCAATAAAATGACAATACCTTCAAAGTAAATTCATGGTCACGTGATGGGGAAGTGGGTAGGGCGATGGAGGGGGGAAGATGGGGATTATGAGTCCTTCCAGGCCAATCAGGATAGAACTGGGGGGGAAAGGATAGAAGAGCTGGAAAGCAATAGCAATAGCACTTAGACTTATATACCGCTTCACAGTGCTTTACAGCCCTCTCTAAGCGTTTTACAGAGTCTGCATATTGCCCCCCACTCCCAATAATCTGGGTCCTAATTTTACCGACCTCGGAAGGATGGAAGGCTGAGTCAATCATGAGCCAGTGACAATCAAACTGCCGAACTGCTGGCAGAATTTAGCCTGCAATACTGAATTCTAACCACTGCACCACCACAGCTCTCAGAAAGGAACTCTGCTTGACATAAAATATACGAGAGACATCTAAATCTCACTTCAGTGGATAATCCAGATCATGCTTGACACAACTAGGCACAGATTATGAGGCAAGCACAAATGTGTGTACCTTAGCTGATAACAAATTTGCTTGAAGACAAATCACTTGAATCAGCTGAATCTTGGAAAAACAAAGGCTTTTGCAAAGACACCCATCCCTTCTCTTCCTCTAGCATGGATGGCGCTCATGCCCTTCATTGTTAGCTATTTTGTTGTCTACATCAGTTTGCCTTGGAGAAAAACCATTGCTCAGTTATAAAGCGTGCTTTATATATCAGTAATCCTCTGTTCCTAATTCAGAGATGTCAGTGCTAAAAATATCCTGGTATGAGACTCCAGGTTGCACCTGCCAATCGGTGTGATCACTACCAGGCTTTTGGGAGCAATATCTGACTTCCACTTGGGAAAGCCAAGGGAAATCATCAAAACCATTAAAAAGTGAAAGTTAGAATATTTTGGACATGTGATGAGACACCCAGAAAAATACGCCATACTTCACTTAATCCTCCAGGGAAAGATTGAAGGCAAATGAGGTCCAGGCAGAAGAAGAACATCATGGCTTCAAAACCTAAGGGACTGGTTTGGACAAAACTCAGCAGCACTTTTTTGTGTGGCTGTTGATAAAAATAGGATTGCCAACATGATCGCCAACATCCAATGACGGATATGGCACAAGAAGAAGATCTGATTTATGGTATATTTGGAAATTTAGCAGGCAGTTTCAAAAGGCAAACACAATGCTACTAACGACTAATGCATTCAGTCCGCCATTTTCATCATGAGATAGATTTTAAACTTCATACCCCACAAATACAACGCCTGGTCTCATTTTTATAAAAAAAGGTTTGCTGTTTCTCCACTCTCTTCTTCATATAGCATTTTATCTGAAAAAGAGTTCTGCAGAATTTAAAACCTTGCATACTCTTTGGTGTCAGTTTGATTGACCTTCATATAGTTGTTGCCTCACCATACATGTCCTTCACATTTTATGGCATGTAGATGGATGTCAAGTTGTATTCATGCAGGAAAGCAAATGAAAAGCCGTTTTTATCATTAGGGAACAAAATCAATGCCTTTATTAGCACTAATTGAAATGTCACAAAAGAAGACAGTTTGTTGATACAGATGATTGAGTATTGCTAATGTACTTACAAATTAACCTATGGAGTGGTTAATATGTAATAAATGTTTGTCAATCATCTCCTTAATTCAATCTCAAAAGGAACAGCAATTCATCCATTGCTCCCAAGGTATCCCTTACTTTAGTCAAAATACTGTATGTTGTTCAGATAACCAACATTTTGTAAATGTCACTTCAAACTTCTGTCAAAGAATTGGATTACCAATTGCTTTCCTTACTCACACACAACAGCTTGGGGAACAGATAATATAATTAGAGCACACTATTTAATAAGTCTTAAAAGCATCTACAAAATTCATATTTATATATTTACAGTAAGAAATCCACCCTAAGTGTATAATAATTGGAACAGGGCTTGGAATAATTGGAATAATTGGAATAGGATTAGAAATAATGAGATATGGGAGATATAGTTGAGTAATAATTAAAAGACTGACTTTTTAAAAAACTGCCTGACGTTTCCATGCATTCCTCCCCCCCACCCCTCTTTTGGCTATTTCTAACATAGTCCAAACCTCTTGGGATAAATTATGGAGGGAACTTTTATAGGCTAGAAATATTGGACCGATGGGCCTCTGAAATTAAATAGAAGATTATCTAAGACTGAAGTAACTGCAGATTCAATCACTTTATCAAGCCTTGGGTAAAGATCCAAAAGGACAGATGAATGAAGCATCTCATTCCCATGGCAATAATCAAAGTGAGACCTTCCTTTAATCCAAGGACAATTAATATACCATTTGACAGAATCTTTTGGCATGCTCCTCTAAAGCTAGAATCTTTGAAGCTACAGTACATCATTTTCAGGAGAACAGCTGAACATGGAAAGCCAAGGACATCTTAGAACTTGGCACTTTCTGGGGGTTAAGCTTGATGTAGTGGCAACTGTCCCATCAACTGTTCCAACTGTAGAATTCAACTGCTAAATTATTTTATTCTTCCCAACGTTTTTTGGATAGCAGTCATGACTCTTATTTTTCTACGGGCCCAAATTCCTTTATATTTTCCAGCGGGAAAAAAAAATGCAAGCAAGCCAACCATCAACCGCTGCTTATTTGCCTTCTCCTTATTACCCCAACTCAGTACTTTCTAGGCAACACAGAACCACCCGTTGGAGATGACCCAGGATGCTCCTTTTGGTCAAGAAAAATAAATAGACCCTCAGTGAGCTTTATTATCTTTCTCTCATGCACTTTTCTTTCAATCACTTGATTCAGAACCTTCTGCTCTGGCATCTTGGAGAACAATCTGTGGACAATACAGACATTTGGAAGCAATCCATGGATGATAGAGACAGATTCTTCTTGCCCTTTAGCTTTCAAAACCAGCAACCAATCCAAATGAATTTATTTTTTTTAATAGAATTTGTATGGCTGCTCACTCACTCTCAATGATTCTGAGTGGCTTACAAAGGTAAAAACCCAGTATACATGCAATAAAAACAATAACCCCCACCCATCGGTAACAACAATTAATCAGACAAGTCACTAGATGAGCACCATCGAACTCTGGATTCCCCAGGCCTGTTTGCAAAACCAGGTCTCCAGGGCCTTATGAAGGAATGTCAAAGTGGAGGCCAATCTAATCTCCTCAGGGATGATGTTCCAAAGGGAAGGGGCCACCACAGAGAAGTCCTACCAGATTTGTTCTGAGTCCCACCAGATTTGTCAGTGTATTCATGACTGGCAGAGACATGGTAACAAGGTCAGCCAATGGGAGCTGAGACAGCAAGGAGCCTGGGCATGGCTTAGCTGTGTTTAGCTCTAAGTGCTGTGCTGAGAACCAAAACAAAAAACTAGTCTGCTGAATTGAAACTGAAAACTGTTCTCTCCTGTTGGTATTGTATATTTACTTCATGTGTTATATATAAAGAGAAGTTAATGAATCCTGCTGAATCAGTTACCTGTGTTTGTTTTCTGGATTTGATTGCTGCAACAAACTCTGACAAGATTTACCTCCTTAGGAGAGGGCATTTACAACATTCCCTGTCTCCCCAGGTAGATCCCCAGGTAATTGTGACTAGAAAAAGATGGTCAAGACGTTCAGATAACCGGATCCCAAGTCATGTAGGGCTTTGAAGGTGTCAATCAGCACTTTGAATTGTACCTGGAAGCAGATCTGCAGCCACTGCAGCTCCCTCAGGAGAGACGACACACCTATGAACATCTGGATCTGCACAAAACCATGCAGGCCACTGCATTTTGAACCAAATATACTCCATACAATCGGTGGTGGGATCCTGCTGGTTTAACAACCAGTTCGGTGATTGCGCACTTCATGTGCATGCGCACATGCACAGTTTTACAAAAATGTACCTTCCGCATTACTGCTGGAAATTAACACAGCCGAGGCACGGCAATCCGCTCTGCCGCGCGAATCAGCTGAGAAGATATAGGTCAATAAAGTGCAGGGGCGGGTGGGCCCACCTGATCGTGGGAGTGAACCTGTTCACTCCCAGCTGATCGTCGGAGCTACCAGTTCGCTCAAACCGGTCTGAACCAGTAGAATCCCACTCCTGTGTACAATGGTATAAACCACAAAAGGCATAATATCAACTTTGGCTGTTAAGTCTTGGTTTCTCACAGGTCTGATTTCCTTAGTTTTTGAACTCCTTGCTTTTTCTATCTATCATCAAACTCCACAAATAATATTGAACAAAAGGCCCCCTGTTTGGTATTCACCCAGTCCTTTAGGTTGGCATTTGAATCTGTACAAAAACAAAATGTGTCCTTTTAAAGGGACAAGTAACTTCTGCACGCTGGTGCTACTTTGATCTCTGTTCAAATTCTCATTGTTAAAGCAATTACAAAATGCCTTGCTATAATTAGGATGGCTGCCTGAATGTCTGCCGTGAGTGAGCTGTTATCATGGAAATTTCTGGCATCGGACTTTCTTAGATAGAGATGATCTTCCTTACCCTAAAAAAAAAAAAAAAAGCTTTTCTGTTTATTGAATGGAAGGAAAAGAATGACACATTACTGTTATTATTTCAGGCAAATATATATATATATGCTAATTTTATTCATCCGGTTGCCTTTCCTTTGCAGGTATTAGAAGACAGTACGGGCGTTCGAAGGGTGGTTGTCACGCCTCAGTCTCCAGAGTGCTATCCTGCTAGCTATCCTTCTGCCATTTCTCCAACGCACCACTTACCACCATACCTCACTCATCATCCTCATTTCATCCATAACTCTCATACAGCTTTCTACCCGCCTGTTACCGGGCCTGGAGATATACCACCTCAGTTTTTTCCTCAGCATCACCTTCCGCCTACCATTTATGGAGAGCAAGGTAAACTCAACTCTACACCTTTCAAATCTAGGTTACGTATTTTGCCGCGCTGCCTTGATTTGTTGAAACAGGACGGGCACAAGCTGTCCTCCACTTACAATCACACCTGGGATCGATATTTTTCATTGGTGTTAAGTGAGTCCTGTTGGATGTTTCTGCTCTTTCTTTCTTTTTTTTTTTTTTTGGTCGCAGTTGTTGAACAATTCGTTGCAGTTTTTAACGGAATCGTGTGGTTATTAAGCAAATCAAACTTTACCCACTGACTTCGTTGGTCAGAGGCCAGGTGGGAAGGTCACAAGTGTAGCGATCGTGCGACACACCAGGACACTGCAACAGGTTGCCAACATTTACGATGGTTATTAAGCAAATCCAGCTTCACCTACTGACTTTGTTGGTCAGAAGCCAGGTGGGAAGGTCACAGGTATGGCAATCATGTGACACACCAGGACACTGCAACAGGTTGCCAACATTTACAATGGTTGCAGTGTCCTGGAGTCACGTGGTCACCTTTTGCTACCTTCTGACAAACAAAGTCAACAGGGAAAGCCAGATTCACTTAACAACTGTGTTGCTAATTTAAAAACTCCAGCGATTCCCTTAGCAACCATGGCTATAAAATGGAGCAAGCCTCACTTAACAAGTGTCTCGCTTAGCAATAGAAATTTTGGGCTCAGTTGTGGTCGTAAGTCGAGGGCTGCCTGAAAAGAAATGCAGATGGCATTTGCATGGAATCTGAACTGTATGCCCTTTATCTTGTTTCATTTCAGAAATCATATATGGAATGTCAAGTTTCATAAACAGGGAAGATCAGTACAACAAACCGCAGCACAAAAAAATCAAAGACAGGCAGATTGATCGGCAGAACCGTTTGAACAGCCCTCCAGCCATCTACAAGAGCCATCCAGCGTGTACGACGGTCTACAATGGTACCCTCAAGACTCAAAACGGGGCCACCAACGGGGCAGGAGGCATCGGAGGCATAAGCGGAGGGGGGATGCCAGTCATCAAAAAGGCAGAACGCAGAGCAAGAAGCAGCCCCAAGACCAACGAACAGGATTTGCATGGTAAAGTTAGCAACTTTTGGTTCTCCTTCCTTCCTTTTTCTTTCTTTTCTTTTCTTTTCTTTTCTTTCTTTTTTTTTTTGTATTTCTTCCTATTGTTTCAGATTTCTAGAAACAAGCAAGGAGAAAAATAAAAGAAATACATAGAACTCACGCCATGTGCAGATGATAGATGGATAGATAGATAGATAGATAGATAGATAGATAGATAGATAGATAGAACATATATAGATGTGTGGGGGCACACGCATATATATGAGTTTCATAGATAGATAGATAGATAGATAGATAGATAGATAGATAGATAGATAGATAGATAGAGATAGAGATAGATGATATAGAGATAGATAGATAGATAGATAGATAGATAGATAGATAGATAGATAGATACCGTGTTTCCCCGAAAATAAGACATCCCCTGATAATAAACCCAATTGGGCTTTTGAGCATATCCACTAAAATAAGCCCCCCAAAATAATCCCTTCCCAAAAATAATCCCTCCCTGAAAATAATCCCTCCCCAAAAATATTTAACCGCATGTACAGCCAGTTGCCGCCATTTCCTCTGGTTAGGGTTAGGGAGACAGAGCTGGAAATCAGGTAAGAAGGCAAGAGGAGCCCCATCTTGCTCCACACACCCCAAAATAATAAGACCTCCCGGAAAATAAGGCCAAGCGATTATTTCAAGGTTCAAAAAAATATAAGACAGGGTCTTATTTTGGGGAAAACATGTTAGATATAATTTCATATATATTTTATATATAGGTATATATTAAAGAATTCATACAGAAATTAAAATATGACTTTCTTAAAACTTTCAAGTTTTCAAAAGAAAGAGGAAACCATTGTTTGCATAAACTCTCTGACTTACAGAAACACGAAACAGGTCACTCCAGCTGTTCTTATACCATACTCTTTTTACCAAACATTTCTTAAGTCAAAACCACGCAGATAGCAGACCTGATATATTTATTCTTATTCTTTGAGGCTGCAGTTTTATGTTCCCCAACCTGGGACTAAGTTCCACTGAATTTCATCTTCTGGGTTGATGTATATTAAGACTACACAGTGAAAATAGCTCAAAAGTGATTGCTTATCATTCTTGCTTCATAACTTAGCTTGTCGGTAGATGTACTCATTCTAAGGCCTCTCACATTCAGTGGACCTTTTTAAGTTGATATGGAGTGATATTTCAGTCAATTCCCAGTTTGTGCTAAAAGAAAATAATTGAAAACATATGCGATGTTCTTTAAATATTAGGTGATGCTCCTTTTATAAGTAGAGTAGTCCTCGACGTAGAATCACAATGGAGCCCAAAATTTCCATTGCTAAGTAAGACAGTTGTTAAGTGAGTTTTCCCCCATTTTACAACCTGTCTTGCCACAATTGTGGCGTTGTTAAGTTAGTATAGCAGGGTTGTTAAGTGAGTCTGACTTCCCTCTTGACTCTGCTTGTCAAAAGGTCACAAAAGATGACCACATGACCATGGGACACTGCAACCGTCATAAATATGAGTCAGTTGCCCAGCGTCCGACTTTTGATCCCATGATCATGGGGATGCTGCAATGGTCGTAAGTGTGAAAGGCGATCATAAATCACTTTTTTTTCAATGCCATTGTAACTTCATATGGTCAGAAATGAATGGCTGTGTGAATTGAGAACTACCTGTACATTTCACTTAAATAACTTTGCAGGGTCTGATTTCTTCCTTGACTGCTTTTCGTCCTTCTTCCAGATTCTATTCCTCATCTATTCTTACTGGCTACTTTGATTGGCTCCTTCTTTTCCCCTGCAATTATTCTTCATCCCACGTAATGGTTCTGGTTGCCAGGCCTTATTTTTAGTGCCACATCAGACACAAGAGATCAGCATATGCTGGCATGTAGCTCTAAGCATCTTGAAAAATCTACCGAAAGGCTGGCTTGTTGTTCTGGTTGCCAATATTAGTATTCTGAAATAAGCTTGCTGTCAGGGTGAATGCCTGCTGTAGAAAATTCATCATAGGAAGTCACCAGTCATCATCCTGTTAATTGGGGGTATTGTACTGCTATGACAGAGTTCTTTATATACAGAAAGTCTTGTATTTGTTTCCTGGCTTATTCAGAGAAAAAGGTCAGGGAGCAATTAAATTAAAAAAAAATGGTCTACTGGAGTTCCTTTTGCCAGGCAAAGTAAACTTACTTGTCTCAATTTAGGGACTTGCTGATGTGTAGGGATTATAATTTCTCAGAAATTTTCATCTGGGAATTCTAGCATCTCGGCATATTTGGAGGGCATTGGGGATGGGGAAGGCTGGAACAGGTAGTACAGATGTGGTATTCAGCAGGTTCTGGTCAGTTCTGGTGAACCAGTAGTGGAAATTTTGAGTAGTTCAGAGAACTGGTAAATACCACCTCTGACTGGCCCCGCCCCCATCTATTCTCTGCGTCCCGAGTCCCAGCTGATCGGGAGGAAATGGGGATTTTGCAATAACCTTCCCCTAGAGTGGGAGGGAATGGATTTTACAGTATCCTTCCCCTGCCACGCCCACCAAGCCACACCATGCCTACCAAGCCACGCCCACAGAACCAGTAGTAAAAAAAAATTTGAATCCCACCACTGAGTAGTAGCTAGTTGGATAAACAGAATAAGGAGTCTCCTGTGTTCCTGTTTCATTGCATCTATGTTGAAACCAAATTCTACTGGCTTTTTTGTCCCTTCCTTATAAATGAAGTGTTTATAGTGCTTGTAAGCTATAAAATAATGAATTGCAATGGCTGTTTTGACCGTGGAAACATTTTGGAAGACGGAGGTTAAAGGGCTGAACCTAGGCAAGAAGAAAATCAATTTAGTTTAATTGCTAGAGGAAGCTGATTGAGTAAAGTCTGGTGATGCCTGAACACGTTCATGAACCAGCACAGGTAGTGGCTATCAAACAATACCCAACTCTTCCTCAAACCAGCTGTGGTATATGCCATTTAAATTCTGACCATGTTGTATGGCAGCTTAAATTAGTACTAATGTACTTTGGAAGCCACTCCAGTAAGAATGGCTTATAGTCATATCAGTCCTTGTGAGTGCTCTGTCCTCCAAACTATCATCAGATGGTTGCTGCTGTTTCTGAATGCCAGGAGAGCTCTCTTTGAGTTTTTGGGGATTGCTTTTGAAATTGACAAATCATAAAGAGTAGCAGACTATTTGCACAATAGCGTGTGCAAATCTCCCTTGATTCAGAGTATCTCAGTGACAGAATGGAATCCTTTTGGAGAAGGAAAGAGAGAGAGACAATTGAGTCCTTGGTACTCTCTGAATGTCAGCGTTCCAAGAAATGCACCGGTAGAAAGCAGAACTCCAAGGCAGGTAGATTCCTCAAAAAACAAATTTATTGGATTCATCATATTGGCACAACTGGTGAAAACCGACTCTGAACGTTCCCGCGGTTTTTACCTAATTAAAAGAGAAAGTTTTTTCCCTTTCCCCAAGTCATCAGTCACATGGCTCAATAGATGTGCTGGCCAGTTGCTTAGTTACTTTGCTCCTCCTCCCCTCCCAGCCACCTGTTGGGATGACCTTGGTTCCCATAGGAAAAACCTTTTGTTTTGACTGCAAAACTCCAGTTAACTATTTCCCTCCCCCTCCCATCTAGTGGCAACCCTGATGCCTCAGAGATGGACCAGCCAGTTTCGCTTCAGGGTTGACACTGAGCTTGGTTGCTTTCTTGCAAACATTTTGTTACCAAAACTAGGTAACATCATCAATGCCTAGATGATGATGTTACCTAGTTTGGGTCATGAAATGTCTGCAAGAAAACAACCAAACTCAGAGAGCACCAAGGAGCCCTCATTTCAACCCTGAGCTACAAATATTCTCCTTTATTGAGAGACAATTCAGCAAAGCCAAGTTGAGGCTTGCAACAAAAGTTCATCTGTGATCTGCAAGTGTGTATGGGCTTGTGCTTTTCATCACCTCCTAGGTCTACACCCACTTCACCTTCAGGTGTGATAAGAAAAATTACCTTGAGACTTTCTTGCCAGCACAAGATATCTTCCCATTTCCAGACAAAACAAACGAAATGGTGAACTGCAGCCTTTTTCATACTTCCACCCTCCAAATGTCTTGGATTCCCAATCACTCAAGTAATTTATATTTATTTATTTATTTATTAGTTCAATTTATATGCTGCCCTCCTCCAAAGACTCAGGGCGGCTTACAATGCACTTATAGCAATAGCCTTCATTCTTTTGTATATACCTGCTTATTAGGGCTTTTGGCCCCCCCATAAGCAGTGTTTCTACAAAGTCAGCTTATTGCCCCCACAATCCGGGTCCTCAATTTACCTACCTCGGAAGGATGGAATGCTGAGTCAACCTTGAGCCTGGTGAGATCTGAACTTGCACTAATTGCAGGCAGCTGGCAGCTAAGTGCTACATAACAGCACTTAGTCTGCTGCACCACCAAGGCCCCTATATCAAGGGGTAAATGCAGCAGTTGAAAAAGGTTCACTGGTTTGTTTGGTAGCTCTTGTGCTTCTGTAGGCAAATTTAGCCTGAGTCTGAATGTGCAGTTGAGATAAGGGCTTCAGGTGTCAGAGGACAGAATCAGACAACATTATAGTAGAATTACAATGCTATGGTTGTCCTGGCCCATTTTCTTCAGGTGTGTAGTTGCAACTGTCGACTGAAGCACCTTGTGCCCAAGCTCAGTATTTTTGTTGCCCATGGAGAATGCCCTGCATGACAAAACTGACAGGGGCTTATCTGTCCTATCTTCCAATCAGCTGGTCACGTCTGTTGACTTCAGCAAGGAACTTCAACAGCTGAATTGGGAAAAGGGCAGCATTTTAATTGTTAGCCTTTTTCTTCTTTTGCTTTTCAAGCTGGCAGGCTTGAGATAGTCTTCTGCCTTCTCTAAAGAAAACAACCAGGATATCAAATCATTGGTTGTTTAAACTGAGCTTGTGCCTATAAAACTGGCTTCTGAGAACAAAGGATTTGACTTAGTTAGTACCCTGCCTTTATTATTTTTTTACAAATAACATAGGGTGGCAAACATCTATAACACACCCATGGGTGCTTTTTCAAGAGGCAACTAGACTTTCTTGATTTTCTTTGAAGACATTTCACTTCTCATCCAAGAAGCTTCTTCAGCTCTGACTGGACGGTGGGGAATGGAAGGATTTATACTCCTTGCAGACAGCTGGTCATTTGCATTGAGGCCCCCTGGAGGTTTATCTGTGTCATCAGGATCATCTGAATAGTTCCACATCCATTTGCACTACTCAGGTGACCCTGATGACACAGCTAAACCTCCAGGTGACCTCAACCTATTCTCTAAAAGAATGCAAATGACCAAATGTCTTCAAGGAGTATAAATCCTTCTATTCCCCGCCATCCAGTCAGAGCTGAAGGTGCTTCTTAGATGAGAAGCAAAACATTTTCAAAGAAAACCAAGAAAATCCAGTTGCACCTTGAAAAAGCACACTTGAGACAACTATACCCTGGATGACTGAGAATCTCCATAGAAATATACAACACAGGTGAAATCCAGCAGGTTCTGACAGGTTCTGGAGAACTGGTAGCAGAAATTTTGAGCAGTTCAGAGAACTGGCAAATACCACCTCTGGCTGGGCCCAGAGCGGGATGGGAATGGGGATTTTGCAGTATCCTTCCCCTGGAGTGGGGAGGGAATGGAGATTTTGCAGTATCCTTCCCCTGCCCGCCCACCAAGTCACACCATGCCCACCAAGCCACACCCACAGAACCGGTAGTAAAAAAAAATTGGATTTCACCACTGATACAACACACTTTCCTCCTCCTCCTCCTCCTCCAACAACAACAACAACTCTGTGAGGTGAATTGAGCTGAGAAAGTGGGTGTCACCCAAAGTCACCCAGCTGGCTTTCGTGGCTAAATGGGACTAGAACTCAGTTTCCCAATTTCTTGCCTGGTGCCTTAACCATTAGATGACACCAACTCTTTTTTTTTTTTTTTAATAAAATGTAGTGTTAAATTTTCATACACATCCCTTTAATACTCATTTCTGTATACACCCCAAAAAAAAAGTTACATAGACTTGAATTTTTCCTGTTTCGGCGTAAGAAATGCTATTTCTGCAGAAGCAACTGTTCCAATGAGGCTGTTCAAAATGATTTCTATTGTTGGGTTGGTGTGCAGTGTTTTGAATATTTTTATAGCCATATTAAAAAAAGAAAACCATATTGTGATGAAATTCTCTGTTCATTCTTAGCTTTTTTTTTTTTGTTTCGGTCGTCTGCCTGAAAACAGAATTGTCCAGCTTTTTTCCATTCAGTCTTTTATCCATTCCATATCTTTCACTTTGACATAATGATTCATTTTGCAGTGATCCGCAGAAATATACTAAGCTCTTTGCATGAGAATTGAACTTACCTTTCTATAAATGCATGCAGGAATTATATAAATCCTGGGTTTCCTCCCCTTATTCTTTGCTGTTTCACCTAAAAGAAAAGAATATGTGTGTGTATTTGTACATTTGTATGTTAGAGTGAATTTGTTGGCACATACAGATTATTTTTTATTATTATTTTTATTATTCATATTTCTGTGCCACCCACTCTCCGAGGACTCTGGGCGGCTTACACCAAAGACAGTATACTAAATAGCATATTGCCCCCAATAATCTGGATCCTCATTTTACCCACCTCGGAAGGATGGAAGGCTGAGTCAACCTTGAGCCGGTGAGATTTGATCCACTGATCTGCTGAACTAGCAGTCAGCTGAAGTAGCTGCAGTACTGCACCCTAACCACTGCGCCACCAGATAGTGTTCATTTGATTTTGTAAAAGAGTTTTCTTACTGCAGAGTTAATTAATGTTTAATTAGTTGGCTCAATTAATACAAAAATTGTTCTGGTTCTGCCCTTTTCTCAAATATGACTTTTGACACATATACATGTGTGCTACACCAACATATTTATTAGCCAGGATCGGTTTTAACTAGAGTTGGCAATCACAGTTTGCTAAGAAAGGAAATCTGGGCATCATCTATGCATCTGGATGGTTTTTTTAAATTTCTCTGCACAGTAAACATCTTTTGCTTTCCAGTCTTCATATATTTGTCCATGAACTTTAAAAATATTGAATTGATCCCACTGCCATTGATTCCACCTATTGACATCTCATATCTATGTAAACTAATCCAAGCTTAGCACCTGCATTGCACACACACACACAAAATAGCATTTCCTTTCCTAGGAATATGCCAAAGGAAAAATTGTCCTCTAGGACAGCTGGATATTTACATAGATTCAAAAAAAAAAAAAAAGTCAAAGAATCAGTTCTGCAAATTCCAGACAAGTGGATATTCTTCCGGATATCCGTTCAGGTGTCTTGGCTATGTAATATAGTCCCTGACCTTGATTATCCCCCCAGATTTTTCAATGAGGGAGGATATGCATGAAACACATTTTTAATGTCAAAATAGGTAGTAAAATTGTCTAACAGTTATTAGTGGCCTCTGGAAGTACCATATCATTGCACTTCTTATTTGGTGCCCATCCCTAATGTATCTGAAAGACTAAAATTAGCACAGGCTTAGAAAAAGAATGGATACCAGTTACTGTTAATGCAATAATAGAATAGGGGATATGAAAGAACATCAAACTAATAGGGTTCAGAGGAAGATGGCAGGAGATGAAAAGAATTTGCCCATTGTGTGGCAAGTGCAAACTGGGCAGTCATGTTAAACTTTTAATAGAGGAATGTTTTGGGACAAAAATAACTTAGTATAGAGCTGAGGAATTGGCACATTTTGCATGCCAATCTAGTAAAACAGGGGTGTCAAACTCAAAGTCCGGGGGCTGGATCTGGTCCACGGGGTGCTTAGATCAGGCCCGCGGTGCCTCCCAAGAAACAGTGAAGGGTTGGCCCCCATTTTTGCCTTTGCCAGTGAAAATGGAGTTGGGAGGGCCATACAGGAGGCCGTAGAAGCCGAAAACGCAGCTCAGGAGCCCGCTTTTGCTGGCAGAGCGCTCAGGCCGCCACAGGCGCTCCTGACATGAGTGACATCAAGCTGGCCACGCCCACCCTGGCTATGGCCCCCCCACCCCCCCAAGGTAAACACAACCCTGTTGTGGCTCTCAATGAAATCAAGTTTGACACCCCGTTGTAAAATATAAAAAGCGATCCTGTATTGGTGAGCATTTTGCCAACTGTGTGGGAAAAGTTCTACTCATGTGTTGGAGACATCTAAATGAGCTTGAAGTAAACAAAGTTCTTCAGGAGTTTATTTTGTGCCCCTGTGGGATCCTGTAAGTATTCATGAAAACCACTAGACCAAATCAAGATCACAATAATCTTATGCCAAGCATCATCGTACATGATTGAGGGTACAGGTTATATCTCTGACTAGGAATTTCAGCGGTAATGAGATGCCAGTTGAAAAGGTGAGCCAAAACTTTTAACAATTCTTTATTCCATTTTTGGGTAACCCTGTTATATAGGTAGTCCTTAACTCACAACAGTTCATTTAGTGATCATTCAAAGTTACAATAGCACTGAAAAAAGTGACTTATGACCGTTTTTCACACTTACGGCCATTCCACCACCCCCATAGTCATTTGATCAAAATTCAGATGCTTGACAAACTGACTCATATTTATGACGATTGCACGGTCCTGGGGTCATATGCTCACCTTTTGTGACCTTCTGAGAAGCAAAAGTCCATGGGGAATCCTGATTCAATTAACAACGGGAGCAAGAAAGGTCGTCAAATTGGGGGAAATTCATTTAAATGTCTCGCTTAACAACAGACACTTTAGGCTCAATTGTGGTCGTACATTGAGGACTACCTGTACATTATGGGGAAAAGCAATGTTGGTCTGTTCTTCTCAGTAAAGTGTTATATGGAAATAAAAAATATATTATTAGGATCCCCTATCTGTGAACATGTATGTGAGTCCTATACTTTGAATGAGTATGTCAGGAGTTCTTTGGTGACCTGATGGAACTATTTTATTTGTTCAAGAATTCTTCAACTAAAAGAAAAGGATGTGTTTTTCTCTATCCTGGCTCTGATTATAATATGTTTGGAAGCTCCATTTTCTGGGAAATTCTACAGACTTTACAGCTGCAGAAGATGAACTGCAAAACGCCAAGACATTGAGTGAAGTCAGAACATCTCTAGAACATCCACTGGGCCAGCCAGAGAATGCTTTTTCATTTATTTTTTTTTAAAAAGCACAAACAAGGCAAAGATTACGAGCAACTTTGATCAGATTAGTGCGTGTACTACAGGGGACTGTAGTATGAGCGTTTATTTTTCTGGACAAATGTTAACACCCTTTTCAGGTTATATCAAGTTTGGTCCCAACTCAAACTGCAACAAAAGGAAACTCATAAATGGCTTCAATTCTGCAGCTCAAATTCTCTGCAGCTAGACCCTTAAGGAGAAAATTAAAGCAGATGTTTCCACCAAAGACTCCAAAACTTATTTGGAAGGTTTTCCGAAAGCTTATTGGAAGGTTCTGCACCATGGAGGGCTTTCATTTGAAACTTGGAGCCAAATGTAGAATAAGGTTTGAAAAGAACCCGATCGGTTGGCTGTCTTCCCCTTAAATGGACTTGGGAAGTCTTTCCACTGCACCTGAAGAGACTTACTAGCAGGATATAATGCAGTGGTGAAATACACTTACCTTCACTACCGGTTCAGAAATGTGAGCATGCACACCTCTTCTGTGCATGCGCAGAGCCTTCTGCAAATGCACAGAGGGTCAAAAACAGGACGTAATGACATCCCGGCGGGTGGGCGGAGCCTCCCACCGCCAGCCCTACCGGTTCGCACGAGCTGGATAGATCCGGCAGGATTTCAACACTGATATAATGAGCTTATTAGATGGCCATCAAAGGTCACCCAAATTGAGTGCACCGGTTTACAGAGAATTACACTAAAAGCCTTTAACTGCTGGAATAATTAAGATTTTGATAGTAGATAATTATAGCTGGATAGGCAGCTAAGTAATGCAACTGACTAGATTATGCAGGAAATCCAGAACTGCAGCATCTCCAACAGATGGTTACCCAGTCCTTGAATATCTCCCAAAAAAGCCAGGAAAGATACTTTCAAAAGTATTTTGATTTTTTCTTTTAATTTAGTGCTTGTCTTTGAACAAATCACCATTTTGGTATATATATATAGTTTATTGAATAGCCCGAAGGCCTTTTCAAACAAAACAGAAAAGAAAAAGGGAAAAATTTTGATTCAGGTAACCTGAGCCTTTTTCTTTTCTTTTCTTCTTCTTTTGCTTTTTCTTAAAAAAAAAAAAAGATCCGTCTTTACCATTTCTAGTTAGATGGCAATATCTAGCTGACTTTGGCTGAGGTGAAAAAGACAGATACAATAAGCTAGGCTGAACCTGATGAGACATCCAGAATAAATCTCAAAGCTATAGACTACAACAGAAAATATTTTTTTAAAAAAAATCCTAGAACAGGGGTGTCAAACTCAAGGCCCATGGGTCAGATCTGGCCCACAGGGTGCTTAGATCTGGCCCATGGGTCCGGCCTGGAAACAGGGAAGGACCAGCCCACGGTGCCTCTGCCAGTGAAAACAGAGCCCTTCCAGGCTCCGTTTTCTGCCATGACAGCCTCCTGCAGCCCTCTGCCAGCGAAAGCGGACCTCGGGGAGGCCACACATGGCCTCTCTGGGCCCCACTTTCAGACGCGACAGCCTCTTGCAGCACTCTGCCAGTGAAAATGGAGCTCGGGGAGCCATACCCACCCCAGCAACATCCAGCCATCCCCCCCCCACACACAAACACAACCCTGATGTGGCTCTCAATGAAATCAAGTTTGACACCCCTGTCCTAGAAGAAGGAAATAGCAAAGTACTATTGCTTGGTAACTATACTGTTACCAAGAAAGCTCCATGGAGATGCAAGGAGTCAAGCTTGACTCAAAAAGGAGATTTTACTTTTTGCCATTTTGTTTTAAAGGTAATTAGGAAATAGCACAACTATGAATGCTAAAATTTGGTTCACAACCAAATTTTAGAAGAGCGTCCCAATCCAGTAATGGTGGAGAATAAGGATCTTGCGTGGCAGCTGCTCGCTTGTTTGTAACAGTAACTAAAACAGTTCATAACAAACCTAAAATCCCAAAAGAAACGGAGCACATTTTAAAACGAAGAAAGAAAATTTATGACTGTTGGATTGGCCGGGACTTAACAAATATTCGATAAATTCTTGACGTGTTTAGGATGCAAGGAGGAGTTTCTGCGGCAGTTGTAAGCGTAAGAGCATTTTTTTTAATGCAAAATTTCCAAACTTGCAGTGTGTGTGGATTGCTAAAACAAAAAACCTGAGCAAACGGTATGTATTGGTATTTACAAAAGAAAGTCCACCGTTTAGCTGACATCTGTATGAAATGGCAGCTGGCAGCCTCCTTCTGGATCTCCAAAGCTATCTGCAGAGCCAGCTTCTGCGATGTGATTTTGGCAGGCATGTTACTGTCAAACAACAACAGTCTTGTTGCCACACAAGCAGCTGAGGAATGGTGCTTCAGGATCCCTATACATAGCTGGTGCTGAAACGCTCTGGGATTGCGTTCTGCTTGCAGAATAAAGTATTTGAATATAAGAGCACCAGAGGGGTTTATAATCTAAGAGGCAGGTTGCTTATAAAAATTTATAGAATTTATGGACTTTCTCAGATTGTTGTTCATTTGTACAATAAAGAAATTAACTGGTTGTTGTAAAAAGAAAGAAAGGAAGAAAGTCTCTCTTCCCACAGTTGCTTCATCTCGAAAATGGTGTTTTAACAGTTCTCCTACACAAAATGTTTGTCGCAGAGCAATGCGATTTTGATCCAAATAGCAGCATGCTTATTATACTAGTAAATGTTGCATCAGTTCTGGAAGTGTCATGGCACTTAGATGGAACATTTGTATTTATCAAAATCAATTTAATTTATACTTCTTCTTTCTATTATTCATTTTTCCTATTTTAGAAACTAAGTGAATCACCAATACAGTTAATCCTCCACTTACCGTATTTTTTGGAGTATAAAACTCTTCGGATTATAAAATGCACCTATCTTTTTTGGTGAGGAAAACAAGAAAAACAAAACTGCCTCTGCCTCCCAGCAGTTTTGCCTCGTTGTAGCAAACAGCCTGCTTTACTTTCATTTTCGTTTTCAGCATAGCTTGAATAGCACAAGAAAAAATTGCTCTCCTCCCAGAAATTTACCTCCTTGCAGCAAGCAGCAGAAGCCCGCGCAGCAATAGGCAATTCCTGCAGCCTGGAACAGCTGAGAGTTGGGAGGCTGATCCAACAACAATCAACTTGTGCTAATTAGGCTATGCTGAAGCTGAAATGGGCTGTTTCTTCTTGCTGCAAGGAGGTAAATTGCTGGGAGGTAGAGGCCAAAGAGTGGGGGCCAGTGGGTGAGCGGGGCTACATTCGTTGTTTAAGACGCACCCAAATTTTCAGCCCCTTTTAGGGTGGAAAAAGGTACGTCTTATACCCGAAAAATACGATACAACCACAATTGATCCCAAAATGTATACTGTTAAGTGAACTTTGTTCCATTTTACGACTTTTCTCGCCGCATTTGTTAACTTGAACCGCGGCAGTTCTTAAATGAGTAACATGGTTGTTAAGGGAATCTGGTTTGCCCCATTGACTTTGCTTGTCAGAAGGTCGCAAAAGAGTATCACGTGACCCCACGACACTGGAGCTGTCATGAGTGTGAATCAGTTTTCAAGCATTCGAATGCAAATCATGTGACCATGGGAATGCTGCAACAGTCGTAAGCATGAAAAATGATCATAAGTCACCTTTTTCAGTGCTTTTGTAACTTCAAACAGTTAACTAAATGAACTGTCTGTAAGTCGAGGATTACCTGTTCTGTATTGGGCTGTGGGAATGTAAATCAAGGATCAAAGTCTGAAATGCATGAATACAGATCTAGGAAGAAGGCATAATACTGAGGGTGGCCAGGATACAAATAGGATACGCTCACTATAGCCCAGTGTTTTTTTCAAACTTGGCAACTTTAAAATGCAAGGACTTCAGCTCCCAGAATTCCCCAGCTAGTATTTGTTGCTAACTTTTAAAAATATTACTATAGCCCAACCAGGGGTGAAATCCAGCAGGTTCTGACAGGTTCTGGAGAACCGGTAGTGGAAATTTTGATCCTGTCTCTGAATCAACACTCTTCATGCCCCCTCTGTCTTGTACTGCCTCCTTCAGATCTGCCATGGTCATCCCGCTGTCATCCTTTACAGTGTCCTGCCATCTGTAGTTTTCAGAAGAAGAAAATGCATCCAGAGTTGGGCTGGCAGCTTATTATTCAGTAATAATTGCAATACATAAAGACTCTGGTGAATTAATATATTCCATGTAAGGATTGGGGGAGATGCTAGAGATACGATCCAATGGGGCTTGGAGGGAGGAGCACTGGATTCATGGAAGGAATCACGCGAATTGCAGAATGCAAAGCCATGCTAAGAAAAAGAAAATAAGTTTATTTATAAGGCCCAAATTCAGATTCTGATGTCACTGTCCCATCCAAATAGTAGCTTGTCTGTATTCGTACAGGTTAGAGTTTGGTATTACACATGTCTTATCTCTAAATTGGCAGGGTAGGATGAATGCCAATTTGTAGCTGTTTTCTGAGGTTATTTCAGCAGGTTCTGACCAGTTCTGGAGAACCGGTAGCAGAAATTTTAAGTAGTTCGGAGAACCAATAGTAAAAATTCTGACTGGCTCCGCCCCCATCTGTTCTCTGCCTCCCAAGTCCCAGCTGATCAACTGCAGTGATTCAGCAAAACTCACTTAAGAAGTGTCTCTCTTAGCAACAGAAATGTTGAGCTCAATTGTGGTTGTAAGTTGAGGCCTACCTGTATTAAGAATCACTTTTACTATCACTTCTGCCCTCTTTTATGCCCTCAGATCCAACATTAGGCAGCTGTTGAATGCTCAGGTTCTATTGCTAATCCTGATAATAAACCACGCCATAACTTTTCATGAGTTGGCTACTTTCATAGTTCACATTGCCCCATTTTATAAAAAAGGAGAACGTGCTAAATTGAACGGAGTTCAAAGCAAGTTCACCATAAGATTTCCATTAGCCATGGCCATCTGTACCACATTTATAAAGAATGACTCTGTGGCTCACTTTATTCTCTAATATTGATTCTTAAAATACAGGATTTGTAGTTCATTGAGACAGTGTAGAATCTTCCATATTTTCAACTGACCTAACGTAGATTGGAACAAGATTGATAGTTGCTCCTTCCTTTCATGTTACTGAGGGTCCGTAATAATGTCCTTCAAAGAACAGCAGAGCCCAAGCATGTGACCTCAAGAACTCCAGATTTCAATTACATTACTCATGTCCATTCAAGGAACAACTATGTCACACAACAGATGAAAGGAAATCAAATCTGACTTTGGCCCAAAGCGTATATACTTGACAGGGAGTAGAAACTAATCTTGGTTCTCAGGCAAATCTGTCTACACTTGCAAAATGATGTTGCATTCAGACCTTGCTTTTAGGCCTAATACTTGGAACGGTTTATAAGTACATTTGAAAATGTGATTTCTGAAATGGCACATAAATGATGAAAGTTGATCCTTGATGAAAAGAAGAACTAGGGGTGATATTGTTGCAATATTTTCAGGATCAGACTCAATAAGATTAGTGAGAGTTAGAGGTTTGAATATATTTTCTTTTATTTACAGCAGGCATTCTATATTCACTGAATATTCACAGATAGAAGCAAGGAAAGGGATGCAGACAGCTCCTTATATATACAATGGGAGGAGCTAGATGTGGGAGTGGTGAATTATGAATACATTAAGAAGTGAAGAATAAATTAACCCCTGATACCCTGTTCACATACTATTTACACATTGGAGAATAAGGCATTTACATCTGACAAATCCCCCTCTAAATGCCGATTCGTTATACAACACCAATTACATTCAGATTCAGGACAATACAAAACATACAATTTAGAAGTTAAATATTTGTGCTGCTTAGAAGGTAAAGGCTTTGTCAATATGTCAGCTAATTGTTCTGAAGTATCACAATGCACTGCTTTAATAAATCCATCCTGAGATAATTGTCTCACATGTTTAAATTTTATATCTATGTGTCTGGACCTTTGTCCAATGGCGTCAGATCTAGATATTTCAATGGCTGCTTTATTGTCTTCATACATAACAAAAGGCAAAGCAGGTTTTTTCCAAACATCTGAAATTAAATCATTAAACCATACAAGGTTATTTGCAGCTTTGGATAAACAAACATATTCTGCTTCTGTCGTTGAAGTGGCCACTAGTTCTTGTTTACCAGTGTACCAGTAAATAGGACAGTCATTTAAGAGGAATATATAGCCAGATGTGCTTTTTCTACATGAGGTGTCTCCAGCCCAGTCCGCATCTGCGTAACATGTAAGCTTTGGTTCTTTATTATCGTTAGGTTCTAACATTAAACAAAAATCTAGTGTACTTTTCAGATATCTTAGAATTCTTTTAACAGCTTCCCAGTGATACATTGTTGGCTTGCTGACATGTCTGGATAATAAATTGAGTGGTAAAGCGATATCTGGTCTTGTCCAATTAGATATATAAAGAAGTGAACCTATGATTGATCTATAAAATGTGTTATCTTTGAATTCGGGAGAAGATTCATCAGTATTTCTTAGAAAGTCAGTTTGCATAGGAGTATCACAAGGTTTGGCATTATTTAGATTGCATTTATTTAAAAGTTCTATGATCTTATCTCTCTGAGTAAGTTTGAATCCTCTTTTAGTCTTATTAATTTGAACACCAAGATATTTGTTTACTTTGCCTAGAGATTTTAACGAGAAATGTTCATTTAGCTTAGTTACAAAAGTTTCTCTTCTCTCTTTATGTTTTCCTATGTATAAAATGTCATCCACATAAATCAATACAAATTCTATGTAATCATCACCCTTTTTGACAAAGAAACAGTTATCAGCAGTGGTAGCATTGAAGTCCATGGTTTTAAGTACTTTTACTAAACAATCATACCATTGTTTACCAGATTGTTTTAACCCGTATAAACTCTTGTTTAACAACCAAATCTCATTTTTGTTTGTGTATTGACTGTGAGGTGCTCTTACATATATTTCCTTATCTAGTTTTGCGTGTAGATACGCAGTCTGTATGTCATATTGGAATACATCAAGATTGAGTGCTGATGCTACCACTAGAGCTGTTTTGACACTCTCTGTTCTTACTGTGGGGGAATACGTGTCAGTATAGTCCTCCGGATATTTCTGTGCATAACCTTGTGCAACTAGTCTAGCTTTGTATAGGGTATTGCCTCCCTCTAAGTTCTTAATTTTATATATCCACCTGGTACCAATAATTGTTTTATCTTTAGGTGCAACTGCAGGTGTAAATACATTTAGTCCTTGTAAACTTTCCATCTCTTTTTTCATCGCTAATTCCCATTTTTCTTTTTCTCTACTAGGGAGTTTTAACACTTCCTCATATGTATTAGGTGTTGTAGGCTCACCATCCATATGCATTATATAATCCTTGTATTTATTTGGTATTTGATTTCTGGTGTTTCTAATAGTTTTTTTAGTTTTACTATCGTTATCATGCAAATATCTTGCTTCCTTTTTTGTTAGTGTATCTGTTTTTATTTTATGTTGGCTATTTGTCCATGTTTTGGTTTTGTTTTTATATTTGTTGATATCTTGCTTTTCTATAGTCTCTTCCTCATGAGATTTTGTATCTTTGTTGTTATTTGGAAATATTTCATTAAGATGTATTTTAGACCAGTTGGCCTGTTCATGGAACACAGCTGTTCTGGAGACTATAAATTTGTTATTATTATCAATGAATCTGTATCCTTTAGTGCCTGTCTCGTAACCCATAAATCTGAGTCTTCTGGATACGTTTTCTCCCTTTCTTCTTAATTGCTTAGGTATGTGTACGTCTGCAGTGACTCCAAATATGTGCATGTGTGCTAATTTTGGTTTCCTATTATACATCACTTCATATGGTGTCTTATTTACAATGCTGGACCAGGTTCTATTCTGTGTGTAATTTGAATAATGTAAGGCTTCTGACCAGAATTGTTTGCTTAAGCCAGCATCTTCCAATGTGCATCTAATCATGGTTTGTAATGTTGAGTTCTTCCTCTCCGCAATCCCGTTCTGGAACGCAGAAAATGGGCTAGATGTGTAATGTAACATTCCTTTGTCTTTTAACCATTGGGAGAATTCTTTAGACATGAATTCACATCCCCTATCTGTCATAATTTGTTTTATTTTGATATTGTGTTGTGTTTCTATGCGTTTGTAAAATTCTTTAAATTTTTGAAAGGTTTCATCTTTGTGTTTTAATGTATAAACAAATCCATAGCGGCTATAATCGTCTACTATTGTCAAGAAGTAACGTTTTCTATAAGTGATTGATGGAGTTAATGGACCAACTAAGTCCATGTGTACTAAATCAAAAATTTTGTTAGTTGATCTAGTAGATTTTCTTGGTCTGGGACTAGTTTTTAGTTTTGTAGATTTACATACTGAGCATTCCAAATAGTTTTCACAATTTTTTATTTTAACACCTTCTGCGTGTTCAGTCATTTTTTGTACTACAGGAAAACTGGCATGTCCTAACTTCCTATGTAAGATGTGAGCACACTCATCATGAATTGGCTTACCTATTTTTGGTTTTTTTTCATTGTGTGTATCTATGTGATCATGAGATATTTTACATTCATCATTGTCACTGTTGCTAATATTTTCATTATCTACTTCAATACAATCTTCCATATTTGAATCAATGTTATGCAACCATTTTTCCTTTGTTATCAGATAAGGTAGGCCTCCTTTAATCATCACAGTGCCTATATTTATTTTATTCTTCTCCAAAGTCGCTTTTCCTTTAGAAAAAACAATGTTAATGTCAGAATCTCTACTTAGTTTTATGGCACTTAGTATGTTATGAGGTATTTCAGGTATTAACAATACCCCCTCTATTTTTCCTAGACCAGGCAGGGTTACATTCCCTCTACCTAATACTTGAACCTTTTCTTGGTTAGCTACCTTTATTACAAATTTATCTTCTATAAATGAAGACAATATATTTTTGTTATTAGTGGTGTGATTAGTTGCTCCAGAATCAATAAGCCAATTATTGTTCTCATTTTGCTGTATGTTAGTGTTGTCTTGTTTATTTAATCCATTTAGTGAACCAGATTTTCTATCCTTTGAATTATCTCTGCCCCCTCTATTCTCTTTGTAATTTGGTGGGCTTCTATATCTATGTCTATCTATGAAAGACTGTCTATAATTGTATTTGTTTCTATATTCTGACCTATGTCTTTCTTTTGAAATCTTGGGGCAATCTCTCCTATTGTGTTTCCTGGATCCACAGTTATGACATTTAAATGTTTCATTATATTTTTCTTGGAAAGCTACTTTCCTATATGGTTTGTGTTCTATGTGATTGTTAGAACGATTCCTTCTTGAATTGTCTTCTGCTATTAATTTATTGGATAGACTTTCTATGGATAAGTATCCTAGATTGATTGTGTCTAAATGTGTTATATAATTGTCCCATGATGGATCAAGTGAGTTGATAATAACACTTTTCATTGTTTGGTCTGAAATCACCTCCCCCCTCAAATGCAGCTCAGCTCTTATTTTGTTTAAAGATATTAAGTGCTCACTTATGGAAACCCCTGGTTTTATCCTAGATGAAAAGAAATCTTTAGACATCCTTGTGGTGGTAGCTACACTGTCACTGTGAAACAAATTAAATATGCATTGAATAATTTCTGAAACAGTCAGATTTGGCTTAATGCTGTGATACATTGCAGGAGACACACTAGATATTAATAAGAAAAATGCTCTATGGTGTAAACAATCTATTTTTAGAGTCCAAGGTCTTTTTGGGGGACTAGTGATAAAAAATAGTAAGTTTTCCTTCATAAAGACAACCTGGAGCTGTTGATACCATTCTTGCAAATTAACGCCATCTACCCTTAGCTTTGGGAAGTCACTGGGTAAATTTCCGACATTATTAGGTCCATTACTTACAACCTGAGGTAGTCCGTGGTCTCGTAAATGCAGAAAGTTACAAAACGGCATGGGGATGCTCGCAACGAGCCTGCACGGTCTCCTCGCCAGTTCATGTCTTCCCGGGCCGTCTGCGTAGTCTTGCGCATGCGCGTTGTCCATTTCTTCCTTGGAGTCGTCGTGAAAGGTTCTCCTCACCGCGGCTCGCTCGTTCCGCTCCTCCTCAGATGAATCGGTCTCTGGTTCGATTTTGGGAGTCCTGACGACGGCGGCTGTTCTTCCTTTTCTTCTGAGGGCGTTGGTGCTTGCTTCGGTCTGTGGCGTGGGGCGGTATCGGCAGGGCTCTCTGGGTTCGGGCGTCGGCGCTCTCGTAGTCAGGATGGGAGCGGGCAGGTCTTGAGGCATTGGCTTGCTCGCTCGCTTCTTCGTTAGCTTTTTAGTAATTTTTAGTTTTGGCCCAAATGCAGCAAAAAGCGTTTTCATTGCTGATTTTATTTGGTAGTTTGTTGAATCACCTTCACTTTCTGATTCTGATTCTTCTGAGGAGTTTGAATCTTCTTTTTCATTTTCGTTGTCTGATAACGTTTTTCGCGCCAGAAATTTTGAATTGAGCTTTTTGATTGGCTCTGCTTCGCTCACCTTGGAGGCCTGTTGAAACCAAGATGGCTGCCATTCAAAATTTCGCGCTGGATCACCGTTTTTCTTCTTCACAATATTTTTTTCTGCAGTCATATCACTCACTGTTTTTGGGTCTTTAGACTTTTCATTAGTGATGTTTTTCTCTCTCGCTGCTCCGCTGTTCTTCAGCATATCTTGGAGGTTCGCGATGAGGCTTTCATCGTTCTTCTGGCTCTTTAATAGTTTTAATATTTCTGACCTGAGTTCGTTATTCTCTATTTCGATTTCCTCCTGGTCATCATTTTCATCTATAATTTCTTCGTCTTCAGTGGTGTATTCTTCGGATTCTCTCGAAATTGCGTTTGTGGATTCGTTGGTTATTTCTTGTTCTGTTTCCATTTCTTTGCTGTATGCCCTGGTGTTGGGCCTATCTTTCTTAGACATTTTTAAGTTTTTATTGAGTCAATTAACCATCCTCTGCTACCACCTTGTTGCAATATTTTCAGGATCAGACTCAATAAGATTAGTGAGAGTTAGAGGTTTGAATATATTTTCTTTTATTTACAGCAGGCATTCTATATTCACTGAATATTCACAGATAGAAGCAAGGAAAGGGATGCAGACAGCTCCTTATATATACAATGGGAGGAGCTAGATGTGGGAGTGGTGAATTATGAATACATTAAGAAGTGAAGAATAAATTAACCCCTGATACCCTGTTCACATACTATTTACACATTGGAGAATAAGGCATTTACATCTGACAGATATAATAGCAATGTCCAATATCTAAGGGGCTGCCATGAAAAAAAGGGGGTCAACCTATTTTCCAAAGCACGTGAAGGCAGGACAAGAAGCAATGGATGAAAACTAATGAAGGAGAGGACCAACCTAGAATTAAAGATAAATTTTCTGTCAGAGAGAACAATTAATCAGTGGAACGATCTGCCTCCAGAAATTGTGGGTGCTCCAACACTGGAGATTTTTAAGAAAAAATTGGACAGTCATTTATCCAGAATGGTATATGGCAGTGGTGAAATCTAAAATTTGTTCCTACCGGTTCTGTGGGTGTAGCTTGGTGTGTGTGTGGGGGGAGAGAATTTGACTGGGTGGGCGTGGCCAACTTTTTTTTTTTACTTTTAAAACCATTTTTTCTACAACCTCTTCAGCCGAAGAGGTTGTCAAAAAATGCTTTTAAAAGCCTCTGATGATCCCAGCTGAGCCGCGCGATCATCAGAGGCTTTTTTTTTACTTTTAAAAGCATTTTTTCGGCCAAAGAGGTTGTAGAAAAAATGCTTTTAAAAATAATAAAAAAAAGCCTCTGATGATCGCGTGACTCAGCTGGGCATGGGGGGTGGCAGGGATTTTTGCTACCGGTTCTCTGAACCACCCGCCTCCATCGCTACCGGATCAGGCGATCCGGTCCGAACCTGGAGCATTTCACCCCTGGTATACGGTCTCCTGCTTGAGCAAGGGGTTAGAAGACCTCCAAGGCAGGGGTGGGTTCTACTTACCTTTACTACCGGTTCGTAACGGGATCGCACATGTGCAGATTGCCTATGATGACATCCAGGGCGGTTTTACTACCAGTTCTTGTGAACAGGTCTGAACCGGGGGCAACCCACGACTGCTTCAAGGTCTTTTCCAACTCTATTATTCTGTTATTCATCCTTCCCAGCCAGCTCTTCAACCTGGAGGGTATGGTTTCTGAATGAAGATTAAGGCAAGATTATGTGCATTTTAATGCAGAAAAAAGAATGTCCAAATTTAATATTCTTTCCTCCATTTGTTCAACTTTCTTATAAATATTTCCCCAGCTTTGATTTAGTATAATGTAACGGTTCAGGGATCAAAGTATGGAATTCAGTTGCTTGTTTGCCAGGAATTTAATTACCTGCACAAACTACTGTTCACTTAGCAATTTGTTTCTAACTGCAATATAGAGATAGTAAATCTGAGCTAGAACCTGGGCTTTTGTGAGAGTAACTAAATTCATTCATGTGGAATGCTTTAATACTTACACCATTTATACATTATAGGCTTCCTTCATATCCTTACCACTATCTTTAAACATGGTATACCTTAAAATTCATTATGAAATCCGTTTGGTTTTCTGGAAGGAGGAGGAGGAGGCGCCTGAAAAAAAGGACTCGGTTCTTTTTTTCTTTTTGGAAGAAGAAGCATTGTTTCCCTTTATAGATTATTACTTAAACCATCAGTGATTTATAAATTGCTCTGATCCATTATAAGCAGTGCAATCAAAAGATCATTTTCTTATGGAGCCAAAATGGTATTGATCCCCACACAAAAGGAAAGTATCATTAAACTCTGGGGGAGATTTGCAAAAGTCTATCTGTGTAATCACAGTGTTAAGAAATTAATCTGCCTCCAAATTGCCAACTCTCTGTTTAATGGTTGTAAAAGAAATAAACGTGACAGAAAATCCCGTGGCAATAACATCCAGCAAAACACTCTGCATACAAGAACATTTTGCTGGAGTTGTCACATGTGTATAATATTATGTAATATCGCATTTTGCCTTGATCAGCAATCAGTTTCCAAGCAGGAAGCAAAAGAGCCAAGTCACCTTAATGAGAGGCTTGGGGAAATGAAAACAGATGGTCATGGATGACCAAGTGAAAAGAGAGGGAAAAAATATTTATTGACTGAACAACATGTTGAAATTTAGAATCTGGAGCTGATAGGTTTGGGGGAAGGTTCTGTAATGTAAATGAATCACAAGTTTTGCATAAAAATATGATGGTTTGCATTTAATACTTCAAAGATGCATCCTAGTTTTAGGCTGGGATCTTCTGTTGACACTCAGCCAAGGATGCATTCCTGCATATCTTTCTCTTAATATCTTTTTCTTTGATAAAACAGCTGAAATTATGTATCGGGAGGACCTTCATATTGGGTGCCCGAGGCAAAAATTCCAAGCAATAGGCTCTCTGTCACAATGCTTGAAATAAATTAATTGACAAGCAGATTACTTGATAATTTTATTTACTTATTTTGAAAACCTATATGGATGCCCATCTTATATATACCCTAACTTTCGGCGCTTCATAGAAAAATAAATAAAAACACATTACAAAAAAAACCTAATAACCAGAAAGAAATCTGCTTTACCACACTTTTAATTATGGGGTCAGCCTTCCTTATATATTGTGATTTTTTTAAAAAAAATCTGCTGCATGAGTATGCCTGTACAGGAGTCAAGAAATTGCATTTTCACTGAATCTCTTTTCATTAAAAGATGGGGCCGCTTTGGTGATGGCAGCACAATTCTAGAATTGCACTTCTCTAAAATAGTCCTTATAATGTGCATCAGCAGCCTTGTTTTAAAGGGCAGTCTGTCCTGGCTCGCCTTTCTTTAATAGTGTTTTAATGCCTCTTATTATAAATCTGCAGTGCCTCATGATGCTGTACTTTTACGCTTTTGATATTTTACAATTATTAGTTGTTTCATATCACTCAGTGCCATTATTTCTCAACCTTGATAACTTGAAGAGATGTGGACTTCAACTCCCAGAATTCCCTATTCAGCAAAATTAAGAAACCGCCCTATGATGTCCAGAAGTAGAAAAAAATATATATAAATGAAAAACAACCTAGAGGAGCTGAGTAGCCAGGTTTTGAATTCATCAGAGTAGGAGCCATACAGATTTCTAGGGGATATTATTCAAAGTATAGGCATTGCAGCAGAGAAGGTGTGCTTTATAGGGCCTGATAAATGACATTGTTTAATAAAAGGGACCTCAGTTAAGGCTTATTCTAGAGCAGGGATGTCAAACTCGATTTCATTGAAGGCCACATCAGGATTGTGTTTGACCTCAGGGGGCCAGTAGAGCGTGGCCAGGGTGGGCATGGCCAGCTCGACGTCCGTTTTTGGCCTCCTGCAGCCCTCTGCCAATGAAAATAGAACTTGGGAGAGCTGCGCACGGCTCCCCTGAGCTCTGTTTTCACTGGCAGAGGTACCGTGGGCCGGTCCTTCGCTGTTTCCAGGGCAGCCCTGCAGGTCAGATCTAAGCATCCCGTGAGCCAGATCCAGCCCGCGGGCCTTGCATTGGACACCCCTGTACTAGAGGTTCTGCAGTTCCTGTATCAGCAATTTGCCATTTGTTTCAGGTCTTCATCTTTGTGTAGAGTTATTACTCTACACAAAGGCAACCTCTGTCCTGCTCCAATATTTCTGTAAAAAGGTAGATGTTTGGTACAGTTTATTTTTATTTTAATTTGATTTATATGCCGCCCTTCTCCGGAGACTCAGGGCGGCTTACAGTGCGTTAAGCAATAGCCTTCATACTTTTGTATATTTATACAAAGTCAGCTTATTGCCCCCACAAACTGGGTCCTCATTTAACCTACCTTAGAAAAGATGGAAGGCTGAGTCAACCTTGAGCTTGGTAAGATTCGAACCTGCAGAAATTGCAGGCAGCTGTGTTAATAACAGGGTGCATTAAACCACTGTACTACCAAGGCTCAAGTACTACCAGTTAAGCACCACGATGCCTTGAACAGTCCTCTAGAGCGCTATTATGCAGGGGTGAAATGCTCTCGGCTCGGACCGGATCGCCCAATCTGGTAGCGATGGTGGTGGGTGGTTCGGAGAATTGGTAGCAAAAATCCCTGCCCCCCCCCATGCCCAGATGAGCCACGCAATCATCAGAGGCTTTTTTTTTTAATTTTTAAAAGCATTTTTTCTACAACCTCTTCAGCCAAAAAAATGCTTTTAAAAGTAAAAAAAAGCCTCTGATGATTGTGCGGCTCAGCTGGGATCATCAGAGGCTTTTAAAAGCATTTTTTTCTACAACCTCTTTGGCTGAAGAGGTTGTAGAAAAAATGCTTTTAAAAGTAAAAAAAAAAAGTTGGCCATGCCCACCCAGTCACTTACTCCTCCCCCCACCAAGCCATGCCCACAGAACCGGTAGTAACAAATTTTACATTTCACCACTGCTGTTATGCATATATAGCATTTGCTGAACAGGAATATCTGTTTAAAAACAGGCAGAGGAAAGGGGAAAAGATTTCTGGCCTTGAATGCAAAGACAAAGTTTGAAGAACCCTGGATTCTTACAGGGGACAAGCCGAAGTTATTAAAGGGGATTAGAGTACGCAGCTGCTGAGCAGATGGAATGTTTGCAATTTCAAAGCTGCATTCAGCCGTAAACCAAAATTTACACAATGCCGCAATATCTATTAGTTTCTCCTTCTTTAATTAGAAGTTAGGTTACTGCTACCTGGCTGCATAATTCAATTCACTTTTTGAAGCTTGGTTAAAACAATGTCTAGCTATGCAACAAGCTTTTTATTGCTTTGGCTGCATTCTAACATGGCTCAGAGTTGAAAGACTAATTTTGAGAAATTATTAATCAACTTTGCTTTCTTTTCTTTTTTTTATTGAAACATGACTTGGCTAAGGCTTCCTGTTCACCTTGCCTGCATCCAATAAGCTGCAGAAATAATTCCCTTTTTCCCCCCATAAAAGTCAAGTGGCTCTTGAAGTAGGTGAATGGGGAAGCCAAGAGATTAGTCTGAACTTTCAGCTTCCCTTTCATTGCTTTTGGAGATCTGTCTTTTCAAAATTGGTATCTTAACTCTTGAAAAACCCACTGAGGGCCAGGCCTTAGAGTGCAAAATCATTCCCCTCTCTCTGAAGGCATGTTAATTATAAAAATGGACAATAACACAAACCAAACCTAATTAAATGAAAATTGGATTGCAATGTTTTTCCCGCAACTAACTTTCCTTTCTCATGGGTTGGACTTTGACATGGCCAATGTGAAAATTGGAAGTCCAGCTCTGCTAGAATAGCACCAAGTTGGAGAAAGTTAGATTTTTCAAAGATGGGTTAGGAAACTCCACCACAGTTTCATTATAAGAAAAGATGGGTCTACTTTGAAAAATTGCACATCAGTGCTACATTTGATCTACTAATCGATATGTTTGCAGTTTTGTTTTCTCAGTAGTCAAATTGCTTTAGGATTATAATAGCCAGAGATGTTTATTAATAATTTTTATCTGCTTTCTACTGGGGTTTAGGATATATTTGTCCCAACACATCTAAAGGAAATTAAGGGAAGAAAACTGATCTAAAATATAGTTTTTGTGTCTTATTCCTACTGTGTGCTTGAACTAGAAGACATTAGTTATCGTTGAGTCGGGAAAGGGTTAATGTAGGGATGTATTATGTTAAAAAAAACCTGCTGCATTTTCCACAGTTGAAAGAGAATGTTCATTGATCTTGGGGATTTTATTTTTATGTCAAACTCAAGGCCGGGGAACAAGATCCGGCCTGCAGGGTGCTTAGATCCAGCCCGCAGGGCCACCCTGGAAAGAGCAAAGGATCGGCCCAATGGTGCATCTGCCAGAGAAAATGGGCTCCCGAGCTCGGTTTTTGATTGGGATGGTCTCCTGCAACCTTCTGTCAGTGAAAACGGAGCTCGGGAGGGCTGCATCCACCATTCCGAGCTCCGTTTTCACTGGCAGAGAGTTGCAGGAGGCCATCCCAGCCAAAAACAGAGCTCGGGAGCCCATTTTCTCTGGCAGATGCACCACAGGCCACCACAGGTGCCCCCAACATGAGTGATGTCAAGCTGGCCATGCCCCCCCCGGCCCCCCCAAGGTCAAACACAACCCTGATGTGGACCTCATTGAAATTGAATTTGACACCCCTGCTCAAAAGCAGTCAAAAGAGAGAAAATCTTGTCCATGTTTAAGGTTTAAAGGTCAAGAATGACTCAATTCCTGCTTCTGGTAGCTAAGGTGATGTAATAACAAAGAATGTTGTTATGGGGAAAAAAGCAGGAATCCCTCTCCCTATATTTGTAGAATCAGTGGAAAACCCTGGAAACTATGTTGACTTTTAAGGAGCCAGATTGGAAAAAAAAATCTGTTCAGAAATTTGCAAAGTGAATATTGCGAGATGAGATAGTTTGGCTCGATCTTAATTATAGCTAGAATGATACATACCCCTGAGTTTCAGTTCAGTGCGTACAAAAACTTGAAGCAAGTTCCATGTTCTAGAAAGCAATGCGTTTCTGCAAAAAAAACAAACAAACCCAAAACACATCCATTTTATTTGGATCCTACATCATAGTTTCTCTACACTGAGCCGCGGTGGTGCAGTGGTTAGAGTCCAGTACTGCAAGCTACTTCTGCTGACTGCCTGCTGACTGCAATGTGGCAGTTCAAATCTCACCAGGCTCAAGGTTGAACCAGCCTTCCATCCTTCTGAGGTCGGTAAAACGAGGACCCAGATTGTTGGGGGCAATATGCCAACTCTGTAAATTGCTTAGAGAGGGCTGTAAAGCAGTATATAAGTATAAGTGCTATTGCTACTTGTTAATTCATCATATCAAAAAGCTTCAAATTAGGGGCAGGCTATGTAAGGTTTAGAAACACTTCCCATGTACCTGGTAGTCCTTGAGTTACAACTGTAATTGAGTCTGGAAATTACGGTCATAAGTCATGACAGTCGTAAAATGGCTCACTTCATGAAAGGCGGTGTCCAATAAATGAATTGCTCATATATTAGTGCTATAATGGGGTCTCTATCAGCAAATGAATAATTATCCTGTGTTTTCTTGGTATGTCCAGAGGTGGTATTCAGCCGGTTCGGGCCAGTTCACGTGAACCAGTAGCAGAAATCACGGGTGGGCTCACCCACCCGCCCCAGCTCTATGCCATCCTATTTAGGCATGTTTCTGAGGCTGGGCACAAGCACGGAAGGCGTGTGTGCGAGCAAAGCACATGTGTGGGAGGCCAGGCACATTTGCGGGAGGCAGGCACGCACGCAAACCGGGTGTGAGCACGCAAAAAGCGAGAGTGTGCATGCGCGGCGAACTGGTAGTAACATAATGTGAAACCCACCACTGGGTATGTCCCTGTGCAGCCAAGATAAACTAGCTGCTGGATTGTTGGAATGTAAATAGGTATTGATCTGAATTCACCTACCAACAGGACAAGACAATTTTGCTAGTTAGCTGTACAGTAAATTTCACACCAGTAAAAATTAGAGGCAGATATATAAGTCTTTTGCTCTGCAGAACTTAGAATTTTGCTGACATAAAATACATCAGCTATTTTATTTACGGCACTATGAACAATTCTTCTGTTTTTTTCAGACGGTGCAAAATAATCTTCTCTATCAATGCATAGGAGATGAATTTTTTTCCTCTCTAAAATTCAGGGTCTGGCTCTTGTTTAGTTGTGGCATTAATAACGTGAAACCCGAAGGAAAAAAAAAACAAAAAAACAATTCTTTCCAAAATTCAGAGTTTAACCACATGACGTGGCGATAGCCAACAACTCTGATGGCTTTGAAAAGGAATTACAAATTCATGGTTAAATTCCAGTGGAATTTTTCTAGCAATGGAAATATTTTTGTTTCTGGAATCCAGAAGAGGCATTTTGCCCGTCCTTCTCCTTCAGACCCTCCTGCCAGACCTTCAGAATTTGCCACAGATGGCAGATTATATTGAGTGTATAAAAAAAGGACTGGTGGGTGAGTGGAAAACAAGGAAGACAACATACAGAAATGTGGTTGTGCAGGATTGTTTGGGAAAGATCAAGCTACCCGTGCATATGGGTAGTCCACCACTTACGACCACAACTGAGCCCAAAATTTCTCTTGTTAAGCAAGAACAACAGAACACTTACGAACTTTCTTGCCACAATTATTATGTGAAACATAATAATTTAGTTCTTAAGTGAATCTGTCTTCCCCGGTGACTTAGCACGTCAGAAGGTCACAAGCAATGCTCACATGATGGCGGGACCCTGCAACTGTCATAAATATGAGTCAATCAATCAATCGATCATAATAGAGCTGGAAGGGACCTTGTAGGACTTCTAGTCCAACCACTTGCTGAGGCAGGAGACCCTACTTCATTTTAGATAAGGCTGTCCAGTCTTTCCTTAAAAACCTCCAGCAATGGAGCACTCACAATTTCTGAAGGCAAGTCTTTCCACTGGTTAATTGTTCTCACTGTCAGGAAATTTCTCCTTAATTCCAGGTTGCTTCTCTCCTTGATTAGTTTCCATCCATTGCTTGTGTCTGTGTTTGTGTGTATGTATACCAGTGTCTGAATTTTGATCTCGTGTCCATGGGGCTGCTACAATGGTTGTAAGTGTGAAAAACAGCTACAGGTCACTTTTTTAGCACTGTTGTAACTTTGAACGGTCACTAAATGAACTGTTGTAAATCGAGGACTACCTATACCTGTCATCCAAACATTTGCAACAGGAAAGTTCTGAAGATCAATTGCTAAGGTACCAATGTAGGATAAAACAGCTGTGGGAAAGAGGATGCTAAACCAGCTAGGACTTTGGGTCTGTTCCAGCCTGCTCATTGGAATGGTTTATTTTACCATTTCTCTACATCAGATTGATTTGGCGCATCCAGTTGTTCCTGAAGCCAAGGAGCTTCTAGGACAAGGAATTAGACCCATTAGACCTCTGAATCACAATGCTGGGCTTGGTAGAAGGCTAAAAATGTTCCTGTAATAGGTTTCCGTTTTCCAAGAATCTGAACTTAACAAGAAGAGTTTAGCTGAAAGCCTGACATGATTGTTCTACAAAGTACAGTGACTTTATCTTAATTAGCCTCTTGGCAAAATCCAATCAAAGCAATGTTCACATGATTTTTCCAACTTAAGTTAGAAAGTAATAGTAGATGTTCTTTTAATTTATACCCTGCCTTGCTGTCCAAATGTCATGCAAGGAGGAAAACATGGGCCTACAGCAACATAAACTGTCTTTTTAAACTTGTGTCTCTGCTAGTTTGTCCTCTGTGCCTGCCTGCCTGTCTGTCTGTCCGTCCGTCCATCCATCCATCCATCCATCCATCCATCCATCCATCCATCCATCTATCTATCTATCTATCTATCTATCTATCTATCTATCTATCTATATATCTATCTATCTATCAGTATCTCTCTTTCTCTCTTTCTTTCTCTCTCCATCCATCCATCCATCCATCCATCCATCCATCCATCCATCCATCGATATCTATCTGTCTGTCTGTCTGTCTGTCTATATCTATCTATCTATCTATCTATCTATCTATCTATCTATCTATCTATCCATCCATCCATCCATCCATCTATTGCTATCTATCTCTATCTATCTCTATCTATCTATCTATCTATCTATCTATCTATCTATCTATCATCTATCTATTCATCTATCTATCTATCTATCTATCTATCTATCTATCTATCTATCTATCATCTATCTAATTTAGAAATCTCACTGTCTAAGGCAACATCCAGGGAAGGCAGAGAAATACATAAGATACAATATTTATCTTTTATCTAATCGTATTTATGACATATAACTTTTGCACCTTTATGCAAAGTGCAAAGCAGGAGTAAGACAGAATAAGCTGAAGAAATTAAAGTATGATTGGGGTAGAAAAAAGGAACAACAGCTAGCCATAATCTAGGGACTATATCAATACCATTCGTTTATAACTCATCATAGCTTTCAATGCTTGCAAACCATCCTAGCTTGCACCCAATCCATGCATAGCATCATACACTGCTTTTTATTCTTTAAACTTTTCGTTTTTGTTCTTAAAGATCTCGGGTCTCTTTAACCAAGACTTCCATAGTCTTCCTGTTCTTCTTGACCCATTGACTCTTCCTTCTTACATTCGTTTTGTAACTAAGTCCTCATTCATTCTTTTTCCATGACCAAACCAACTGGATGTCAGCATTCCAGAAAACCCCCAACTCCAAGTAAAGACTCTGAAGCAAGCATTTTTCAAAGTTCTATTTACTAGAATAGGTAAACAGGCACACCTGGGAAAATCCGAATCTGAGAGGTCCGGGTTTTCCCTCAGTAAATCAAAACCCCCAAAACCATCCCCTCACTCCTCAGTTGATCACATGCTCCAATCACCATCCGTCCCATCTTGAGACAGCACTCCGACCACTCTTTCTCCAGATGCAGGATCTCCCTGACATGGACTGACGGGAAGAATGTTATTATATCTACAGACAACCTCTCTACTAAAATCCCCCTCCTACTTTCCCACACATGAGAAGATGGCAGCATGGAAGCTTCCGGCCTAATATGGCTTCCAAAGCTGACACTGGAAGTACTTATAGTGGTTGCTCATTCTTGTATTCAGACCACATTCCTTCACCACCTCTTCTTTCCTGACCTTCTATCTTATTTGAGGACGTGAACAAGTAGAGCTAGTCCTTGATTTATGACCACAATTGGGATTGGGATTTCTGTTGTAAGTCATTGCATGTAAGTCATAAATTGAGTCAGACCCAATTTTGCTCTCTTCAGCAAAATTAAGGAAACACGGTCTCCTCAATGGGCATTTTTGCTGGAAATGAGCAAAACAGGTCACAAATCACAACCATGATTGCAGAATGTTGAAACTGGTCTTAAAAGCAAGGAGGCTGTTGAGTGCCCAAATTGTCATCATGTTTCCATGAGGTGGTACGATGGTCATAAGTACAAGTTGTAAGTAATTTTTGCAAGATCATCATAACTTTGAACCATAATTAAATGAACGATCCTAAGTCAAGAATTACCTGTATCCCATTCCCATTTTTCTCTTTTAACATACGTCTTTTCTTATTACCCAACTCTTACTTCCATATAATAGTGTGGGCAGAAGCATGTTTTTAGACACAATGTCATTTATTTCAACAAACATTAATTCCTCAAGGGCAGATCACATAATACCTCCTACTAGGATTAACCCATGTTTAAATTTTTGCCATCTGTTTTCCTTTGTTTAATAAACATTACACCAGCATACTTCCTATTTATGTATAATAATTATGTATGATTTGGATTTTTCTCGGGAAAAGGCCCTCTTCTTTCATCTTTAATATATTAATGTTCAGACCCATGCTCCTTGCTTTTTAATTCAGTACAAATTATTTGGGTTCTCAGACAACCCAACTATTGTTGGGTTGTCTGAGCACAAAAATATAGCTTTTGTAGTTGTCTGAGCACAAAAATACCATCTGCACACAAAAATATAGATACGTTCACATTCCCAACCAGCATACCTCTGCCATCACAATCAGCATTCTATATCTGTTTATCCATAAGTACTTTATAAAACCAAGAGGATATCAAATATCCTTGTTTAACTATTTGCTCAATGTTGAATTTCTTGCTAAGCATTCCATTTATCCAAACATTGCTGAGGTACAACTCCCAGGATCCTTTACTGTAGCTCACATTTGATAAGACTTGTATTTCACCAGCTTCTGGTTCTTCATCTCTAAGCACATGGCTGCTAAACCCATGCTAATTTGTTTATAGCCCAACTCTGATTATCTGTGGTGAGAACATTTAGCATGCACTGCCTCAAATACACAAATCTTATGTAGAAATTGGTTAGACCTCATTGCTGAAGGTAATGTATAACTCACCTGTCTCCCTCTTTTTTCTCTCTTGCATAGAATGTGACACAGAAACTAAGAAAGTTCAAGATGTTCTCTCTGGAATTGAGAAACCACAGGTACGTGACAGACAAGCTTAACCCAAAGTAGCAACATTAAATATAAGCTGCATATTATGTCAAACTATTATAAGTACGTTTTATTTGCAAGATAGTGTGAATTTAATTGGTCTTATCGTTATAAATACTAGGTTCCTAGTATACTAGCCATTGACTAGTCAAAGAGGAGTACACGCCATACTATGAATCATAACATTTTTTTTTCGTCTGGCTTCACATATCCTAAGTAATCTCCTCTTTCCCCACCCTGTTTTAGTTTAGCACATCGAAACAACTGAGTTAGCCTGTGAAGTGCTTCAGATCTGATTCCCAAATCAGTATGCAGGGACTTCTCTGCAACTCTTTAAAACAGCTTTGTCTTTTCTCAGAATCACACAGTTACCTTTAAGGAGTTTTAATGTCACATTTTCTCCCTGCAAGCTCTAGAAATTGTCCCAAAGGTGCTTTTTCAAGAGGCAATTGGACTTTCTGGTTTTTCTTGGAAGATGTTTCGCTTCTCAGAGCTGGAGAAGCTTCTTGGTTGAGAAGCGAAACATCTTCCAAGAAAAACCAGAAAGTCCAGTTGCCTCTTGAAAAAGCACCTTTGGGACAACCATGACCTGGATGACTGACAATCTCCATAGACTTCAGAAACTATTTTTAAGTCTGCCTCTGGAGAATTGCAAATCCATTGAACTCAATTGTGGTTTACTCAACAAAGTAAGATTAAGTCAGCATTAAGTTAACATAATACCTGAATTCGATGAAAGACTCATTTCTCCAGATAAAGCTTCTGGTTGTAACTATTCATTTTAAGATTTCTGAATTTAGATCAAAGTATCTAATTGATTTCCATTGTGAATGTATGTCAAATTAAACTGCCACGGACGGTAAACATGACTGTATCTTCCCTCTCATTAGCTATATTCTGCACATGTGAACTCAGAGCAAATACCTTTAATGATTAAACAATTTTAAACTGACAAACAGCCATGATTTCAAATTTCTGGTCCATGGTGGCTGATCCAGCCTTGCTACATCCTGCTGAAATATAGAAGAGCACTAAATGTGATTAATGGATTAGGTAGAGGGTGTAATCATTCTCATTGGCCAGCTCCAGTGGGTGGTACTTCAGAATAATTTTCTCTGCTTCATGTGCGACTTCTGGTTGTTTTTCAAAAAAAAAAATACTAATTTAAAACCCTGACCCTCTCCAAAAAAGTGGGTTGCAATTCAAAGCAGCAAAGACAACAAAGAAGTTAGTCCTATAATTGTTTTTGTAGCTTCGCTCTAAGTCATGCTAAGCTGACATCACTCTGATTCCTTATCTGAAATTGTTTATTGCTACAGCCACTGCTACAGTCATATTATGAGTCATATGCCTTTTCAAAACAAGTGGATGTATAGAAACAGATCACATAAATAAATAAAACATTATCTCTGGCGCTCCTCGCGTTTTACTTCTCGCTTTCTTTTCACGTGTGGGGTATTCAAAGATCATGTAGGAAAATAGCCTAATGAAAAGCATTTACCAGCAATCATTTGTGATGGATCTGTATGCGTTGCCTGTGACTGTTGTGGCCTGTTAGCCGCTGGCCCCTCAAGCAGCCAAATCAGAGGAGGAGAAGGAGGCATGGGAGTTAGGGTCAGCATCAAGGCAACCTGAGAGCTCCAAGGGGGAAGAGGGAATGGAGCTGGCAGAGAGAGACAGACAGAGGCGGAGTCTCGGCTGTCTGTCAACCCTCAGATGGAGAGTCAACAGCCCCCAGTTCTGGAGGTGGCTGATGAGGAAGAGGTGGAACAGCTGGGTCCAGTGCCTGACATGCGGATGCGCAGAATTATTATTATTATTATTATTAATAATTTAATTTGTATACCGCCCTTCTCCCGGAAGGGACTCAGGGCGGTGAACAGCCAAAATTAAAAAACATACAAATGCAAAAGTTAAGATAATTAAAAGAATTAAATCACTGGCAACCCAATTTAAAACCCCAAATCTATCAAATTTAAAATCCCAATTAAAACCATTTAGGCTAGGCCGGCTTGATGAAATAAAAATGTCTTCAGGGCTTTACGGAAGGTCCGGAGGTCCGGGATCAATCATATTCCAGGAGGCAGCTCATTCCACAGGGCGGGTGCCCCCACAGAGAAGGCTCGCCCCCTGGGGGCCACCAGCCGACATTGCCTGACCGACGGCACCCCGAGGAGGCCCTCTCTGTGAGAGCGTATTGGCCGGTGGGAGGTTATCGGTAGCAGCAGGCGGTCTCGCAAATACCCTGGCCCTAAGCCATGGAGCGCTTTAAAGATGAGAACCAACACCTAGGCAGAGGAGAGGAGAGCAGTGGAAATCTATGGGCCGATCCTTGGGAAGGAAGGGCCACCGCTGCTAGCGAAACCCCACCCTATCTCTTGGGATAAAAGGCAGAGGGTGGAGATGAATAGATGTGGCAGACAACTATTCACCTTCCAGCCAGACTGACTTGTTAGCCTGCATTGAGAGAGAAACTTTTTGCCGAGGCTGCTGACACTCCTAATAAAGGAATCTTTGAGTTCACTTCAGAGTGTTTGGGAAGCTGGGTCAAAACAGTGACTTCATCACACATATAAGTGATACATCCATATGTATTTCAAGCTATAATAACTTTATTCTGTTGGAGGATAGTGTGCAAAACCTTAACTGGGAACTATGATCAGGATAGGCTTAAAGTCTCATTAATGGTTTTCTTTATTATTAGTCATACATTACAGATAAAAGGAACATTGGTAGGCCTACATGGCATAGGACCAGATTATCTGAGCGGCTGCCTCTCCCCGATTGCAAAGGTCAGGAAGAAGAGACATGTTACGGGCCTCATCTATTAAGGAATACAGGTAGTCCTCAATTTACGACCACAATTGAGCCCAAAATTTGTGTCGCTAAGCAAAGCAGTTGTTAAGCGAGCTTCGCCCCATTCTATGACCTTTCTTGCCACAGTTGTTAAGTGGATCGCTGCACTTGTCAAGTTAGTAACATTCTGACTAAAATGGTCCAACTGAGATCGGCATATGCGAGCCTGATTGGGGTAGATTGCAGGGGTGATACAGAAATATAATTTTATGTCATTTTATTCTGTTTTACATATGTATGTATTAAATTATTGTATTTTACCCTATTCTTGTTTTAAATTGTTTGTATAGGATTTTATTGGTAATATGGGTTTGAACCTTGTATGTTGATATGGCCTACAGCTGCGATGGCGAACCTATGGCATGCGTGCCCAAAATGGCACACAAAGCCATGTCGCCCAGCACGCGTGGCCTTGCCTGTTTGTCTTCTGGGTTTCTGGCGTGGATGTACGCGTGACGATCAGCTGTCCTTTGCGCATGCGGCAGTGCCAAAACCAGGTGTGCGTATGCATGCCGGCCAGCTGATTCTCGGGTGCGCATGCACGCCAGAACCCGAACGTTCAGCTTTTCTGAGCGTGATTCCTTCACTTGTGCGGCAGTGCCAAAATCCAGCCTGCGCATGTGCGCTGGCCGGCTAATCATTGGGCACACATGCGCACTAGAACCTGGAAGTTCGGCTTTTCTGGTGTGTGGCTCTGACAAGCACGCGCATGCACGATGTTTCCACGCGACCTTTTCGGTACTCGGTGCCGAAAAGGTTCGTCATCACTGGCCTATAGGCTAATCAATAAATAATAATGATGATCATGTGACCACAGGGATGCTGCAACGGTCATAAGTGTGAAAAACAACTGTAAGATGCTTTTTTCAATGCCATTGTAACTTCAAACTAACAAAGGGTTGTAAGTCAAAAGAACTATCTGTAGCATCCGACGGGGGCTAGCAACAAAGGTTTTTCTGTCATGGCGCCCATCCTTTGGAACATTCTCCTGGAGATAAGAACCTGATTTTTAAAAAGCCCTGAAGTTATGGTTTTGCTATCTGGTTTAGAGGCTGAAATCCAGCAGTCGTATGAATTAGAGTTAGGATTAGGGTTCAATAGTTACGGTATATCAAATGCTGTGAATATTTTATACAGGTAGTCCTCTATTTACAATAGTTTATCTAATGACCATTCAAAGTTTACAATAGCACTGAAAAAAGTGACTTATGACCATTTTTCACAATTACGTCCTTTGTAAGCATCCCCATGATCGTGTGATCGAAATTCAGACGCTTGGCAACTGACTCATACGTATGACGGTGGCAGTGTCCCAGGGTCATGTGCTCCCCTTTGGCGACTGTCTGACTAGCAAAATCAGTGGGGAAGCCAGATTCACTTAACAACTGGGTTACTAACTTATCAACTGCAGTGATTCACTTAACAACTGTGGCAAGAAAGGTCATAAAATGGGGAAAAACTCACTTAACAAAGTTTCACTTAGCAACAGAAATTTTCGGTTCAATTGTGGTCATACGTTGAGGAGTACCTGTGTTGCCTGCTTATCGTAATACTAGCATAGAATAGAATAGAATTCTTTATTGGCCAAGTGTGATTGGACACACAAGGGATTTGTCTTAGGTGTATATGCTTTCAGTGTACATAAGGAGAATAAAATACATTCATCAAGAATAAAAAGATACAACAGTTAGTGATAGTCAAGGTTACAAATAAGCTATCAAATTGTACTAGATAACAAATAAAAACAATATAATTGAAAGATACAAGCAACATGATTATAGTAATAAGTGGGAAGAGATGTATACTAGTAAGGAAGAGAAGAATAATAGTATAACAGCCTTAGTAAATTATTTGACAGTGTTGTGGGAATTAGTTGTTAAGCAGAGTGATGGCATTCGGAGAAAAACTGTTCTTATGTCTAATTGTTCTGGTGTGCGGTGCTTTATAGCATCTTTTTGAGGGTAGAAGTTGAAACAGTTTATGTCCAGGATGTGAGGGGTCTGTAGATATTTTCGCCACCCTCTTTTTGACTTGTATACAGGTCCTCAATGGGAAGGCAGGTTGATAGCAATTGTGTTTTCTACAGTTTAGATACACACACACACGCATGCACACACATATGTATTATTTGCTTTTTCCTGCAGATTTCTTACTGTTTTGTTTTCAATTGTTGCAAGATGTCCGGCATCATGTATATAAATAGGGCAACTGTACCAAAATAAAGCAATCAATCACTAGAATATAATCCTGGAAGTTTAAAACAAATTGTTCATGGTCAACCTCATTTCCCTTTGGCTCTGAAAGCACTGCCAACTTGCCAGTATTGAAATGTTTGGGGAACGGGACCAGGGAGCTGAGAA
The DNA here is from genome assembly GCF_029215685.1 of Pituophis catenifer annectens. Taxonomy (NCBI): domain Eukaryota; kingdom Metazoa; phylum Chordata; class Lepidosauria; order Squamata; family Colubridae; genus Pituophis; species Pituophis catenifer. The sequence continues at coordinate 14,246,479 of NW_027256886.1, read as the reverse complement.
CTGGGGAATTTGGAAGATCAACACTTCCAGGGGATGCCAAATGGGAGAAAGTTGTTTTGCAATAGGTCTTAAACCACGTACGGTTTAATCGGATGAAACCGATTAAACGAATTACTGTCAAAGATGAATGCAACATTTCTTTTACTTACTCATTGACTTGAATGCAGAATGCAGAAGAAAAAAAACCGTCAATCACTATGTAATCCAGGCCTTGAGTTAATAGGCATTTTGGAAGTGTTTTGTGAAAGATTTAATGTAGTGTTTTAACTTGAAAGATGTTTATTTTTTTTGACAGGCACATACACAGAATGAACTGTATTCTGCTTGCATAATTGAAAACAGACCGTTTTGCTGGGTAGTGTAATAACTAGTAATAATTAATGTGCAGAACTAAATAACACGTATGGCCACATAAATAAAATGTTCCTTTGGACATTCTACTTGCATTTGATTCTGTGTTGTAAGAAATCTTTCTCATAACTTAAAAGGAAGCTTATAAAAAAAATAACGAGCTTATCATAATTCTACCCAAAAATGTAGATCTCTCCCATTTCGGCTGTACTTTCCTTGTATGTTTTCAATGGAATATTCACAATGGACAAGTGACCTTCGAGAATAGATTGTGTGTATCAGAAACATATCTCATACATACAGTACTAATGGTTCCCCCCAGTTCTAATGAATAGGGTCTTCCTTAGCTATCCATACAAATAGACACATCAAGTTTGGTAGACCACTGTACTACCAAGCCTTGGTAGTACAGTGGTCTAAAGTACCCTGTTATTAAGACCAGCTGCCTGCAATTACTGCAGGTTCGAATCTCGCCAGGCTCAAGGTTGACTCAGCCTTCCATCCTTTCTAAGGTAGGTAAATTGAGGACCCAGTTGTGGGGGTAATAAGCTGACTTTGTATAAATATACAAAAGAATGAAGGCTATTGCTTAGCGCATTGTAAGCCGCCCTGAGTCTCCGGAGAAGGGCGGCATATAAATTAAATTTAAAAGTTACACATAATGTTCTAAATATTCTACAAGGCTTTATGTCACTGTGTTGGACACAAAGATCTGTGGGGAATTTTGTAAAATGAACATCTACCCATATTCAATTGCTCTTTCCAGACAAAACTATAACCAGGAATTAGACCAGGGGTGAAATCCAGCAGGTTCTGACAGGTTCTGGAGAACCAGTAGCGGAAATTTTGAGTAGTTTGGAGAACCAGCAAATACCACCTCTGGCTGGCCCCAGAGTGGGGTGGGAATGGAGTTTTTGCAGACACCTTCCCCTGCCATGCCCACCAAGCCACACCACGTCAACCAAGCCACGCCCACAGAACCGGTAGTAAAAAAATTTGGATTTCACCACTGAATTAGACATCAGTGCAATCTCCTCTAAAGCCTTCCTGGTGGAGGGCTTAGACCAGGGGTTCAAACTCAAGGCCCAGGGGCTGGATCCAGCCCATGGGGTGCTTAGATCTGACCCACGGGGCTGCCCTGGAAACAGCAAAGGACTGGCCTGCGGTACCTCTGCCAGCAAAAACAGAGCCCACGAGGGCAGTGGCAGCCCTCCCAAGCTCTGTTTTCACTGGCAGAGGGTTGCAGGTTACAATGGAACTCGGGAGCCCGTTTTTGCTGGCCACCACAGGAGCCCCCAACACAAGTGACGTTCAGCTGGCCACACCCACCCTGGCCACACCCACCCAGGTCCCCCAAGGTCAAACACAACCTTGTTGCGGCCCTCAATGAAATATAGTTTGATACCCCTGGCTTAGACTGACTAAAAGCCAAGATGGATTTGAACCAGAAGGCCCATGTATCACTGTTTTTAAGAACCTGGCCAAATCAGCATTTTGCTACTACATTGCCTCTTCAGGAAACCAAATCTTAGTAATAGGAGTAATACAATCTGTTTAGCATTTAGCCTGGTCTTCTCTCCATTTTCCATATTTACTTCTACTGTACAGATAAGAACACTCTTCACTTTACTCTTTGGATTTTCCAAATTATTAAAGTTCATGAAAGGATAAAATGTTTTGATTTTTTTGGTTGTTTTTTGTTTGGCCATATGTTCCACATAGCTACGTGTGTCCTAGATGGTGCTCATAAAAGAAAGAAAGCATTCCAATTGAACATTGGCTGGCTATGGTACATTAAGTTCCAAATCCCTGTGTGAATTTATGCAAAACAGTTATGCAACCATATGTCCATAATAAAAGAATTGGGAAAAAGCCCTTTCTCCTTAGTTGTACTGGTTTATGTCCTAATGCCAGAAATCCGATTCAGATGTCGGTTTGTCCTCATATTCCCCCCCCTTTTTTTTTAGTTCATTAAATCCTTAATTGAGGTCAAATATGGTATGTTCACTGTAAATATCTTTCTTCTTGGCTACCATTGCAGTCCTTTAGTATAATTTAGTTTAATTGCATCATCTGATCTAATCTGAGATTCCATGATATTTCTACAGATGCCTGGTTTAATTTAATGGCCCTCTTAAATAGTCCAAGTGCTCAAAGCAATCAGTGTTAGAATGTTACATAAATTCAGAAAAAAAGTGTTAAGACTACACAAACTCTTCCACTGATTGATAAACTGAAGTAGCTGTTTTGAATTTGGAGGGTTTCTTTTTCTTTTTTTTTTTACAAAAAAAAAAAAAGAATCCTAAGCAAGATCATAATAGAATTTTGTGAAAATGTTTAACGTGACACATGTTTTGGTTCAGGATGAATGGAACTGCAATGATAATTCATAACTTTGTGGCTGTCAAGTTTCCGAAAGATGACAGTGGCCCTTGGTGCTATCTGAGCTTGGATGTTTTCTTGCAGACATTTCATTACCCAACTAGGTAACAACATCAGTACTGTCCCAAAGGTGCTTTTTTCAAGAGGCAACTGGGTTTCTGGCTTTTCTTGGAAGATATTTTGCTTCTCATCCAACAAGCTTCTTCAAAGCTGAAGAAGCTTCTTGGATGAGATGCGAAACTGGACTTTCTAGTTTTTCTTGGAAGACGTTTCGCTTCTCATCCAAGAAGCTTTTTCAAAGTTGAAGACGTTTCTTGGATGAGAAGCAAAACATCTTCCAAGAAAAAGCAGAAACCCAGTTGCCTCTTGAAAAAATACCTTTGGGACAACCATGACCTGGATGACTGAGAATCTCCATAGATATTTAGCTAGTACTGTATTGATGAAGTTACCTAGAGCACCAAGGATTCCCACAGTTAACCCTGAGCTACAAGTATTGTATTCTGTTGATAGTTCATAACTTTTCTGACTCCTCAAATATATATCACTCCAAAATGTCCATGTGCCTCTTGGCATGAAAACTAACCTCATCTTGTTTTTATCTCCCAAGGTGTCAAATATTCAAGCTAGAACAGTGTCGCTCACTTGGTCTCCTCCAAATGGTCTTTCAAGTGATGATAGACTCAGCAATGGTTTGCCTTATACTTGTACTTACGAAGTTGCCTTATCAGACAAAGGGAGGGATGGAAAATACAAAACAATCTACAGGTAAAATTCTGCATGTGCATGACATTACGTGTCATGTTTTCTGTTTGAAGCAGCAAGGCATGGAAGCAAATCCATGAGTGTTTTTCTAGAGTTGAGTACCATTTCACTATCAAAATGTTTCCCATTTTTGTCATCTCCTCCTCCTCTTCCAAGAGGTTTTTCCATGACATTCACCAGCTGAAAAAGTTTCCTGTGAAGTATCTAAATGCATACTCTGTTGTGTGCCAAACTGGAATATTGGGATCCTTGTTGACTCAACTGTTGTGCATTAGGTGGAGGGGAAAAAAATAACCATAGGAAAGAAATTTATAGAACTGCCCAGTGACTCTGAAAGCAGTTCCAAAAACTGGATATCACTTCATTGTAATAAAAAAAGTCCTAGGACCGTGATGGCGAACCTATGGCACGTGTGCCACAGGTGGCACACAGAGCCATATCAGTGGGCATGCGAGTGTTGCCGTAGCTCAGCTCCAGCACGCATGCATGTGCCAGCCAGCTGATTTTTGGGCCTTCCGGTCCCACCGGAAGTTGGGAAATGGGCTGTTTCCGGTCTCCGGAGGGCCTCCAGGGTGGTGGGGAAGGATATTTTCACCCTCCCCAGGCTCCTAGAAAGCCTCTGGAGCCTGGGGTAGGTGAAAAACAGGCCTACCGGGCCCACTAGGCCATCACGTGCTAAAAGTGGGGGGGGCACATTGAATTATGGGTGAGGGCACAAACGTGGGCGACCTCCCCGCACGCCCCCCACTTTTGGCACGTGATGGCAAAAAGGTTAGCCATCACTGTCCTAGGATTTAAGCAGATTGATCAAGCCTATCCTGTTCCTGCCAAACAGGTAGTCCTTGATTTAGAACTAAAAATGGGAACTAGAGTTTCCATTACTAAGCAAGGCGGTTGTTAAGTCAGTTGTGCCTGATTTTACAACCATTTTTGCCACAGCTGGTAGGTGAATCACTGCTGTTGTTAAGTGAATCACGTGGTCTTTAAGCGAATCCAGCTTTCTCTATTCACTTTGCTTGTTGAAAGCTGGCTAGGAAGGTCGCAAAGGGGAATTACATGGCCCCAGGATGTTACAACCATTGTAAATACATGCCCATTGCTCTGAGCCCAAACTCTGATCACATGACCATGGGGAAATGCTGCAATGGTTGTAAGTGCGAGGACTGGTCATAAATCAATTTTTTCAGTGCCATTGTAACTTTGAACAGTTGCTAAATGAATTGTTTTAATTTTGTAAATTACATAGTACATTATTTCAACATAGTGTTGCTGATTTAAAAGTTCACTAGATCAACACTGTATTGTTAACTTATGTTGTTTGCACATATTGAAAAGTGAAAAAGAACAAACAAGTTTGACAATGAGTAGAATACCAGTAGGGGAAAGGGGGGGGGAATCTATTAGATTTCTAACTCCCTCCTTTTTTAAAAAAAATAATTTTTATTAAACAGTTTTCTTAAAAAACAAAAAGAGATATTAACACTTTCTTCTTTTCAACAGTTTCGCACCGCTAATCCATACTTAGACATTTTCTCTCTCTTATCTTATTGTATATCTTTTATACATATGTTTCTAATATATCATATATATACCATTATAATGTATTATATTATTCTAATTGTTTTATTACATTTGACATAAACGTGTACACAGTTTCCTTTCCACAATTTTTATTTCTTCCCATTTGTTCCTATATTTCTCCACCTAATTCAACCGTTATTTAGTCTTTCCTCATCCTTTTTTCCCTTTTCCTTCAACCATTTATACTATCTCTCCCAGACTAGGTAATATTCTGTTTCCTCTTTTTCTTGTATCTCCTTCATAAGCTTATCCATTTCCGCACACTCCATGATTTTCTAATCACATTGTCTTCTGATGGTATATTGTTATTTTTCCAGTTCTGGCGTAAACTGTTCGTGCTGCTGTAATTATGTGAATGATTAAATATCGTATTTCTTTTTCGTATGACCCTGAAATTATTCCCAGTAAGAAAGTTTCTGGCCTCATTTCTATGTGTTGATTTATAATTTCTTCTATTTGTGTTTTAATTTAATTAAAAATTTAATTTAATTTCTAACTCCCTCCTTTTATGCACCTGTTTATTACATTATTAATAAATGTTTAGGTCTATTAGAAACCAAAATAATTATATTTACCATGCTATGTGATCTATGCATGCAAATTCTTGTTTAAATTTGGTTAGAGTTAGGGTTAAACTTCTGGTGTGAATATTTGTTAATTTTCCCATACTTGCATGTTCTCCATGTGTAATCAAATATTGTTGGGATTAAATTTTAATTATATTATTTTCCCAATCAGATATCATTGGGATTATATTTTTCTTTTGGTATTGGGCAAAATTTATTCTCATTACTGAGGTCGTGTATATAATTGGAATGTATTGGACAGGATCTTAATATATAGGGCATATTGGCTGAATAATTCAGTACTGCACTTTTAATTTTGTTTGTTTGTTACAACTCTGTCTCTTTTCCAGCGGAGAAGAATTGGAATACAAACTGAAAGATCTTAGGCCTGCGACAGAATATCATGTCAGGTGAGACTCCATAATTTAATACATTTCATTCTAGATATCATAATAGACATACCAAAACTGATGGGTTCTGTCAAATGCTGACAACAGTAACAATGCCACAAATGTTTTAAAATAAGCATGTTTTTCACTTTGGGAATTTAGCCAAGTGAATGCTGACCAATGTCCCAAATTGGCTATCAGCTTTCAGCAGTTTGTCATAGAAGGGGTTGGGTTTTTTTTTTTTTTTTTTTTTTTTAGCTGTTCACAAACTTTTCTAGGCTTGTCAACATTCGCAAAGCTTAACAGAGCATGAAACTTTTTGGAACATGGTAGTAAAGTAGAAAAATGAAGGCTGTGAAAATGCTGTGTCTTTTTTTAAATTACATTGGACAAGGACCGGTGATTCTCTTTGCTATTTGTCCATTTTCTTCACTTCTGATGATTCCTAAATCTCAGGTTAAATTTTTTAGAATAGGTGTTTATATCATTCTCAAATGCATTACAAGAAAATTTGGCAACCTGAAGCCTCCATGCAGTCCTTGGCCTTATTCTGGCCAGCTGAAGCAACCATGATCATTGATTTATTTATTAAATTTATATCATATTAATTTATCATTGTTTTTCTATTGCTGTCAAAACCCTTAACTTTCCATCATTCCCAACTCTGCAATCTCAAAGGAACTGCCCTTTAAAAGTCTGGATTCAGGCTTTTCAAGCTTTTTAAAGATTTTCTTCCTGACTTGAAGAAAACGGGGTCATGAATGCTTTTGCATCTAAGCATGCTGGAAGGATAGTCAATTCCTGACAAACAAGAAGTGTTTGACAGTATTACTGGGAAATAAGAACAAAGTCCTTAGAATCAGTTTTTACTAGATGGCTTTCTAGAAACAGAAGCAATCACTCAATTTCTCTTTTGTAAGACGCTTGAACAAGAATTACATTTTGTATCTATGACCAGGAAATAATTTAGCTTCTCACATTTGAATTGTGGCTTAAACATGCCAGCCATTTCAGGAGGATGAAAGAAAGAAATAGAAAATCTGTAATGGAACAGACAGACAGACAGACAGACAGACAGACAGACAGACAGACTGAAGAGGTTGTGGGAAAAATGCTTTTAAAAGTAAAAAAAAAATTGGCCACGCCCACCCAGTCACATTACCCCCTCCACCAAGCCACGCCCACAGAACTGGTAGTAACAAATTTTAGATTTCACCCCTGCTCTGAAGTCTGTGTCTGTCTTGTTGGGTTGCAGAGCCAAACCAGACAGAGGTTATAATCACAGAGGCTTAGAATTGTCGGATGGATCTAGACTTAGACTCAGTTAAATTAAGAGGATCTAAATTTGTAAGCATCTTAGCAAGGGGTGGGTTCTAAAAATTTTTTACTACCAGTTCTGTGGCCATGGTGTATTTTGTGGGCATGGCTTGATGGTCATGTGACAGTGGGCATGGCTTGATGGTCATGTGACTGGGTAGGCGTAGTCAACTCAATGTCACTCACATCAAGGGGAGTCATAGTTTTTTGACCTCGCCCCTTGTTCCTTCCTCTCAGGCCCAGTTTCAACTCAGTTGGCCTGAGAGAAACATCTCTAGCAGATCTGGCTTTCAGCCATTGTCTGTTCGATTATCTCAGAGTCACTGTGAGTTTTTTGACCAAACAATTCTTTAGAATTTAGCAGAGGTACTGGTCTACCAGGCTTTTAACTGCTTGCAGAGCCGTACCAGTCTACCGATTTGTTTTTGGAGCACACCGGTCTTCCCATTTGGTTTTGGAGCACACTGGTCTACCACCACACTGCCTTTTACCGCTGATCAGCTGTAGGGCGGCCCTTTGAAGCACCGCGGCAAGAGCTTAAACAGTTTTTTGCCACTCTGCCACCCCCGAGAGCATCGGAAACCACTTTCAGGCAGCTTGGCCTCAATTGCCAATCTACCACCACTGAGCGGTTTACAAGGAGCGGATCGGTTTTAGCCAATTAGTTGAGAGGCTTCTTGGCTTTTCAATTTAAAGCTAAGGTATCTTGTTCTTTTTTTCCTCTTCTTTGTCAAGTGAGTCCTGATTTTTTCCTTCTAGCCGATCAGCTGGGAGTCAGGAGGCAGCGAATAGATTGGGGGGCGGGGCCAGGCAGAGGTGGTATTTACCGGTTCTCCGAACTACTCAAAATTTCCACTATCGGTTCGCAAGAACCAGGGAGAACTGGTAGCAACCCACCACTGCTCTTAGCCCCATTGGTTTCTATTGAACCACTCTGAGTATTGTGCCAGACTGAGAAACAGATTTCTGAATTTCTCTTTATAATCAGAAACCGCTTCTGACTAGAAATAATCAACCAAAGCCAGGAGTATATTCCTGAATCATGAAAAAAAAATTGTATTAGCCCATCACCTTAACAAGGATTTTTTGAACTCCTGTTCTTCCTTCTGAGAAAGATTGCTGCTTTATTTTTATTTTATTTTTTTGTTTCATATCTTATTTCATTTCATATTCACATATCAATAATAAAGGTGGTTGTCAGATATAATAAAAGAAAGTGGGCTCCCATCCAAACACTAACCAAGGACAGTCCTGCTTAACTTGTGAGACCAGCCAAATGCTGCCATCTGCTGAAAGTTTTTTTTTTTTTTTTTCATGAAGGTATCCAGCAGATAAAATTATTTTTTTACCGGTATTATCCTAAATTATGAAAATGAAGTTTCTATCAAGGCAAACCATTAAACTACACAAAGATCAGAATGTTATTTTAGGTCTAGATTGCAGTCATTAATAATTGGATGTTGTTTTACAGGGATAAACTGTTCTGGGAAATAACATATGTATCTTTTGTTCCAATGAACTAAGCAGGCTATTCTCATCTATCATAAGTAACATCCTTCTGGAATTAGGTGTCCTATTTCTTCCCAAGGTGATATCAATGATCCTTTTTCAAAAACCGTAATTTTCTATATGATTTCTAGATAAGCATTGACATTTATTTATTTCACCTGCACCAATTCTGGGGAAAATTCAGTCCAGTGACTTGTCCAAAGGGGGCTTATTTTATTATATTATTTTATTAATTTATTATATGATTCTCTCTTTTATTAGTTTTATTGTTTTTTATATGATGTTTTTATATTCTTGTAAGCCGCCTTGAGTCGCCATGTGCGAATAGGCGGCAATATAAATCTCCTAAATAAATAAATATAAATAAATATACATTTAAATTTTCACAATTGGCTTACCCATGAATAATACACAGTATTACGCTTAAAAAATTTAAGGATCGGCTTATCTATGTTTCTCAGAAAATAAGACCGAGTCTTATTTTCTTTTAGACTTGAAAATAAGCACTTGGGCTTATTTTTGGGGCGGTCTTACTTTTTTTGAGGTGAAGCAGGCCAGACTCAGTGAGCTGGACACACCGTGGGCTCCATTCTGGACCTTCAACATTCGGAATGGAGGCTTTTTGGTGAACAGGAGGAAAATGGGGAGGGGAATTTTCCTGCCTGTCATCCATTCCTCAAGCTCAGCACAGACTGAGAGAAGGATGGCAGGCAGGAAAATCCCCCTCCCCATTTTCCTCCCGTTCACCAAAAAGCCTCCCATGAGGGAAAAAGCAACACACCTGGTCGCAGAGCTTCTGCTTGTTGGGGGAACAGCCCAACAAGCAGAAGCACTGCACCCAGAAAGAGAAGGGAAAAGCGGTATTTGCACTGCCCCAAGCGGTATTTGCACCACCACCACGCCTGCACTGCCACTTGTGCTGGTCATGCCCATCCCTGTAAGTTTATTTTCAAGATAGGGGTAATATTAGGTCCACCCCCCAAAAAATAGTGTTGGGCTTATTATTGAGGTAGGTCGTGTTTTTGGGAAACACAGTAGATGGTGGCGTGATGCCTTACCTGTTAAGACACTGGACAGCCTAGGTTTGAGACCCCAGCACCACAGGACAGGGTGAGCTCCTGTTCTTGCCCTAGCTCTTGCCAACCTAGCAGTTCAAAAGCATGCAAGTGCGATAGGCAGTGCTTCAGAAAGATTACTGTGTTCTGTACTTTCATAGTAACTGCATGATGATGGAAGCCTCTCTCAGACAATGCAGGTTCCCTAGGCTGAGAATTGAAGATGAGCATTGCCCCCTTGACTGGGTTATGATTGGACAGGGAAAACCTTTAAACCTTGATCTGCAGATGTGCTTATTGTCTGCAATGTATGGTAAACTGAACCAATTTTGGGGGTGCATTTGTGGCACCAAAAATTCTCAGCTTATTTACAAACATGTATGGTATTATTATAATTTGGTTTTGCTTTTTTTCTTTTCTTTTATACAAAAAGTACAAAATCGCCAATTAACAACAACAAAAAAAACCAATTACAAATAAAAACTAAGACAAAGATAATCAAGTTCAGCAAAAGCAATGAGGAAAAAATGGCAAATCCTCTATAAACATTTCACTTATATGTCAATCATTCACCAATATCACAAGATAAACCAGAAGAGAAAATCAGAACCCTCACATTTTTTACATAAGCTTCAGAGAAAATCTGATGTCCGTTATTTCAAATACATATCTTGTTTTATCCAATGAACTTGAAATAGAATCTTTTGATGAAACGGTTTCAGTCTTAAATCCGATGAAAAATTGAACGTTATTTGCACCTATAGGAGTTAAATGATTTCAACTTTTAAAACATTTAATGTTTGATACAAACGGGATGTGGGTTTGGTTTCAAAAATGAACTCATTCGGAAATAAAACCATCTTAGGACCTTAAAAGCAGCTAAGGCTTCTGGTCCAGAGGTGGTATTCAGCAGGTTCTGACCAGTTCTGGAGAACTGGTAGCGGAAATTTTGAGTAGTTCAGAGAACCGGTAAATACCACCTCTGACTGGCCCCACTCCCATCTCTTCTCTGCCTCCTGAGTCCCAGCAGATTGGGAGGAAATGGGGATTTTTACAGTAACCTTCCCCTGGAGTGGTGTGGGAATGGAGATTTTACAGTATCCTTCCCCTGCTACGCCCACCAAGCCATGCCACACCCACAAAGCCACGCCCACAGAACCAGTAGTAAAAAAATTTGAATCCCACCTTGAGTTGTCAAGACAGGACACTTGAGTTGATTTTATTGCTACTGCTGTTAATTAGGCAAACAACATTATATGTGAGATTAGGAGACATCCTTCAAATAACAATTACAGAACAATTGGTTTAAAGTGATTATTCTGAATTCCACCCATAACATCTCATCATCTATTTTTATGATATAATTCTTCCATAATGGTAAATATGTAAGAGGCTCATCATAAAAATATAATCTACAAACCCAAAGTCTAGCTGCTATCACTACCAGAAATTTAAAAAAGGCCTTTTTACTATATTTTGACCCAAGTAAATATCACGGTTTTAATGGAAATAAGGAATAACATTCCAATGTTATGTGCCCCACAAAGGACAGTCTTCTACATTTTCAAAGCTCAATACTATTTTTTGAAATATTAACCTTCATATGGTTAGACTTAGAGTTAGAATAACTTTATTGTCATTTTGAATATACACTAACATTAAAATGTTACATTAAAATGATATTATGTTGCATACAGCTTTCAAAGGGCTGTATGAAAACTGCAAGGCATTTTGAGTCCTGTTCCTTGCCCTGTTGTTAAAGAATGCCACAATTCTTGCTTCCCCTGATAAATTCCGATTCATTGTTCAGCTTCTCATAAGAGAGATCCAGAGAGAGGTGAGGGGGAAACCATCCAAAAGCACAAGGATAGAGAAAGACCCTTAGACATTTTCAGCTCAGCCGTGGGGTTAGATCGGGATAGTGGCATTACCATTTGAAAAATAAAACTAAATTTAGCTGGACTCAGAGTTGGCAAGGCGTTTGTCTAGACTTGAATGCAGTTAATTTTATGTACTCTGGAAGATTCTTTTTTGGAAACTGAGTAATAACCCTGAAGCATTGGAGCTGGTATCTTTTTTTTTTTCCCCAGTGGTGCCACAATCCTTTCCTACCAATATCAGCACAATATAGTTCTTCTTCCCTTCAATCCGTTGCATAATACTGGTTTTTTTTTTATCTGACCAAACCTGACATCTTTATTTCATTTAAGATAGAATAGAATAGATTTCTTTATTGACCAAGTGTGATTGGACACACAAGAAATTTGTCTTGGTGCATAAGCTCTCGGTGTACATAAAAGAAAAGATACATTCATCAAGAATCATAAGGTACAACACTTAATGATAGTCATAGGGTACAAATAAGCAATCAAATCATATTAGGAAACAGTCAATATAAATCGTAAGGATACAAGCAACAAGTTACAGTCATACAGTCATAAGTGGGAGGAGGTGGGTGATAGGAATAATGAGAAGATTAATAGTAGTGCATACTTAGTAAATAGTTTGACGGTGTTGAGGGAATTATTTGTTTAGCAGAGTGATGGCTTTCGGGAAAAAACTGTTCTTGTGTCTAGTTGTTCTGATGTGAAGTGCTCTATAGCTTAGTTTTGAACGTAGGAGTTGAAACAGTTTATGTCTAGGATGTGAGGGGCCTGTAAATCAGGGGTGAAATGCTCCCAGTTCAGACCAAATCTCCCGATTCGGTAGCAATAGCGGCGGATGGTTCAGAGAACCGGTAGCAAAAATCCCTGCCCCCCCACATGCCCAGCTGAGCCGCGAGATCATCAGAGGCTGTTTTTTTACTTTTAAAAGCATTTTTTCTACAACCTCTTCAGCCGAAGAGGTTGTAGGAAAAAAAATGCTTTTAAAAGCCTCTGGCTCAGCCAGCTGAGTTGCCTGATCGTCAGAGGCTTCTAAAAGCATTTTTTTCTGCAGCCTCTTCAGCTGAAGAGCTTGTAGAAAAAATGCTTTTAAAAGTAAAAAAAAAAAAAAAGTTGGCCATGCCCACCCAGTCACATTCCCTCTCCCCACCAAGCCATGCCTACAGAACTGGTAGTAACAAATTTTAGATTTCACCCCTGCTGTAAATATTTTCACATGTCATGCATGGTTTTATTTGATCAAAAATGGTTATTGTAGGTCAGCCCTCTGTAGCCTTCTGTACTTCAAAGGTGTTGCAAAGTCTGGAAATTACAGTCCAAATAAATTTGGAGGGCACAAGGGTGAAACAATCTATGTTAGAAGATTTAATTCTGACTTTCAGAAACATCCATCTAAAAAGGAAGGTGAGGGGGGGGGGAAATCCTACGGTTTGACAAATAGAGTAGGGCCTCTTTCCTACTTCTATTGCAGGGTACTTCCAGATAAAATCTTTGGTCTAAATCAGGCCTTCATCCATATGATTCTGTGCTGTGGTCTGGGTTTGGCAGCTGAACCAGGTTATTTCCACTTCATTTGCACTCCATTTGAGAGGGAAGTAAAATTAATAATTCCTCCCCGAAGTTGCCACTCTGTGAATCTTGAGACTGGTCTGTTTCCCTGTTTGCAGGAGCTCTTACCTTTCAAGCAGAAAAACGTTTGTTATGAAAAAGTAAAAATATGGATAACTGTACAGGTAGTCCTTGAGTTATGACCTTAATGGAGCCCACCCGTCACAGCTGTAACTCATGATGGTTGTAAAACTACATTTTTTTTTCTAACTTGCCATTTAGAAAATCCCAACAATTGTTAACTGAACACCACAGTCATTAAATGCACCAGTGGCTCGCTATAGGCGCAGTTTTGCTGAAAACTGGAAATAAATGCCAGTTTTCGGTAAAACCATCTTAAAACATGGTCACGTGATCAAGGGGTGCTGAAAATGGCTGTAAATGCAATCCAATTGCTGAGTGGTTGAAGTGAGGTCACGTGACTGCAGGGAGAGGGTGACCATCAGAACTTTGAATCCAGGTTGTAAGTACCTCCAAGGTAAGGCCATCGGAACGTTGAATGGATGCTAAGTGACCCGTTATAAGTCAAGGACTACCTGTATATGGGATTGATTTCACTCTTGCATGGAGTAAGATTCTTGATGCTCCAGTCCAGAACATACAGCTGATGAGGGCAGTGAAAATTTGTAATTAAATTAGAAGTAGAAAATGCCATCAAGTCCACCCCTGGTACCCTAAATGATATTCCACGGTTCTTACACTAAGCAAATTAAGATGAGCATTTTCAAACTACTTTTGATGGATTGAGTAATTTCATGAAACTCATCCAATTAAATCAATAATAACAAGTGTGTTTCTTAAACTTTGTTCCATTTTTCAGGATACACGCTATGTACAATTCCGTGAAAGGATCTTGCTCAGAACCCGTCAATTTCATCACCCGTAGCTGTGCTCCAGAATGTCCTTTTCCACCCAGACCTTCACACAGGACCAAAAATTCCTTGACTTTGCAATGGAAGGTAAATCTTCTGAGGAAAACTTTCTCTCTTCTGAAATTCTTCAGGTTTCCATTCTCTTCTCCTTAACCCAGGCAGATAAAATTGATGATTGGAGGTGTATCACTCCACCATACCTGGAAGGTGTGAAGCTAGGAAACACTGTTTAAGTTTTCTCTGCATGTGAACATATGTTGTGTCTGTGTATTAAAAAAAAATATTAATGAACTGTTTTTCACTGTATCCAAACAAGGCACTTTGAAAGGATGAAGTTCTTTTAGGTGGGAAAGCCAGCATCTTGGCCTTCTAGCTATCAGGAAAACTGAGACTTGCTAAATATTATTCTTTCTTAAATTTTTACACCTTTCAACTTCCAGTTCCCCTGGCTGATTCACAAATAAAAACACAAATGTAATGATTGATTGATTGATTCTGCAATACAGATAATCCTCGATTTACAATTACAATTGAGCCCAAAATAAAACAATACAATATTTTTTTAAGAAACAAAAGATGACCAAAAGTAGATATGGTAAGAACAAGAAGCAAACCCATGCTACCCAAGAGCAGAGTGGGCTTCAAAAATTTTAGCAAGGGGTTCTCTGCCCAGTTGCTGAGTGGGCGTGGCCATGGTGACTGTGGCCTAGTCGGCCTCCTGCACCATGGCAGGGGTGGGGCTTTTTGCCCTCCCCAGGCTCTGGCGGTTTTTCTCGAGCCTCCAGGAAGGCAAAAATGGCCTCCCCAGTCTCCGGAGGCCCTCTGGAGGCCTTCCCAAACTTCCGGTAGGCCTGTTTTTCACCCTCCCTGAGCCTCCACACGCACCCTGCACTTACCTGCATCCAAAACGGGCCGCGTGGGAACTACTAGGAGAGGTGGGGTGGGGTGGGTGGGGCTAGTCAGGAATGGGATTTGGGGGTTCTCCGAACTGCACAGAATCTTACCTAGAGGTTTTCCCGAACCCCCAGCAGCCCACCCCTGCCCAAGAGGGACTTTAATTATCCTTGTCAAAGGCCTCACTTTATTCTGTCCACTTTTCTGGATGTTAATAGCCAGAGGATGAAGGCAAGAGAGAGGTTGGAAACTCAGAATAAATGGTTTTTCTTCTATTGAATTACAGGTTTCCTTTCAAGGCAGAGAAAATTGTCAGTAATCGAGCTTGGGGAAAATGCCTAGTTTCCAACATTATAAGAATTGCTTTCAAATCTTAAGGGAATTTTAACCCTCTTTTAGTTAGGAACTGGATTATTTCATACAACTTTGTGGATCTTTTTTCAAACAGCTGTTTTCAGCCTTAACCCTGAGCGATCTTAGATCTTAACAACTGATTGTCATCTTAAAAATTAGTAGGAATGTTACTACTTTTACTATATATAATACAACCTTTTTCATTTTTTTTAAAAAAAACCAATATGGTATTTCCCATAGTTGAGCTAATATTAACCATGTCAACATACATCTTCTAATAAATGGATTGATATGGGCAAAAATTATTAAAATTAAACAAGTTTCAGTAAAGGGGAATATATGTACCCTAATCAAGGAACTACAAAGGGGGGGGGGGGAAAACCCACACATCCCACTAACACTGGCAGGGTAAACTCCTGTATTTCAACAGAGAGCAAATCCCATACATGTTAGGACTGGTGATGTTACCTAACAGAACAGAATATAAGGGAATAACAGGGTTGAAAAGGACCTTGGAGGTCTTCTAGTCCAACCCTCTGCTCAGGCAGGAGATCCTGACCCATACCATTTCAGACAAATGGTTTAACAGTAACAGAGTTGGAAGGGACCTTGGAGGTCATCTAGTCCAGCCCCTTGCTCACGCAGGAGACCTATACTAGGGATTCGAGCTGCCAAACTGCCGACCTTTCTGATCAACAAGCTCAGCGTCTTAGCCACTGAGCCACCTAGCCAGGCTGTTGCTGTTGTTGTTGTTGTTGTTGTGTTGTGGTTGTTTGGTCTCTTCTAGACCAAGCTCGGAGAGCATCAAGAACTCCATCGTACAAATTTTATGTGTAAAATTTATATCCCACCTTTTCTACAGGTGTTACAGGGTGATGTAGATTAAAGGCCCTTTTTCAAATGAACTTCGGTGGCTGAAAGTGCTCTTGAACCTGATACTCCCAGGTCAAGTCCAATATTTAATTAACACACCACAGCAGCTCCTTTAAAATGTGTTACTCTCTTGCATCATCTTGTGTCTTAGAATCCAGCATGTAACTGCTATGACTGAAGACGTAGGTTACAACATCAATTAATAAGAGGCTGAAGCATTAAGACAACAGTGAGATTCAAAATAATCCTGTTTTCCCTTTCATGGCACTGCCATATATCTAAGCTTCCTGTTGTGGAATTTTCTGGTGTCTTTTTGTTTCGTTTGTTTGTTTTTTTGAATAACATTTATTCCATGACCTTCTCCAACCTTCCGTTGTGTTTCTTTACACAGGCCCCAATTGACAATGGTTCAAGAATCACCAGCTACCTTTTAGAGTGGGATGAAGTAAGTGCCAATTATTTTAGGGGGGGAAACCCTTTGTCCTTTATCTTAAATTGTTTCTACATGCTTTAACCAAATGCAGAGGAAAGAGAATGTGGAAAAATTGTTCCACTGGTTTGTTTATTCATTATTTAAAAATAAATGAGCATGTCTGAATATTTTTACAAATACTGTCCTCCCAAATTTATCTCTTTCAAGGCGCTTAACATCCACAATTTTGGGTGTGGTGGTAGGATTAATCATTCCTTTTCACTCCCTTCGCCTTGTTATAAAACATATAACTGACTTGCTGTAAAATCAGGTTTTCAAAAAACAGTCTGACACAGAGCCATATTTCTGTGGGAGTCAAACGCCCCTAAATCACAAGTTTGTTTTGTAAAGTCTGATTTGTAAAGGAATAAATTTCAAGTATAAAATTTACATTTCCCTAATACAAAATAGTCCTCAACTTACAACACAATTGAGCCCAGAATTTTGGTCGTAAGTCATTACTGCTGTAGGTCAAGTTACCACATGACTGGACATATCACATACCAATTTTATACTTTTCATGATGGTTGTTAAGTGAGCCACTATGGTTGTTCAGCAAATCACCCATTTAAGTGAATCACATGATAGTAAATCTAAATTCAGCTTATCCAATGGGCATGTCTTGCCATTTTGGGCTGGAAATATTCAAAAAAAGTCACAAAATCTGATCACATGGCTTCAGGATGCCGCAGTCGGTTGAAAATGCCAGTTAGGTGACCACAAGGGGCAATGCAGCAGTTGTAACTGGTTTTACATATCTTTTTTCAACTCATTTATTACATTAAAAGAAAAGGACAAACAAGAAAAAGCAGGTGCTTGATCCATCATCTACAAGAATATACTGAAATTTTATAAATAAATATGAAAAATTTCTGATGATACTTTTGATGGAAGAAAAAAAATAGTTTTGGAAGGAGAGTTTTCAATTTATTAGTTAAAATTAAGTTTTTAATATATATACATAAAGTTTATTGTAAAGTTAATTACAATTACAGTAATTTTATCCTGCATTCAGATTATAAATCTCTTTCCCCCCACCTTCCCTTTTCTCAGTTTCTCTCTTTCTCTGATAGTTGAGCTAGAGAAATAGCTCTGGTTGTATACATGCACAGGTGGTCTTTGACTTACAATTCATTTAGTGACCGTTTCAGCAATGAAAAAGCGGCTTATTACCATTTGTCACCCTTAGAGCTGTATCGCTATGGTCATGTGTTCAAAATTCAGATTCTTGGTGGCTAATGCAGCTTTATGATGGTTGCAGTGTCACCTTTTGTGGCCTCCTTGTAAGCAAAGTCAATGAGGAAATCAGATTCACTTAACAACTGTGTTGCTACCTTGACAATTGCAGTGATTCACTTACCAACGGTGGCAAGAAAGGTCGTAAAATGGGACAAATTCACTTAATAAATGTTTCACTTAGCAACAGAAACGTTGGGCTCAATTATGGTCATAAGTATGAGTCAATAGGCATGCTTAAATAGTTTCTTTCTTCTTCTTTTTTTTTAACAACCCACCACCTTTTCCCTCACATTTACAACTAGTTCCTTGATCATTCTAAATATATCTTGTATACATAATTATAGATAATCTTGTCCAGGAAATATATCCAGGCAACATGCAGTCTAAATGTGAGAGAGAATTGAATTAGTACAGTAGTTTGTTTCTTCAACAGATGCTTTCGTTTGTATAAACTCTGCAGAATTGCTCTGTTTTTCTCCAACAGTGTCAAAGCACAATTGATATATTTTGATAGAGTGAGTAGGCTTGTCCCAGGGCTGCTGACCTTAAGACAATAATAAGTATTGTGAAATTTAGGAACTTAGGCAAGTGGATTTGCTTGACCTTTGGTAAATTAGCATTAGTATTTCTTCTCCTCTATAGAAAAGAGGGGGCAACCCTTTGTAAAAGCATTCTGTTTATGTGGGACATGAATTTGGGGGGGGGGATGAGAAATAGTTTAGGATTTCAAGAAATCCCTAAGTCAAATGGATCCTTTGCCTTTGCTTCTTGCCCAAAATTGCAGCTTGCTTGAGAAGGTTTCCAAGCAATTAATGCCTACATTAATTAGAAATGTCAGCCAACCTCTGGTGTCATTGGCAGTCAGAGTACGAAATATGACACTTTGTGAAACCATTAAAATGGCTCCAATCTGAATTTAGCTCGGGAACATGAAAATGTCAAATTTGGTAGCAAATTTCTAGGCATATGTGAAGGATGGTAGAATCTTAATAATGTGAGCAGCAGCACCCAAAGGTTATTCAGAATGTTTCTATAGATGCTTTTGCATCTAAAATGTTAGCCTGTTGTTGGAACAAGTTGTGGGTCACTTAAATTTGACAATAGACCTAATTGTCCAATGCAAGAGGTCAGAAGGGATTTATTGGAGGAATAACATTTCCTTTCAAACCCTATTCTTTTGGTGGTTGCGGAAAATGTTGCAATCGGGGAGAAAACTATTAAACGAATAAAATCTGGCCACAAATATTGCTTAATGTTTCTTGGAAGGACTAATTGCAAAAGTACCAAGAGAGAATGGAAAAATGGAGTGAAAGGATACCAAAACCATCTCCAGTTTCCTTGAATCTAAGTCTTTATCCTTCGGTGACCCTAGTTCCCACATGCATGTTCAACAATTGAGATAACCATAAGATGCCATGAGTTTATGCCTGGAGAATGGAATCTCACCACTGTCATTCTAATGGTGTCTAATATTGTGTCTGACATAATGTTTTTTGCAATATTGGACTATCATGATATTGTCACCCAACGGCCCCTTTAGGTCAAAATTTGACCACAGCTGCATCAATTAATTTCTGATTGCATCCGCCGATATTTCAAAGGATAGATAGTTTTGCAACATTTCCTCTTGAGTTGCAGTTTCCCGTTGGTGGGGATTTCTCGTTGTTCCTGATTCCTGGGAATTTTTTCACCTTTTGTGATGGAGGGAGAGAATGTATTCCAGAGGAACAAAATACAGCAAAGTTTACAGAGTTTGTGTGAGAGAAAGAGAGTTAAGATGGTTCCTTTCTAGTAGTTCTCAGTAGATGTTGAATGGAGCAAGCGGTTAGTTTTAGGTTGGCAAGATTTCTGTCTATAGGTGAGGAACAATAAAGGAAATTACTTAGAAGAACCTAAGCATGTCTTTCTTGGTTTTTGGAGCCTGGCACCTTCCTGTTGAAGCCAAGATGCTGGTACCCCTTGCCACATTTCCTTCCCTCATTCTTTAGAAACAATTGGATAAATGATTTTGTCACGCCTAGAAGCCATCTTTCATATTAGGCCCTCAGACCTGCCATGTTTACTACTGTGGGAAACTGGGAGGCTCTGAAGGCCTAATACAAAAGATGGCTTCCAGGCCTGACAAAATTTGGCCACACCCCCTCACAGTGATTGGTTCTCTCCCCTTTGGATAATTTTTTCATGACCCCATTGTGCATCTGGATATCGTTTTTGTTTTCCATCGTGTTCACCTGCCTCGCCCTCAGAGAACTGCCGCGAAGATATTCTTGTGGCTAAAAAGTGTTGCAAAGGATAGAAAGGCGAGATTAGTAGTTGAGTGGAAATGTCTAGGAAGGCTGCATCTTACTGCGAAGATGAGTAAATAAATGATGAACTGTTTACGTCCAGTCAGAAGAAAATGCTCTTTGCTTTGAAAAAAAAAAGAAAGAAAGAAATTGAAAGAGCAAGCTCATAGAATTCACACCTTTGTCTTCCAGGGGAAAAGGAGTAATGTTTTCAGAGAATGTTACTTTGGGAACCAAAAACATTACAAGGTGACAAAGCTGTGTCCTGCTGTGGGTTATACATTCCGATTAGCAGCTCAGAATGAAATAGGCATAAGGTAAGTCCTGGTGCCTGATTGATAACATGCTTCAGCCATCAGTCAAGCTGTTTCTAAAGGCCAAACTCAGCTGAGAAGTAAAAGTTTGGCTGGAGAACACAAAAGACCCATTTATTCCAGCATCCTGTTTCTCACAGAGGCCAATCAGATGCCGTTCAGTGTTGTTTCAGGGGAGAGGTTTTTCCATTTCAGAGAGAGTTTGGACTAGCTTGCATAAAGCAGAAATGCAAATGGATACACATCAAAACCTAGTACCAAAGAGCATCAAACAGGCATAAACCTGGATTACAAAGAGAAGCACAACTCAGTCCAACTTCCAGGAAGTATTTAAATAGCGGAAAGCAAAATCTTGACAGAAATAGTGTCAGGCAAAAAAAGGCTGTCAATATCCAGCTCTTTTATCTAATCACTAGCTGATAACCCTGCATTGCCCGGGTATTTATTTATCCCAATCCTGCCTTTGAGGTGATTATCTGCATTAGCAGACACCTCCTCCGACAACTTGCCCTCTTTGATTGAAGCTGAGGGCCTAGGGTGGTTTTATTTTTTTTTAAAGAACCAATCCCCCTTACCAGAGG
This sequence comes from Pituophis catenifer annectens, assembly GCF_029215685.1. Taxonomy (NCBI): domain Eukaryota; kingdom Metazoa; phylum Chordata; class Lepidosauria; order Squamata; family Colubridae; genus Pituophis; species Pituophis catenifer. Next base: position 14,225,189 of record NW_027256886.1, on the reverse strand, counting down.
GAGCCCCCTTGTGGAGTACTGGGAAGCCGTCACCATGGCAACTCCACTGTGCTGTACAGTAGAAGCCATTTTAAGGCACAACAGTCTGTATCTTAACAGAACTTGAATCCAAAATGCATAGTATCACTGTCAAAAGTACTGTGATTTGACACTATAGATATAATTCATTCCTTTTCATTTCAGTGGCCCAGGCGTTCCAGTTATGCTGGAACACACACACACACACACACACACACACACACACACACCGAGGGGTGTTAGGAGTGTCTTACCCCATTCCCACCCCCAGTATTTTTTTCCAGAGTAAGGCATCTGTGTACCAAGTTTGGTTGAAATTGCTCGAGGCATTCCAGAGTCATGCTGGAACACACACACACACACACACACACACACACAAACACACAGCCATTTATATACATATAGATTTAGAATATGAATCTAGAAATCACTATTGATCAACAGATGGGGTTATGTCTGTGTTTTGGATCTGAGATAAAAAAAACTGGTCCTGATCACCAGGATACAAAGTTAAACCACCCCATGCTGAATTGAAGGTTTTCTGAGCTGCTCCATATTGTCTTTAATCCGTTAAGCGTAGCTGTGAGAATCAATAGTGTAATCCTGGTTTAAAGATGTAGAAGCTTCTGTTATGAATCGCAAAGTTCTTCCTTTTTCAGACAGAGAATGGAATTTAGCATGCGCATAATACATGTTCAGCAAGGAGTGGTGCGGTGGCCTAGAGGTAGAGCTCTCACCTCACAATCAGGAGGCTGTGAGTTCGATACTAGGTAGAGGCAGATATTTATCTCTCTGGGCACAATGAGAACATATCTGCTGAACAAAACTCCGCTTTGGTGTCAAGGACATCCATCCAGTAAACACTCTGCTAGCTCCATTCAGTTGCCCAGACTCCACCCCGCAAGTGATTATGCGGCCATTAAATGAAGATGGTGATAATACGTGTCTAGCTAACAAAGAATGGGCGATTAAAATAATAGACCCACTGGGTGTAATTCCAGACTTCTACTAAAGAGCACCCTTTCTCTCTCCCCCATATCCCCCCTGCCATTCCACAGTGGCTTTAGCCAAGAAGTTGTATGCTACACTTCAGGAAACATCCCTCAGACCCCTTCAGCACCAAGACTGGTCCGTGCTGGGGTAACGTGGATCACACTGCAATGGAATAAAGCAGAAGGTTGCACACCAGAAGAAGTGATTACCTACACCTTGGAGATTCAAGAGGAAGATACTGTAAGTTTCGAAATCCAAAATAAAGAACAGAACTAATGGAGTTGGAAGGGATCTTGGATCTTCTAGTCCAACCCCCTGCTCATGCAGGAAACCCTAGACCCGTGATGGCGAACCTATGGAACGCGTGCCACGGGTGGCACACAGAGCCATATAGGTGGGCACGCAAGCTCAGCTCCGGTGCACATGAACATGCCGGCTAGCAGATTTTCGGGCCTTCTGGGCCCACTGGAAGTCGCCAAACAGGTCATTTCCGGCCTCCAGAGGGCCTCCGAGGTGGTGGAGAAGGCCATTTTCACCCTCCCCAGGCTCCTAGAAAGGCTCTGGAGCCTGGGGAGGGCAAAAAAATGGGCCCACCAGGCCCACCGTGCCATCACGTGCCAAAAACGGGGGAAGCATGGGGGGGTCACACACACATGCGCAGGGGCAGGGCGTTTTATGGGTTGGGCACACGTGTGCATGACCCCCCACGCTCCCCCCACTTTTGGCACGCGATGGCAAAAAGGTTAGCCATCACTGCCCTATAGCATTTCAGACAAATGGTTGTCCAGTCTCTTCTTAAAATGCTCCAGTGATGGAGCATTCACAATTTCTGGAGGCAAGCCCTTCCACTGATTAATTGTTCTCACTGTCAGTGCATCTTATCTAGTTTGGGTAATGAAACATCTGCAAGAAAACAAACAAGTTCAGAGAGCACCAATGACCCCCTCACTTTTATTATGGCCCACATTTTGCTTTGCCTTCATAGAAAATTAGCATTACATGGCGGTCATAATAATTCTGTCCCATGCTCTAAATCAGGAGTGGGGAACTATGTCCCTTTTATGACCTTAACTCCCAGAATTCCTGAGCCAGCATGTCATAAAGGGGACATAATTCCCCATCTCTGCTCTAAATCCATAAATGCAGCTAAGCCAATAGCCAAATCTAAACATTCTCGACTCTCAACTGTTGGGCCTTTCTGTGTACCAACAGAGATTTTAAATTTCCCTATATTTTCTTGTATGGGCAGCCGATTAACTTTGTTTCTTTTGAGTTTGCGCCGATTAACTTTGTTCCTGTTGAGATTGTGACATAATCTCCTGTGTCACAATCTTAATGCACTCAACATCAATGCTGTAACATCAATGTTCTGTAACATCAATGCACTCAAGGGAATGTAATGTCATCGCCTCAATTTCCTGTGAGAGAGCCAAGAATTTTTTTCCCCTCAACTTCAATCCTATCCTAACATCTTATTGCAATAAATGAATCATAGAAGTTCTTAAATATCTAAAAAGCGTTTTAAATATCTGACGGAGTGTATAAAGAGGTCCTGATCTGTCCATCTCAAGGCGGTTCCTATGAGACATTTGTTCTTGGCAACTTTTCCAGTGGCACTCAAAGGGAAATTGCTACACCCATCCAAGAACTTGGTTTTACATATATTGTCGGCATCTTGCCCCAACATTTTATCCTGCATTGGGGAGCAGTGCCATACTTCAGTCTCACTTCCATACATGCTAGCACAGCAGCCCAGACTGTTGATGCATAAATAAAGAATATTACATAGCTATTACTTTGCTCCCTCCCTAAAATGTTCTACCTTGACTTTATTGCTTTGGCAAAGCTCCTGGGTTTTATCAGCACGTACCTGGTGGACAGATAGGATGTTACTAAAAGAAGAATATTCCTCAACATGAGTAACGTGATACTAAGTGTGTTGTGTTTTTTTCTTTTTGACACAAGAGGGAGCCACTTTAACAAAGTTTTAAAAAATTAAGCGCTCTTGAAACTATTATTACAATAGGAATGCAATGGGGATTTAAATTCAGTTTTTCTGTTTTGAATGGTAGTGATTTAGGGTAAAAACCAGCCCAGAAATTTCAAGTAAGAAATTTGGGAAATGTCAAACTTTCATTTATGCTTCCCAATCTTCAAATTTCAATTGTTTAAGATTTCATCTGTTTTTAACTCTGACATATAAAGACATCCTCGACACCGAAGGGAAATTAAAATGTAAGCAAGAGCTTGAAGACCAGGGTATTATACTATCATGGTGGCCTCAACTGCAAATACAATCTAGATATTGATAAAGATATGAAAAAGTATGACTTCTATAAAGGACAAACACCCTTTGATCAGATACTGTTGAACTCTGATGAAAAACTAATTAAGAAAATCTATAACTTCTTACTAAATTGGAAAATGGAGGACGAGCAAGTAAAAGACACAATGGTACAATGGGAAAAAAACTTTGGTTATTACACAGAATTAGAGAAGTAGCAAAACTTCTGGGAAAGAAACTATAAATTAACAATGGCAACTTCTTATAAAGAAAATTTATATAAATGTTTTATAGATGGCATTTACCACCTGCTAGGTTAGCTAAAATGTTTAAAAATATGTCTAGCAAATGTTGGAAATGCAACCAAAAAATGCGCACATTTTATCATATGTGGTGACTTGTGTTAAAGCAAAAAAAAAAAAAATTGGGCAAAGATACACAGGTGGTTAGAAAAGATGAAAGGGAAACATGTAGATTTTAAATCTGAACTGTTTTTATTAGGTATAACACCAGAAAAACTTGATAAGCAAAGTATATATTTAATGTTACATGTCTTAAAAGCAGCGAGGATTATATTCGCGCAATATTGGAAAAATGAAGAATCACCGCAAGATGAAGAGATAATTAGGAAGATATTAGATTGTGCAGAAATAGATAGACTTACATTGAAAATTAAAACAGAAAGAAGATGCAGAATATTATCAAACATGGAATTTATTTTACCAGTGGTTGGGGGAAAGGGGTGGAGATTAAGAATGTAATCTGTATTGTTAAGAAAATTAAATACCCAGACAACACAATGTTTATTAAGCACTAATAAATGTAAACAATAGAAAATTATTTTTTTTAAAAAAGATTTTATCTACCGGTATATATATTTTTTAACTATAGTAAGGTACTGTACTATGATTTGACAACAGATGACCAAAGTTCCTTCTCAGTTCATAATTATAGTCATGTAGATTAGGTTCTGGGGCAAACAACAGGTAATCCAGAACATAGCAACATTCTCTGCAAAATTCAAAGGGAGAAGGTTAATTTGCAAATAATGGCAAATTCCACAATAGAAGAACAAATATTTCATGTCCCAATTGGAGTGGTATATTATTACTTGATGCATAACGCTACGAGTGATATTCCTGAATTTATTTTTGCTTGCTGGTTTTTTGCTCTTTAACTGGTAACTTAATTTGTCCTTTAGGATAATGCATTTCATCCAAGGTACACTGGAGAAGACCGAACCTGTACTGTGAAGAATCTTAAAAGAAGCACACAATACAAATTCAGGGTAAATTTCTTTCTCTTTCTCGTTCACTTTCATTTTCATTGTCCTGTGCAGCACAAGAATTTACACTGTCGTATCATGCATGTTTATTATTAGAAAGCGGTTATAGATAATCCTCAAGTTACAACCATTCATTTAGTAGTAAATGTTCGAAGTTACAATAGCGTCATTTTATCTCGCAAGGAAGTGCATGCAGAAATGTATGTCCCTTGTTTACTTTTAAATAACAATCTCATGCCACATGTTTTCAATGTTCAATTTTAATTTTATGTGCAATTTTAACAAGGTGCCACAAGGGGGAAGCCTAATTTCTTTTTCCTCTGAACTGCTAAATTTGTACTTGCAAAAAGTCTCCAATTACTGCGAAACGTATTCTCATGTATCCACAATCAAATAAACATAGAAATAATATGTGAGAAGTGATGTGGATTCTAAATGAAAAGTCTAGTTGCAGTGACTATTTATTTATGTTGGTAAAATGATGAAAATGTCATTGGGTAAACCTTTACAGAGCACTTGGGCAGATAAATGTACTGTGCAATGCAACATGTAGACAGACTCACAAAAAAAACCATGATTTTCTTTATTCCAGCTGATTGTCTCCAATGTAGAAGGGAAAAGTAGTCCTAGTGATGTCATGGTCTGTACCACAAGCCCAGACAGACCAGGGCCTCCCTCCAGACCCATTGTTAAAGGGCCAGTAACATCTCATGGCTTCAGTGTGAAATGGGGTAAGAGTACATCTCTGTATTTTAAAAGCACAAGAAGGAAATGATTTAACATGCATGGCATTGCTGTAGAGATGGCTGGTGCTTTTTTGTTGTAATATATTGCACTCTTTCCAACCACACATGTAGTTTATGCCTGCAGAGAATTGACATGGAGTATTGATTCACTGAACTGATAATGAAATGAAAAGAAAATGCTTCTCTTGTGTTGCGCAAATGCTGCCTTGTTTATTTAGTTAGTTTTTTCAGTCTGTTTATTATTGTTATAAATAACTCAAGGTGGAAATAATATCTAATACTTCTTCCTTCTCTTATCTTCCCCATAACAACAACTCTGCTGGGTGTGTTGCATTGAGAGAGAATGACTGGCCTAAAATCACCCAGCTGGTTTTCATGCCTAAGGCAGAAATAAAAATTCCTGCTGATTGGCCAAAAGTCATCCAACCAGCTTTTATGCCTAAGGCGGGACTGAAACTCCTAGTCTACTTATGATTGGCCCAAAGTCATCCGGTCGACTTTCATACCAATAGCAATAGCACTTAGATTTATATGCCGCTTCATAGTGCTTTTACAGCCCTCTTTAAGTGGTTTACAAAGTCAGCATATTGCCTCCAACAATCTGGGTCCTCATTTTACCCACCTCGGAAAGATGGAAGGCTGAGTCAACCTTGAGCCGGTGAGATTTGAACTGCCGAAGTGCAGCTAGCAGTCAGCTGAAGTAGCCTGCAGTGCTGCACTCTAACCACCATGCCACCTCGGCTCTTCATGCCTAAGCGGGACTAGAACTCATAGTCTACTGATGATTGGCCAAAAGTCATCCATCTGGCTTTCATACCTAAGGCAGGACTAGAACTCACAGTCTCCTGTTTTCAAGTCAGGTGCCTTTATCACTAGACCAAACCTATGAATGTACCATTAGCAATGATGGAGCAACATAACAAATGAATGTTGCTCCAGAAACGAAATACAAGACACGACAAAACAAACAAGTGACAAGGAACATTTAAAAGGAAAAGGTTCTGTTATCTGCACACCAGCAAGAAAGACTTCATTTAAACAAGTGTAGATGTATTCATGTTAAAAAATATATATATTGGTCTGCTGAAAAAGCTATGGAGTATTTCCCTGAAAATAAGACCTGGTCTTTTGGGTCTTTCTTTTGGGCCCCAAAATAAGCACTAGGTCTTATTTTCGGGGGATGTCTTACCTGCTTATCTTAGGACCACCGCAGCCAGGCCTCCCACGCCCTGACACCTGTTGGACTGCTGCCCAACTTCTTCTGCAGCCGCTCACAGCCAGATGCCACCTGGTGCATTGTGCCAGTGCCGCCATTTGCAGTCCTGCCAAAAGGGGCAGAACCGGTGTAATGCACCATATGGCATCCGACCGCAAGCAGCTGTAGAAGAAATCAGGCAGTGTTGCAGCAGGTGTCGGGGCATGGGAGGCCTGGCTGTGGTGATAAGCAGTATGGGGCACTTGGGGCAGCTCCACCCCCACCCTAGCTTGATTTGTATGCATGTGCCTCACCACACCTCATACAACCAGACGGTGGGTTGCATGTGCCTCACCCACCTTGTACAACCAGACGGTTGTAATAGGAGTATTTTAGGGGTAGGGCATATTAGGCACACATGTAAAAATCAAGCTAGGGCTTATTTTCAGGGAAACATGGTACTTATAAACTTTTAGCAGTTATAACCCATCAATATATAGAAATAAAATTTCTATATATTGAAATAAAATTGTACAGAAATAAAATTATTATTATTATTATTAAACAAGGACACAAGGACATAGACTAACAACCATATTGGAGGTAATCTGCCAACTGACTAAAAGATAGATTCTGCATCTAATCACCACTAAAAATAATTTTTCCCATTTTTATAACTTGCTTATTATTTCTTTTCCTCTCCAATCCTTTTTTTCTTTTTTTAACAGAGCCTCCTCAGGACAACGGTGGTTCGGAAATCCTAAATTATCTGTTAGAAGTTTCAGAAGGAAGCTGTGAAGGTAAATTTGATTCATAAATAGTCTGATTCCTTCAATTAGTCATGATGTTCATTAGAAAATATAACTGCAGATAGGAAAAGTGTCACTACTCTCAAAACCCTTATATCAAGTAGCTGGAAGTTGAATTTATTTGACTGTAGTGATTCTTCACCATCCTCAAGGGTTTGATTAATGTATCATTAAATAAAAATGGTAAATTAATCAAAACGGAAATCTGTAGTCCAGATGTAGTAACCAATTTTTAAAAGGTTAATATTACTTTCTGAGCTGTAATGTTTAATTATAGTTGCCTATTAAGATTATATAGGACTAATAAAATTCCAGGCAAATCTAAGTTTGTTTGTTTTTACAAATTGCAACATAGAATTGCAAACAGATATATTTACTTATATGTCTATCCAGCTTTCCTTTGCAAACTGAAAATTATCATTAGCAATGTTGAGTTATTTTCAAAATAGGATTCATTTTTATTTAGATTAAGTTGGGGAGTTTTGGGTCAACTTTTCTAATTAATTGAAAACTTGGTCTCGCCAAAACCAGAATGGTGCCTTCTTTTTTAAAGCAAATACAAATCTAGCAATTAAGCAAAACTCTACCTCTCTAATCCAGCTTTCAACTAATGAAAGGGCCTGATCACGGGTGGGATTCAGCCAGTTCGGACCAATTCGGGCAAACCGGTAGTTGTGACCTGCAGACCCATCCACCCCGGCGCTATGCCGTCCTGTTTTTAAGACGTGCACATGCGTGCAAGCAGAAGGCCGCACACACTCACATTTTCGGTTTGATTAACTGGTTGTTAATTCATGTGCCACCTACCTCTGGGTCTGATTGAATGGGAAAAATCTGATTGAAAAGATCATAGGCCAGTTTCTTCCCATAAAGGAGTTATTGCAGGGGTAAAATCTACTTACCTTCCTTACCGGTTCGGAAGTGCACGCGCTGTGCGCATGTGCAGAGGGTAAAAAACACATTACTTCATGGTTAAAACTAGGAAGTAAAAACATCCAGGCGCCATCGCTACCGGTTCTCCGAACCACCTGCCACAATCGCTACCAGATCACCCGATCAGGTCCGAACTGGGAGCATTTCACCCCCTGAGTTATTGCTACAAATCACTGCAAAGGCAGGGACTGAAATGAAATCTAGATAGGATGTTAACAGCAGTTTATCAGTTGCCTAAGCGAGTCCAATTAACCTTACAGCAAATCAATGGGAAGTTGCATATAGGGGACCTGCTACCGAATGTACGTGTGCATACTTGAAGCCAGGCACTTCGTACAAGCTCCGGGCATGCTGTATTAGCACTGGTGGACACAGCCAGGTAAGAACAAAATGAACAGCAAAGGGTACCATTTTCTTTCTGTCCATTCTGCCATATTTTCCAACTTTTGTAGAACTGATTTGTTGTTGTTTTGTTGTTGTTGTTAAGTAGTTAAGTGTTCTTGGTCATGAACCTGTTACCTTGTATAGTTTTCTGTAAAGTTTTGAATGTAGTTTGCATAGTGTCACACCTCAAATGGTTATGCCAACGGTGAGGTGTATATTTTCAGCTGCTATTTTATGCTGTGTTGTGTTGCAGGTAATCTTTGCTTAATGACAATAATTGGGACTGGGGTGTCCATTGCTAAGCAACGCGATTGTAAAGGACAATCTCATGTGACTGGGTTGCTTAGCAATGGTGGTTTCAGCCATGATTAAGGTTACATAAAGAGAGGAAGGCTAACCTAGTAGTAATTTGGTATTAATAACAGAAGGTTCCTCTGAAAACATTGTTATATTTTCCACAAGGCTGTGCTATAATTTGTCCCTTAAAGTTCACTAACAAAATTTCAGACTGAGTTTCAGATGGTCTCAAATTCTGATCTATATCAACCCATACACATTGTTTGATCTTTTTAAAAATATGGTACCCATTTGCTAGAGAAGTTGAGTGAACAGTTAGACACTTTAGCTTCCTAAAGTACTGTCAATTTCCTGAAGCATATTTTATTCCTGATGTGCATTTTCATTTTTCCATTCTTTCTGGATTGTCAAATCCAAACGCTTGTATCTCCATGGGGAAGGCAAAATTGCATAGAGGCACACACTGAACTACAAGTTATCCAACCCCATTTTAGCATAGTTGAATGGTGCGAAGTTGTCCTTTGTGGCTCGTTCACAATTTAGAGAAAATTGGATTAATTGGATGAATCAAGGTTAAATTAACCATGGGTAAAGCCTATAACCATAATGGCGAACCACAGGTGGCACATGGAACCATATCTGTGGGCACGCGAGCGTTGCCCTAGCTCAGTTCCAGCGCACATGCGCATACCGGCCAGCTGATTTTTGGGCCTTCTGGCCATTTGCACCATCCAGAGGGCATCTGGGGGGTGGGGAAGGCTGTTTTCGCCCTCCCCAGGCTCCAAGAAAGCCTCTGGAGCCTGGGGAGGGTAAAAAACGGGCCTACCGGTAACCTTTTTGCCATCGCTTGCCAAAAGTGGGGGGAGCGCGAGGGGTCACGTGCGCATGCGCAGGCTCAGGGTGGACATTGAATTATGGGCGTGGGCATGCACGCGTGCAACCCCCCCTCCATGCGACCCCCGCTTTTGGCACGCAACAGCAAAAAGGTTAGTCATCACTGACCTATAAGGTGCCTGTAGCTGAAGTAAAATAGACTATAGCTATTGTGAATTTAGAATAAATGATTTTGGACTAGACTAAATAGCTTTATATCTTACGTATTTTTTTGTTTTTTTCTAGTGTTCTGAAAGTTTACTTGTTCGTACGCTAAGCATTGCTCCAGACCAGTGTCAACCACCCGGAGTGCTTGGAAAACCAAAGCATAAAGAAATACAATTGCAATGGGGTAAGTTATCAGGATTTGAAATTCATTTCCTTCTTCAATGGGGCGTAGTATTGTCCCCTCAGTGTGACTTCAGGGCCCCACGTCAAACTGCAGATCACATCATGATCGGTTGTAAGCTGAGGTCATATCACTGGTCCAGTATCTGATTTTTTTTTTAAATAAACACCGCTGCGCTTCAATGTTTAGCTTGACTAGATATTGGTATTTGAACATAGAACTTTTTAACATTTATATTTTATTGTGTTTTGCTAATCTAGGTGAAATGTTAATATATATTGCTAGTCCGTGTATGATATGCCATACGCTGAATAAATAAATCTTCAAAATTTATATATGAAAGTCAAGGATGTAAGCTGTTCTAGGTAAAGCTATCTTTTGCAGTTGATTGATAGTGATTTTGTCAATGCCAAAGGTAGAAGAATAACAGAGTTGGAAGGGACCTTGGAGTCTTCTAGTCCTGCTCAAGCAGGAAACCCTATACCTGTGATGGTGAACCTATGGCACTTGTGTCACAGGTGGCATGCAGAGCCCTCTTTACAGGCACACGAGCTGTCACCCAGCTCAGCTCCACCCCGTATGAGTGTGCATTTCCCACCAGCCAGCTGATTTTCGGGACTCTGCCTCGCACGTGGGGCACATGCGAGAAATGTGTGCGCATGCCCAGGGGTGGGGGGGTCAACGTGTATGCGCAGGGGGCAGGGGTTGCCCTGGCCCAAGTTTGGTCCCAGGAGGCTGCAGGGATGCCTGCTAGGCTCAAAATGGGCCCTGAGGTGGTGCACATGCATGGAGGGGCAGGAGGAGCGTGGGGGGGTTGCGCATGTATGCACGGGAGGCAGGGTGTGGGGGGGGTCACATGCACATTGCATTATGGGTGCAGGCACGCTGGCGCACTCACACACTTTCAACACGCAACGACAAAAAGGTTAGCCATCACTGCCCTATACTATTTCAGATAAATGCCTGTCTAATCTCTTCTTAAAAACCTCCAGTGTTGGACCTCCCACAATTTAGAAAATGGATGGTTAAGAGAAAGTAATTTTGGCTAAGTGATAGTACCAGCTTCGTTACAATTATATTAATTGTCTCTTTCCAGATGCTCCCCCTGTATCAGAAAGTAGCAGTCATATCTCAGCATACAGCGTAGAAATGACAGGACCTGAAGAGGTAGCCTCGGAGGTCTATCATGGCCCAGACCTTGAATGTACTGTCAGCAATCTTCTGCCTGGAACAACGTACCAGTTCAGAGTGAGGGCTTTGAATGATGGAGGGGTAAGAAAGCTCCACTCCAAAATATTGCCTCTAAAAGCTAAACAATATTTGAAGAGGGTCCTTTGGGAACTCTCCTCCTTAAAAAAGTTTGGCTTCTCCAATCTTACATAATTGACAATCAGTGTTAATTTGCCTGCAATTATAAAGGGGGCCATCATGAATGCTGGCAATCATCCTATCTGTGGAGGAATGAATTCTGAAGAAAATAGTTCAATTTGAGGAATATCCACCGTGAAAGGAATGGAACATCTTCCATTTTAATGGAAAACTAGCCCAAGTGCTGAAATGTTGAAATAGAAGAGGGGAGATTTGTATGTCTGAAATTTTAGAATTACAGAACTGTTTTTATTAGGAAAATATTTGGAAACAGACCATGTTGAGTCCTCTATGTGAATGTTTTGGGTGGTTTTTACAATGGGCTTTTCCCCCTAATCTAGAATCAAATAAATACGTATTTATTTATAATATATACATTCCTATAGACTTCTTGATCGATGGACCACAATTCACAGTCCATCTGAAGAAAGTCAAGGTGGAGAAGAACATATTATTATATTGTAATCTCCTAAATCCTTCTACTATATGCAATGTGTGCTTGAGTTTTCCTGTTTTTCCTTTAGTATGGGACCTATTCTGAAGCTGCAAAAATCACCACGGTGGCTGGACCTCCAGGGCAGTGTAAAGCACCTTGCCTTACCTTCCTTTCAGATTCAAGTGTACTTGTGAGCTGGGAGGTAAGAATTTAGAATAATAGACTTGGAAGGGATCTTGGAGGTCTTCTAGTCCAACCCCCTGCTTAGACAGGAAACCTTACACCACTTCAGACAAATGGTTATCCAATCTCTTCTTAAAAACTTCCATTGTTGGAGCATTGACAACTTCTGGAGGCAAGTTTAATTAATTGTTCTAACTGTCAGGAAATTTCTCCTTAGTTCTAAGTTGCTTCTCTCCTTGATTAGTTTCTACCAGTGGTGAAATCCAATTTTTTTTACTACTGGTTCTGTGGGTGTAGCTTGGTGGGCATGTGTGGCTTGGTGGGCGTGGCAGGGGAAGGATACTGCAAAATCCCCACTCCTGGGAGAAGGATATTGCAAAATCTCCATTCCCACTTCCCACAATCCCACTTTGGGACCAGCCAGAGGTGGTATTTGCCGGTTCTCTGAACTACTCAAAATTTCCACTACTGGTTCTCCAGAACCTGTCAGAACCTGCTGGATTTCACCCCTGATTTCCTTGTCTTGCCCTCAGGTGCTTTGGAGAATAGCTGGACTCCCTCTTCTTTGTGGCAGCCCCTGAGATATTGGAACACTGCTATCATGTCTCCCCTAGTCCTTCTTTTCATTAAACTAGACATACCCAGTTCCTGCAACCGTGGTTCTTTGGACTTCTGTCAATCCTCCATTCAAATTAACTGTGATTAGGGCTCCCTACAGAGAGAGAAAATGAATTGATGGAATCATTACCTTCAGTTATCCATTGTACTTACAGATGGTCCTCAACTTACAACCACAATTGAGCCCAAAATTTCCATTGCTAAGCAAGACAGTTAAGTGAATCCTGCCCCATTTCTTGCCTCAGTTGTGAAGTGAATCACTGAAGTTGATAAGTTAGTAACCCGGTTGTTAAGTGAATCTGGCTTCCTGACCATTGATTTGGCTGGTCAGAAGGTCACAAAAGTGACCTTTTGTGATCACATGACTCCAGGACACGGCAACCGTCATAAATATGAGCCAATCTCCATGCTTCTGGATTTTGATCATGTGACCATGGGGATGCTGCAAGGATTGTGTGAAAAAATGGTCATAAGTCACTGTTTTCAGTCCTGTTGTGACTTCGAATTAAATGAATGGTTGTAAGTCAATGCTACCTGTATTGCAATGATCAATTCCCATATTTTGACTATCTTTCAAATTAAGAAAAGATGTAATTTTTCCCTTTATTTGAGAGAGAGAGAGAGAGAGAGTTTTACCCAAATATTGCAATAAAGAATGATCTTTTTTCATCCATGTATGGTTTACAACTCCATACAAATTGTTCATGAATCACAAGTAATATCATATCTCCATCCCATTGAGTAATTAGGGTCATAAATTGATTTTGACAGTTTTGAAGACAACTAGACTAGAACAGAACTTTATTGTCACTTTAATGTACACTAATCAGAATATATTAACATGAAATTTTGTTGCATTCAGCTCTTAAAAGGTAACCATTATGCATATACCCACATATACATACATATACGACACAAAAAAAACATCACAGTCTAGTTCAAATGTATACATATACATGGGGGGGGAATCCTGAGCATTTACAAGACCAAAGCTATTCATGCTGGTTTTGTAGAACTTTTAGCCCAAAATGAAGCTCAGGTTCATTGAATATGGGTCATAAGTGCCCTTTCTGGCTCGATCATAACTTCAAACATTGGGCTGTAAGTCGATGACTGGCTGTAAGAGTTGATTCGCAGAATGCATATTTTAACTGCTCCATTTACTAAGCAACATAGCCGATAAGCACTAAGTTTCCTTTTATCACTTTTGCTCAAACTGGTGCCTTCAAAAGATCCCAATGGCAACCTCTCTTTATGAAAGATCCTCTCAACCAATCCAGATTGATTTACACAATTCAATAAATTGACCGCGGTTAGTTAGACTTCTGCTTCTCCTACTGAATTTCTTCCCTTTGAGATTTCTTCTCTTGACAGTTGACCTCTGAATTAAAGAGGAGGCCTTGATGGGCTATATGTGACTCAGATATGGATTGGCCAGTTTTCTATATTTATTTATTTATTTATTTATTTATTTTATTTTATTGCGATTTATATGCCGCCTTTCTCCCTAGGGACTCAAGGCGGCTTACAAAATGACAACTTCAATACAAATCACAATACAATACCAAATTAAAATCAGTAACCCAATTAAAAAATGATTTAAAATTATACCAGTGTACCCCCAAACGGATCAGTTTAATTGGCGGAAGAGCCACGTCTTCAGCTCGCGACGGAAGGAAAGGAGGTCGGGGGCTGTCCTGAGCTCAGTGGGCAATCCATTCCAGAGGGTCGGGGCTCCCACAGAGAACGCCCTCCCCCTGGGGGTCGTCAGCCGACATTGTTTGGCCGACGGCACCCTGAGGAGACCGACTCTGTGAGAGCGCACAGGACGATGGGAGAACGGCTGGAGATGGTCCTGCAAGTACCCCGGGCCTAAGCCATGAAGGGCTTTATAGATGAGCACCAGCACCTTGAAACGTATCCGGAGTGCCACAGGTAGCCATATATAAAGCAGAAAAGATAGAAGAGCATCTCTTGGGGGCCCAAATACGACGCAAACTTCTGTTTCTTTTGCAGAGTCCTGAGAGTTTTGGTGCTGACATCTCAGAATACAGACTGGAGTGGGGAGAAGACAAGGGGAATTTAGAACTGGTGTATACTGGCACAGCCAACTCTTTTGAAATCCACCAACTCTCAGCCGCAGCGCATTATTTCTGTAGACTACAGGTAAGTCAAGACAATTTACATAGGATTAGATATAAATCAAGATGAGGGTATAAGTTCCCGCTTTCCTCATCAACCTTACTGTAAAAGACTATGGAGATTCTCAGTCATCCAGGTCCTGTTTTTCCCAAAGGTGTTTTTTCAAAAGGCAACTGGACTTTCTGGTTTTTTTCTTTGAAGACATTTCGCTTCTTCAAAGATGCTTCTTCAGTTCAGACTGGATGATGGGGGGGGGGTTCAACCCCAAGGATAAAACACCCAGACAGAAACTGAGCAACGTGGTATAGGCAGCACAAAGCAGTGAGCCACATGCAGAGATCTACACTGGAAAAACAAAACAACCATTTCAGTGGTGGGTTGCTCCCGGTTCAGCCCGGTTCGGGCGATCCGGTAGTGATGATGATGTGACGTCAGCGAACTGGTTCTCTCTGACTGTGAGCTGGGCCCTCCCACCTGCCCTCGCTTTATACCTACCTTTATTTGTTGTTTTTTAGCCCAGCTGATAAGTGCAGCAGAGTGGATTGCTGCACATCAGCTGGGCAGAAATCTAATGTGCTTGCACGGAGTGATCACACAAGCACATCAGGTCTAGATTCAGAAGTCCATTTGCATTTAAAAGACACAGGCCACTCTTTTGAAGATGACAAAGTCCATATTTTGGACAGAGAGGTTCACTGGTTTGAAAAACGGGTTAAAGAGGCCATTTATGTCAAAATTGAACAGCCCTCTCTCAACAGAGGGGGAAGGATATGACATCATCTATCTCCAGTCTACAACACAGCCCTTTCAACAGTTCCAAGAAGGCTCCACACCAATTTGCACCACTCAGGTGACCCTGACAACACAGATAAACCTTCTGGTGGCCTCAGTGACTCTCTAAAAGAATGCAAATGGCCAGCTGTCTGCAAGTAGTATACATCCTTCCATTCCCCACCATCCAGTCAGAGCTGAAGGCGCTTCTTGGATGAGAAGTGAAATGTCTTCAAAGAAAAACCAGAAAGTCCAGTTGCCTCTAGAAAAAATGCACCTTTGGGACTTACTGTAAAAGGTGACATTTCTGGAGAAACAAAGCAGAGTTAGGGAATAGTTGCAAGGAGCTTTCATTCCAGTGAGTAATTGGACTGCCGTTCACACAGCCTCATTGCGAATAAGCCATGGTCCGGTAGTGAGCCACGACCCAGAGGTTGGGGACCCTTGATCTAGAAATCAGGGGTCGGCAGCCTTAAACACTTGAAGAGCAACAAAGGTCCTAACCAAAAGCCCCCCATTCAATTCTGGAGCTGACCAGAAGTCTTGTTCCCCCATCATAGAGTCTCTTCCTAGCACAGTGTCCTTTTTTCTCTGCTGACAGGAAGTCCGGTTCCCCCACCATAGTCTCCTCCTAGTGCAGCTTCCTTTTTCCTCTACCTGTCCTAACCGAAAGCTCTATCAAATTGTGGAGCCAACAACAGGTGACAGAGAGCTGCAGCAGAGGGATGAAAGAGCCACATGTGGCTCCAGAGCCACGGGTTGCTGACTTCTGATCTAGATCTTTGTCTCTCTATAGCTCTGACTTCCAACTATGTCACTAGTTTATGGAATAATGAAATCCAACCTCTATTTGTTTTTCAGGCAATCAACCAGGCAGGAGCAGGATCATACAGTGACCTGGTATCCTGCAGAGCCCCAGCGGCTGTTCCTGAGGCTGTGACCATCCTCTATGTATCAGAGGATGAGCACCTGGATGCCTGTCCAATGCCTGTTGTATGCCTCGTATTGAACTGGGAGGAACCGTGCAATAATGGGTCTGAGATTGTATCTTACAATATCGAACTGGGAGATAGTATTTTGTCAGTGGGTAAAGTCACAACATATGTAATTGAGGACCTGCCTCCAGAAACCACATTCCGGTAAGTGTTATTACAAAGATACAGATACAGATTAACAGATCATGCACAAAGCGTGTGTGTGA
The DNA here is from genome assembly GCF_029215685.1 of Pituophis catenifer annectens. Lineage (NCBI taxonomy): Eukaryota > Metazoa > Chordata > Lepidosauria > Squamata > Colubridae > Pituophis > Pituophis catenifer. The sequence goes on along the minus strand of NW_027256886.1, from coordinate 14,208,304 downwards.
AGCGAACTGGTGGTAACACCGATTGAAACCCACCACTATCCAGCTGGCTTTCATGCCTAAGGCAGGACTAGAACTCATAGTCTACAGATGATTTGCCCAAAGTAACTCAGCTCTTGCCCTGGCTAAGCCAGGCTTGTGCTGGTACACAAAGAAGCCAGTATCCAACTCCAGTGATGCAGAGCTTTATTGCAGCTACAAACCCGGTCTCAGTGCAGTCCAAGCCACAAAGTGATGTAAAGTCAGCACTGAGAGCTTCTGCTTCTCAGCGCCCTTTTAACAATGCAGTAAAGCCACACACACCCCCAGCAAACCACCATCCAGCGCTCAAAGTCCTCCCCCTCACAGCTGTACGGTGGTGGTTTAAATGGCCTGCCCTGCACAGGTACTCAATTCACGCTGGGCAGCCATGACATCATCCGCCGGTACCTGAGAGACACACTGGGATTGCCCTCATGCTGTTGCTGAGACACCCACTGGGATTGCTGCCATCTGAATGCCTCTCCCGTGTCACTGCCATGCCGTTCCTCCCACCACCATCGGCTTCAGACACTTCTGTCCACTCTCCCCTAGGTGTGTGTCGAGCCCGGGTCTGGGGCTCGACACCCACTGGCTTTCATGCCTAAGGCAGGACTAGAACTCATAGTCTACTGATGATTGGCTCAAAGTCATCCAGCTGGCTTTCATGCCTAAGGCGGGGCTAGAACTCATAGTCTACTGATGATTGGCCCAAAGTTATCCAGCTGGCTTTCATGCCTAAAGTGGGGCTAGAGCTCATAATCTACTGATGATAGGCCCAAAGTCATCCAGTCTTCATGCCTAAGGCGGGGCTAGAACTCACAATCTACTGATGATTGGCCCAAAGTAATCATACCTAAGATGGGACTAGATTCACAGTACCCTGATTTCTAGACTGGTGCCTTAACCACTATTCCAAACTGGCTCTCATCATAACTAGCATTACTCAGCAGAGAGAGAAAACCCTCTCCTTCCCTATTCTTTCACATTTGAAAGATAGAACCCCAAGAACAAACTGCTGTGATTTCAATCAGCTTCACACACAGGGTGAGATCGTCATCATGGGTGTTGCTTTCACATCTGGTGTAAATGTATATTGTGGCATTTGCATGATGACCTCATCACATATTGTTGTTTGCCTCCCTGTAGATGCTTTTAATCTTTTCAGCCTTGGCTCCAACAGCTTCAGTCTGTGCCCTGAGGAACAGTGGACTTCTGTTTGCTTCTAGCATATGACTGATGCCATTTTGCTTTGCAATTGCTTAGGTTGCAGAAAAAAATAATAATTCTGCCAAGTAGAAATAACGGTTGCATCCCATAGAATAAAGCTGTTGAATAAAGCTTTCTATTCATATCCTTCCTTAATTACCTTTTTCCCCTCTGCGTTTTGAACTCGTAAATGATTGAGGAAGCAATGCTCATTTTTTACTTTGCATTACTAACCATTAAACTAATTAGAATATATGTTAGAAATAATAGAAAACAATTAAAGGTTTCCAAACTAGAATGATGAGCATAATCAGTAATATAATATAGTCAGTTTTTAGGTCCTGGGTAGTAATTATTAAATGTGCATATTAATTCTGTTAATGGGCCTGTGGAGATAAATAACTGAACTTATAAATCTTTTTTTTCTTAGGACTTGTGAGAAATTAATTTAAGTATTAATATAGATTAAGGATCAGCTAGCGAATATAACTCTAAAAATCTAAAGTAACCCAAAGTCATTTTCTTTTCAGACAGAATCATAATAGTATCTCAATTCAAATTATTGCTAATAGCAGCAGAGAGCAAAAAAATGCATTATTCTTGTATTGTTGTTAGTTATTGGTATTGGTATTATTAATTATAATTATATTAATTATGCTCTAAGAAATTTATCAGGTTGAATCAAATATAAGTCCAATAAGATGAGCTTGGGAACTTGGAAGTAATAATATTGAGAAATAATATTTTCCCAATAACACATATTAAGTGCACTGGGGTATAAATATTTTTCTCTTAAATTCACATAACCACTAGATGGCAGCAAGGAGTTACTTTTTTTTTTTTAATACTGCCACTTAGTGGTTCTGAAGATTTTGCAGCCCAAATAAAATTATCTTAATAAACATAAACATAGCCTTCTAGTTAAGATTAGGTATCTTGTTATCTCTAAATATGACTTTTTAAGTGAATAGTACTGATCTTTGGGGTTTCCAGAGACTGTCTAGGATAGCGTTTCTCAAAATTTTAAGATGGGTGAAATTCAACTCTTAAGATTTCTGGCTGGGGAGTTAAAGTCCACACATCTGAAAGTTGCTGAGTTGCTGGTCCAGAAATCCAATGAAAAGGAGCTGTCTAGGGTTGTACAAGACTGTTTGTATTTTATGTCATACTGAATTTTAAACCTAGTTTCAATTTAAATATACCGTTTTATACTTCTGATTCCTGTTTGTTAGGGGAAGTAATTCAGATGCCCCTATCTTGTAAGATGGGGGGTGTCAAACTCTAGGCCCAGGAGCTGGATCTGGCTTGCGGATTGCTTACATCTGGCCTGCGGGGCCTCCCTGGAAACAGCGAAGGACCTCGCAAGCTCCGTTTTCACTGGCAGAGGGTTGCAGAATGCTGTTGCAGCCGAAAATGAAGCTCGGGAGCCTGTTTTTGCTGGCAGAGTACTCAGGCCGCCACAGGCACCCCCTCGACACGAGAGACATCATGTTGGCCATGTCCATCCTGGCCACGCCCACCCTGGCCCTCCCAGGTCAAACAGAACCCTGATGCAGCCTCAATGAAATTGAGTTTGACACCCCTGTTGTAAGAGGAATGAATGCAATCTTCAGCTACAAGCTGGTGTTAATTCTGAAATGGGAAGAAGAGAAGGCAGCTTTCCCTTTTGACTTAATCAATTATTCGACTTAATCAGATAATCTGATGGGAAAAGGTTGAAAGAAGTGGTGCTATTCAGCCGGTTCTATCCGGCTCCGCCCACCTGCCCGGATGTCATCACATCCCATTTTTGACACTCTGTGCATGTGCAGAAGGCCCCGCGCATGTGCAGAGGTGTCATGTGTGAGCTCACATTTGAAAACCGGTAGCAAAGGTAGGTCAATACCACCCCTGATTGAAAGGGTATCAGAGATAACTGTTCACTTCATCAGCCATAATATGTTCGAAATGCAACATAAATGCTCAAGGCTTGGAGGAAGAAATAAAATAAATGCCATAACTTATATGAATTATGCCAGTGGTAAAATGCTCCCGGTTCGGACCGGATCGCCCAATCCGGTAGTGATGGCAGCGGATGGTTCGGAGAACCGGTAGCAAAAATCCCTGGGCCTCCCCCATGCCCAGCTAAGCCACGTGATCATCAGAAGCTTATTTTTTTTACTTTGAAAAGCATTTTTTCTTCAGCCGACAAGTAAAAAAGTAAAAAAGTAAAAAAAGTAAAAAAGTAAAAAAAAAATAAGCCTCTGATGATCGCGCGGCTCAGCTGGGATCATCAGAACCTTTAAAAGCATTTTTTTTTCTACAACCTCTTCAGCTGAAGATGTTATAGAAAAAAAATGCTTTTAAAAGCCTCTGACGATCCCAGCTGAGTTGCCTGATCGTCAGAGGCTTTTTTTTTCTTTTAAACAACAAAAGCCTCTGACGATCAGGTAACTCAAACTGGGATTGTCAGAATTTGGCCGAAGAGGTTGTAGGAAAAATGCTTTTAAAAGTAAAAAAAAAAAATTGGCCACGCCCACCCAGTCACATTACCTCTCGCCTTGACTATTGCAACGCTCTCTACATGGGGCTCCCCTTGAGGAGCACCCGGAGGCTCCAGCTGGTCCAGAACGCAGCAGCGCGGGTAGTGACGGGAGCAGCATGGCGCTCCCATGTAACACCGCTCCTGCGCGAGCTGCACTGGCTCCCAGTTGTCTTCCGGGTGCGCTTCAAGGTGTTGGTTATCACCTTTAAAGCGCTCCATGGCATAGGGCCTAGCTATCTTCGAGACCGCCTGCTGCTACCAACGACCTCCCATCGACCCGTGCGCTCCCACAGAGAGGGCCTCCTCGGGGTGCCATCAGCCAGACAATGTAGGCTGGTGACCCCCAGGGGGAGAGCCTTCTCTGTGGGGGCACCTACCCTCTGGAATCAGCTCCCCCCAGAGATACGGAGAATCCAAGACCTCAGTGCCTTCCGTCGCGCCCTTAAAACCCATTTATTTAAACAAGCCGGGCTGGCTTAAGATGAAATTTTTAACTGTTTTTTAAATGTTTTAAACGTTTTTAATTGGTAATGAGTTTTAATTGGGCCAAATTTATATATCTTTTAATTGTTTTTAATATTTGTTCTGCATGTTTTTTAATCTGGCTGTACACCGCCCTGAGTCCTCAGGGAGAAGGGCGGTATAGAAATCCAATATAAAATAAAAAATAAATAAAATTCTGTTTCATCTTTTTCTTGTATCTCCTTTGTCAGCTTATCCATTTCCGCACACTCCATAATTTTTTCTAATCAACTTGTCTTCTGATGGTATGTCATTGTTTTTCCAGTTTTGGGCGAAAACTATTCGTTCTGCTGTAATTATGTGAATAATTAAGTATCTTATTTCTTTTTCATATGACCCGGTAATTATTCCCAGTAAGAAAGTTTCTGGCCTCATTTCTATTTGTTGATTTATAATTTCTTCTATTTGTGTTTTAATTGTTTGCCAAAATTGTTTTGCCTTCTGGCAGGACCACCACATGTGATAATAAGTTCCTTTTTAATGTTTACATTTCCAATATAGCGGGGAGGTATTTGGAAACATCTTTGCCAATCTGGCAGATGGGAGATGCCACCTATAAAACATTTTATACATATTTTCTTTATAGGGTACAGACATTGTTAGTTTGTAATTTATATTCCATAATACAGTCAACTCTTAGGTAGCAGTCATGCCTATAAAATAGGACAGTTTCTGGTTAAGAGGAATATATACAGTATATATAAGGGACGCGGTGCTCAGTGGCTAAGACACTGAGCTTGTCGATCGAAAGGTCGGCAGTTCAGCGGTTCAAATCCCTAGTGCTGCGTAATGGGGTGAGCTCCTGTTACTTGTCCCAGCTTCTGCCAACCTAGCAGTTCAAAAGCAAGTAAAAAATGCAAGTAGAAAAAGAGGGACCACCTTTGATGAGAAGGTAACAGCGTTCCATGTGCCTTTGGCATTTAGTCATGCCAGTCACATGACCATGGAGACGTCTTCGGACAGCGCTGGCTCTTCGGCTTTGAAACGGAGATAAGCACTGCCCCCTAGAGTCGGGAACGACCAGCACATATGTGTGAGGGGAACCTTTACCTTTACCTATACAGTATATTCTGGGTTCCTGGCTGAATCTTTCTACATTTTGTACTTCAGAAAAGCTGAAAATTCTTGTTGACTGAGAGCAGAAAAAGACACAACAGACTAGCCAAATTGACATCTGTACAGTAATAGGTAATGTGTGTGTACACCCACAGTGTGTATGTGTGTGTGTGTGTATACACACACACACACACGTGTATACAGATAGTCCTCAATGTACGATCACAATTGAACCAAAATTTCTGTTGCTAAGTGAGACAGTCATTAAGTGAATTTTGCCCCATTTTACAACCTTTCTTATCGCAGTTGTTAAGTGAATCACTCCAGTTGTTGGGTTAGTAACGCGGTTGTTAAGTGAATCTGATTTTCCCATTGACTTTGCTTGTCATGTTACAAAAGGTGATCACATCCCAGTTTTGTTTGTTTCATTTATATAGACTCACACACACACACTTTATGTATCTTTATGTTTAGCAACTGTATCTTCATGCAATGAATTACTGGCAGTGTCAATACTATAGAGCACGGCAGGGGTGGATTCTACTTACCTTTACTACCAGTTTGCAACGGGTATACTAGATCTAATGAGCAAAGAATCTTCATGTGCAAATTTCAAAGAAACACCATAGTGAATATTAATGAATGTTAATAAAGAGAGACAGGCAGGCAGGTTTTGCATGAGAGTAGAATCACGAAATAAGAATAATATACCAGAGTACTATTTAGGGTATTGGTGTGTGCAGTCTGTACATTATGTACACCAGCCAGCAGGCTAATTTATAGCAATAGACTTCAGCTTTTGTGATGCTGCTTTTTTTGGATCTAAAGAATAATTTCAGGCTAATTTTACAGAAATGTTACATTAATCAGCATAGTAATTTCCTTCCAAGTACTGCATTTAGCTGTTTTTGTCCTATTCCTGGTACATTTTCTATGTGAAAAATTGGGCCACAGAATTCCACCTAAAAATATTTCAAATGATACCAACTGTTTTTAAGCAGTGGTCTGGGATACTTTTGACATAAAGTACACTGCTCAAAAAAATAAAGGGAACACAAGCAGAAGACATCCGAGATCTGAATGAATGAAATAGCCTTATTAAATACTTTGTTCTTTACATACAGTGGTTTTGTGTTCCCTTTAGTTGTTTGAGCAGTGTATAAACTATTGTATGTAAAGAACAAACTATTTAATAAGGCTATTTCATTCATTCAGATCTCGGATGTCTTCTGCTTGTGTTCCCTTTATTTTTTTGAGCAATATATTTGCTCCAAGAAAATTTTTGGTTTAATTCCAAATAGTTACCTCTAACTTGAGAAAGTTGTTTTATGTTCACTAATTATAAGAACAAATGAAATAGATACGATTTCAGGGACCAGGTTGGAAAGACCAGAATGACAGGTCTTCCGTTCAGGTACATATAGTATTATTCTATAGCCTGTTCTGTTTTAATGGCTGCTTGGAAATCAGAAAACATTATATCAACAAAAAGGGTATAAATATTAGGCCAGAGGTGTCAAACACAAGGCCCAGGAGGCGGATCTGGCCCACAGGATACTTAGATCTGGCTCCCGGGACTGCCCTGGAAACAGCGAAGGACCAGCTCATGGTGCTTCTGCCAGCGAAAACAGAGCTTGGGAGGGGTACATGCGGCCCTCCCAAGCTCCATTTTCACTGGCAGATGGTTGCAGGAGGCCGTCGCAGCTGAAAACGGAGCTTGGGAGCCTGTTTTTGCTGGCAGAGCGCTCAGGTCCCCACAGGTGCCCCTGACATGAGTGACGTCAAGCTGGCCACGCCCACCCCAGCCCCCCAAGGTCAAACACAACCCCGATGCGGCCCTCAATGAAATTGAGTTTGACCCTCCTGTATTAGGCTGTCTGCCAGTATTTGGGGGGCGGGCGGTTGGGGGGGTTACTGCAGAATATCCAAGGATAATATCAGGGGAAAAAAATTTAGTTAGGGAACATTGTGATATGCATCTTTTATGATCCTATAGTGGCTTGCTAGTTAGATCTATCTAGGTGCAGTTCTTTATTTTTTAACCATCGTTTTTTCAAGTTATAAGAGCCGTGGTGGCGCAGTGGTTGGAATGCAGTACTGCAGGACTAAGTCACTGCTCACTCCTGGAGTTCAGTTCTGAGCGGCTTAGAATTGAACTGAGCAGCTGAGAAGGTTGAAGGTCAGCCTTCCATCCTTCCGAGGTCGATAAAATGAGGACCCAGATTATTGGGGGAAATATGCTGACTCTGTAAAAGCGCTTGGAGAGGGCTGTAAAAGCACCGTGAAGTCTTAAATATAAGTCGTAAGCGCTAGTGCTGTTGCTATAGCATTCATAATTTAGGTAGAATCTGGGAGAACGGGAGCTGTGTTGGTCTGCCATCTAAGAGAGGGTGAGAGCCTATCCGTAGCAGCTTCCTCAACAAACCATGGTCTCACCAAAATAACTGTCGAATAGCAGCGATATCGAAGTATGAAATGTATTCATAACTTCTATTCTGTCCACTTTAACCTTCCGTTCTTTCTGTGTCTCTTTCAATGACAGGATCCGGATTCAGGCCGTCAACGAAGTTGGAGCTGGGCCTTTTAGCCATTTCATTGCAGCAAAGACCCGGTCGTTGCCACCTTTACCCCCTCGGCTAGAGTGTAGTGCAGCAGGTCCCCAGAGCCTGAAATTGAAATGGGGGGAGAGCAGCTCCAGACAGCATGCGACTGATGACATGGTCTATCTCTTACAAATAGAGGACAAGAACAAGAGGTAAGAAAGCTCAGGTAGAACTATTCATCTGGAAGCTACCTTTCTATAAATGAGAGTCAACCCAAATGGGCTTGGCTTAGTTCTGATTGTAGGAAAGGCTATGAGTATCTTCATGAGTGAGCTGGTTGGTCTTATGTTATTAAATTCTTTCCATTGACACTTGGCAGTGAGAGAATAAGGTGAAGATCTACTAACAACACCCAGTGTTGTTAATGCAGGTAGTCCTCAACGTACAACCATAATTGAGTCCAAATTTTTAAATACTAAGCGAGACAGTTGCCGAGTGAATTTTGCCCCATTTCTCGCCACGGTTGTTAAGTGAAGCACTTCATGTGTTAAGCTAGTAACATGACTGGAAATGGGTGAGGGGAGGGATATGGCATCATCTATCTCCAATCTACAACTCAGTCCTTTCAACAGTTCCAAAAAGGCTTCACACCCATTTGCACTCAGGTGACCCTGATAACACAGATAAACCTCCAGGTAGCCTCAACGACTCTCTAAAACAGTGGTTCTCAACCTGTGGGTCAGGACCCCTTTGAGGGTCGAATGACCCTTTTGCAGGGGTCGCCTAAGACCATCGGAAAACACATATTTTCAATGGTTTTAGGAATAATTTTATTGTTGGGGGTTACCAAACATGAGGAACTGTATTAAAGGGTCGCAGCATTAGGAAGGTTGAGAGCCACTGCTCTAAAAGGATGCAAATGACCAGCTGTCTGCAAGGAGTATAAATCCTTCCATTCCCCACCATCCAGTCAGAGCTGAAGAAGCTTCTTGGATGGGAAGCAAAACGTCTTCAAAGAAAAAAAACCAGAAAGTCCAGTTGCCTCTTCAAAAAAGCTCCTTTGGGACAGGAAGACTGGTGTTCTCCTGCTTCCTGGTTGAAAGTAGCCCTCCTACCCAATACAGACCGTGTCTGTATTCCTTATTCAGAATTCATTTTTCCTTCCCCCCCCTCCCCCCCCAATCCTCACACATAATGTACAGGTAGCCATGGTTACAGCTATTGGGAAAGCACCAGATTGCAAACTTGCTGAACGCGCTATCATTTTACCATCACAACCTGCCTAAGTTTTTAAAAGCAACAGGTGGTCTGAAAGCTGTTCTTACAGCAATTGCTCAATTTTCTTTTTAAAGCAATGCACACTGGGGTTTATTCCCTGAATATACCAGGGAAAATATAATGTGTGTGAAATTTATTTGTTTTGTATAGTAAGAGTTAGGAGATCTTTCTAGGTGATAGATCAGGGAGTCAGCATATAATAGATGGTAGTTTTTTTCCACCCTGTTATTTCCTCAACAGAAGACAATGTTTGACTGGCTCTTGATGTTCTCTGTATATTCTAAGACCAAGTTGTGGGTCATTGTTCATCTTCTAAATGTTGTCTGAGGGATTAAGAAGCTGTGTATCTCAATTGTTCTTGTAGCGTTCATTTGTTCTGTTTGTTAGCTTTATGGAAAATCATTTCTGGAAAGACAGGGAACAATTAATTCCATAATTTGAATAAATCGATGGAACCAAGATCCACTAAGCCAATTGGGAAACCAATTCCCAAATTCTCAACAGGTGTGGCTTTTGGGCACACTGATTGGTACAATGGGAGTTGAAGTCAAGAATATTTGGAGAGCATCAAGTTGAAGAAAGTGAGTGGTACAGTGGCCTAAAGGTGGAGCTCTCACCTCACAATCAGGAGGTGGTGAGTTCGATCCTAGGTAGTGGCAGATATTTCTCTCTCTGGGCACGTTGAGATCATGTCTGCTGAATATCACTCCGCATTGGCAACAGGAAGGGCATCTGGCCAGTGAACACTCAGCTCTATTCAGTTGCCCAGACTCCACCCTGCAAGGGATTATGGGATCATTAAAAGACGACAATGATGATCAACTTGAAGAAAGTAGCAATGGATTTATCCAGGAAAAATTTAGCAATATATTAAAGCAGGCCGACACTGGTCCATAGTCCATCAGGAACCAGTCTGTTCAAGTGAGTGAAGCCCCATCTGTACACACGCAGCATCCTGGCAGCGTGTGAAACCACACTCCCCTAGTCCATGGAAAAACCACCTTCCACTGAACCAGTCCCTGGCAGCCAGAAGGTTGGGGACCACTATATCAAAGGAGTAGAACTGAATGAGACAGAATTAAATTGATGAGAAAAGGGAAATGCTAAATGTAAAAAAAAGGCAAATTTGTTTTGAAATTAAATTAATACAGTTGTTGTTATGCCACAATAGCCCATCCAAATTCAGCAGCAATAAACTCTTGTTGTTTTGCTTTTCAAGAACTCCCAAGAGACACCCAGTCAATTTTTAAAAAACTGTTGGAAAATAGAAACAAGTAAAACACCTCCTTAATGCAGAACCATGTCTGGAAGAGATATGCCCATAGCATTAATAATAACTGAAATGAAATGATCTTCTCTCTGGTTAACTCGCTTATTTGCTGTATGCTAAACTGCTAGTAAATATAATTGTAATTCTTAGCAAATGCAATAATCCAATGATCAGTAGGTCTCTTGCTGTACTAATTTTAATATAGTTATTAGCAGCCAAAGCAGTTGTTTCTGTTGCATTGTTATTGACAATTAATCGTTGCTTGTAACTTTTGCATAACAGAAATTGGAGTTGCCATTTGAGGAAAAAAAATATTAAATATCCTTTTGTTTGTTAGAAACTCTCTTATCACTCACAATTCTCCAGTATTTGTAATAAAACAAGTGTCTTGTCTGCTAGATACACATGATAAAGATTGAAATATTGCTTTCAAATTACGATGAGCATATGAGGCAGCCTTATGCTAAGTTATGTTTTGGTCCATTAAACCTTGATTTCCCTTTGGGCTATTATATCTGGGTTGCAAACAGTCCAGATGATCATCGATTGATGGCATCAGTTAGATTTTCCTCTCTCTCCTAGCTGTCATCTACTAATCATACATATTTTTGCAGCCTGGATTGGCAACTGTACTTTCCTGTTCTGGTTGATAGCATCTTCTGGAAATTTTTAGCCTAGCTGAAACAAACTTTTTAATTTAATTGCAGAGAAATCTCTGCCACAGGACTAAAACCTGCCCCCAGATTTGGTTTATATCTTTAAATATATTCTTAAACAGTCTTCTGAATCTTACTGTGAATCTCATTTCTTTCTACTACACTGAAATGCTTCCTAGGCAATATGTTAATACGCTGCATATTAAAATCATATTAAATTCTCAACAGTTTTTTTTTTTAATTTGATGTATATGCCGCCCTTCTCCGGAGACTCAGGGTGGCTTACAATGCGTTAAGCAATAGCCTTCATACTTTTGTATATTTATACAAAGTTAGCTTATTGCCCCCACAAACTGGGTCCTCAATTTACCTACCTTAGAAAGTGAGCTAGGAAGGAATGGCTTTCAAAATTCTCTACTTGGTTCATGAGCAAAGACATTAGGTGCACCTTTTCACCATGGGAAGATGAGATGTGTGGTAAACAAATTTAATAAATAAAAATATAACAAATTATTCAAGATTTATTTCTCAAGGTCACCACCTCCAGCCATGAAAGTATGCTAAATGCTATTGAAAAAGGCCACAATAAACCTGTTATATTATATCTTCCCATAGAGATTTAAAGGAAGCTTATTAGCAAGCCAGGGAACTATAGGGTTTTTTAATGTGTCAATGATGAACTGGTCATCTCTTGGTTGGGTTACTACGCGCTGTGCATGGGGCTCTTCTTGAAGAGTTTTTGGAAGCAAATACAAAACACAGCAATATGGACACATGTATTTGTTGTTACATGAGCTGCACTGGTTGCTAGGTTTGCTTCCAGATCCAACTCAAGTATCTATGGAGATTCTCAGTCACCCAGGTCATGGCTGTCCCAAAGCTGCTTTTTCAAGAGGCAACTGGAATTTCTGGTTTTTCTTTGAAGATGTTTCACTTCTCATCCAAGAAGCTTCTTCAGAGCTGAAGAAACATCTTCAATGAAAAACCAAAAATTCCATTTGCTTCTTGAAACAGCACCTTTAGGCCCAATTCAAGGTATTGGTTATTTCTTTAGGTCATGGGTCCAGGGTATATGAGGAATCATCTTGCCCCAATGGGATTGGGCCTGTCCCATTCTCTCCAGCAGAGGACACATACTTCAGATCCCATCTGCCAAAGAATTTTAGGTAGCGGGGTCCAAAAAAAGAGCCTTTTTTTTGCTATGGGCCCCCACTCTGGAATATTCTCCCCTTGCAGGTGAAGTTGGCCTCCATACTCCTGATCTTCTGAAAGAGCCTTCAAACCTGGCTCTGCTGACTGGCCTGAGGCTCTAATTGTTGTTGTTCAGTGACTAAGTCATGTCTATCTCTTTGCGATTCTATGAACCCCAGCACACTAGGCCCCCTGTCCTCTACTGTCTCCTGGAGTCTCTTCCCATACTCATGCCTACTCCATCGATGACACTGTCTAACCATCTCATCTTTTGCCGTCTACTTCTCCTTTGGCCTTCAGTCTTTCCCAGCAAAAGGGTCTTTTCCAATGAGTCCTCTCTTCTGATTTGGTGGCCAAAGTGTTTGAGCTTCAGCTTCAGTATCTGTCCTTCCAAAGTACAATCAGGGTTGATTCCTTTCAAATTGACTGATTTGATCTTTTTGCTGTCCAAGGAATACTTAAGCATCTTTTCCAACACCACAATTCAAAAGCATTGATTCTTCAGCATTCAGTTTTTCTTATGGTGTATCTGTCACAGCCATACACTCCTATGTATGGGGCTCTGATAGGGGCAGTCTATGCAGGGGATGGCTGATTGGGTAGAGGGAAGACCCACTCAATAAATCTGGATAAAGTGACCATTTAGCAAATATCTGATTAGATTCTTAATTAGGGATATACAACTGTTTGGATTTCTGAAGCAAAAAAAAATATTTTCAAGGGATATATACCAGTATTATTATTTAGTGTATGGCATACAGTGTCAGGGAAATGTGGTGCAGTGTCCTAGAGGTGGAGCTCTCGCCTCACAATCAGGCAGCTGTGAGTTCGATCCTAGGTAGAGGCAGATATTTCTCTCTCTGGGCACAATGAGAATATTTCTGCTGAACAAAACTCTGCATTGGTGACAGGAAGGGCATCCGGCCATTAAAACACTCTGCTAGCTCCATTCAGTTGCCCAGACTCCACCCCACAAGGGATTATGTGGTTGTTAAAAGAAGATGATGATACAATATCAGGGAAATATACATGTGGTAGACACAATGTAGTCCTGACAGACTAGATTGCTAGTTCATTCTGTTTGGTGATTGCATGTTTATCCTTGATGCAGTGCAGTGGGGGGAGGGGGGAAGCAAATTAGCGTTACACCAATTAGTGGTGCTCAGGTTGCTGGTTCCCCTGAGCTCTTTCTCCGATCTCATCTTGCCTCACCTTGTGTCATAATCCCTCATGTCCGGCCAGGTCCAGCACCAGCTTCCATTCTTCACACGCACGAATGCAGTTAGGTTTTTCCCACCAAAGTGGTATCCATTTATCGACTTGCAGTATTGCATGCTTTTGAACTGTTTGGTGGGCAGGAGCTAGGGATTGAGCGATGGGTGCTCACTCCATCTCATGGAGCTGGGCTCAAACCGCCAGCATACAGACCATTTCTGGCTGGCCATTCCAGCATCATTAAGCCACTGCACCACTACGTCCCCACAAGGGATATAATCACCAAATTCCTATTGTTCTGGGATTTCACAGCTACCACACAAACTCTAGAAAATGTATCTTCTCCAAAGAGGTGCCAACAGGTGTACATCATCACAACTTTTCCACTTTGGAACTGAACAGCTGCACATAACTGTTCTTGATATGCTGCCAAAATTCCCACCAAGAAGACCAATTTAGAGTATTTTCAACCTTGTGCTGGTTTCTGTAGAAATTGGAATACTGGTGACTTTTTAAAAAATGAGCTGAGGGTGATTACAAGGTGGCACCTTAACTACCTTTATGTTAACCAAACATAAAGTAAAAAATAAATCCAGAGTGTAAGGTCATCTTTTTTAAAAAGCAAGTCAAACAAATTAACATAGTTGCATCAACACTTTAATTTCTGATGGCGATAATTAGTTTGAACTCTTCAACAATCATAGCTTTTCTGGGAAGCTTGTAGGTGTTTCCAAGAACCAGTGCTAAAGTAATCCAATTAACTGGTGTGCTAATTATATGTTTGTCTGCCAACTGCTTTCAAAGTTTCCTTTAGAATTTGGCTGTGAAGTTGTCTCTAGTTTACCAACTAATAAAAGGGTGGGCTTTGCAAAGGGTTAGAAAGCATATTTTATTTTTAAAATACATTTTACATTCTGTATATTTCAGTTTATTAGAAAATATATTCTGCACGGATTAGCCTCCCACAGCTTCAATCAGGGTTTTTTTTTTGCTTTTAATTTATATTTAATTTATATAATTAATTTATATTTATATATAATTTGCTTTTAATCATTAATATGTACAGCCTGAAATCAACCTCCTACAACTCTCCAGGTACATCAGGGGTGTCAAACTCGCGGCTCCCGGGCCAGATGTGTCACGTGCTCCAGCGGTGAAATGCATTTACCTTCGCTACCAGATTGGAAATGTGAGCGTGTGCGCGCGCCTCTTCTGCGCATGCACAGAGCTTTTTGAGTATGCACAGAGGATCAAAAACGGGACGTAATGACATCCCAGCGGGTGGGCAGAGTCTCCCACTGCCGGCCCTACCACCTCGCACAAGCCGGATAGATCCAGCCGGATATCACCGCTGATGTGCTGGCCATGCCCACCCCCGGTTTAGCAAAGGGAGAAAAAGTCGTGATACATCACGTGACGATGTGAGTTTGATTCCCCTGAGATACGTGAAGTTCAACTCTCAATCTCCCTAGTGTGTGAACTGCTGAGAATTCTGGGAAAGAAATGCCATTTATCAGGGGGGATAGCCAAGTAGAAAAGGGCTGGTCTAGAGAAATGAACCAGGGCAGGACTAAAACAGATGATCCTGATTTGATTTAAGGCAGTTTCTTGCATTTCTAGCTAAAACTAAGATTTATTTTGTTAATTAAATTTAACATTAAAGTACAGGTAGTCCTTGATTTACGATCACAAATGAGCTCAGAATTACAGCCATTGTTGCTGTCATTAAGCAAGACACCCATGCACTCCCGGCTCTCTCCCTGGCAGTCATTATGCACATAGCATGAGGTACCTTGAGGGGTGAAGGAGACCCTGGGTTGCTGAACAAATGGTTGTATATTGAAGAATGCCTGGACTCCCACCATTGCTGCAATTACACATTAACTGCAAGCCTCTCTTGCCAGTTATGAAAGCTGTGGTATTTTTGTTTCCAAGAAAGAATTTCACCTGGTTAGATTTTTCCACTGGTATAACTTGATTTGCTCCTGCCCATCTAGCTGTGCAAAAGCATGCAAATGCGAGTAGATAAATAGGTACCACTTCAATGGGATAGTAACAGCATTCTGTATGTCTTAGCCAGTAGTGGTTTTCACTTACCTTTGCTACCGGTTTGAAACTGTGAGTGTGCACTTCTGCACATGTGCAGAACCTTCTGCGCATGCACAGAGCATCCATGATGACGTCCGAGTGGGTGAGCGGAGCCTCCCGCTGCCACCGCTACAGGTTTGCCCAAACCGGGATGAACTGGTAGAAACCCACCACTGGCCTCAGCATATGCTGGCCATATGATCATGGAATTGTCTTTGGACAATGCTGGCTTCCTCAGCTAAGAAATGGAGATGAGTACTGTGCCCAAGAGTTGAACAGGACTGGGCCTTTATTCACTTTATTACTTGGGTCTTCAAAGGTTTTCTTTTTGGCTAGTTCATTCTCCAGGTATTTTCAAAAATAATATTTTGATTCTTCCTTGGCTTGGCTTGACTTGGCTTGAGTTTTTCTTCCTTCCTAGTGATTATCATTACCTCCAAATATTTATCCCAAAGGTACTTTTTCAAGAGGCAACTGGACTTTCTGGTTTTTCTTTGAAGACGTTTCGCTTCTCATCCAAGAAGCTTCTCCAGCGCTGAAGAAGCTTCTTGGATGAGAAACGAAATGTCTTCAAAGAAAAACTAGAAAGTCCAGTTGCCTCTTGAAAAAGCACCTTTGGGACAACCATGACCTGGATGACTGAGAAGCTCCATAGACATTCCAAGTATTTAATTACCAACACAAACTTTAACATTAGCTCTTGAATTTCTACAATAGCTCTTGCATTAGACATTTAGTATTCTTAACCTTGACTGATTGATGCTTTCCCTCCATTTCAGTGCTGAAATATTTGCCCTTTGTAGCAATCATGCAAGAAAAAAATATGGCTGCTTTAATGAGCTGAAATGAGGTACTTAATGTTGATGCACTTTTTAAAGTGTGTCTTCCAAATGCTTGTTACATTGCTGCATCCCATTTATTTATTACTTCCTGGTTTATTACAAGCCAAGTCTGATCTAAACCAGCACTGCAAATTACAGTTTGAGATTAGTATTGATTGAAAGGACAAAAAGATATCAGAATATATATAAGGCCGAAACTGTAATATAAAACTATGTAATATAAAACTATGAACAAGATGATTTACATTAACATTTAAATAATATAAACATTATTTTCTGCCAGAAACAGAGAACACTCTATAAAGACAAAAATGAGTTATCTTGCAAATGTGAGTTTTCAAGTTTTAACTAGAAAATTATTTGTGTCTAAATTAAATCAAAAGCATTAATACCCCCTTGAACTGCAATGCCTCCTTCCCACTTAACTCAGAAAGCTGCTAGAGTGACTTTCAAAAGATATCCTGCCCCAAATTGCATTAACGTATTCAAATAATCAACTTGCAAATATTGAAAGGCTTTGGCTACTGAATAAGGAAAGGAAATTAATAATTAAGACTGAGTCATACAGTTGCAAGAGCCCATTTATTAGCCAGATTGAAGTATGAACAGCAACACCTAATAAATTGCTGATACCCAATTTATTACTGAGTAACTAGGTTTTTTCCCCAGCCTAGCATCCTCTAAATACGTGGTGCCCCAAACTCTCTGAATTCTATGATATGATGGCTACAACTGCAGTCCCAGGCATCAGTTTGAGAAAGCTGTTGTACATCAGATTATATTTCTGTTTTCCCTTCCCTTTTCTCTTCTGTTATCATTGTTGTTAATTCTTATCTAATTAGATAATAACATTATCTAATGTTAATTCTTAACATTATTCTCGATTCCAAGAGAAAAAAGGAAAAGGGATTTCCACAGCATGCTTCACGCACTGTGCAATCCTTTGGAAGACTTTTCTGCCATGCTTTGATTGGAGTAGCCCAGTTAAAAAAAGAATGAAGAATCATTACCCTGCTTTGTCAAATTAAAGTAGTAGTAGATTCAGTAGAAATATAATTTCTGGCCTTGCACTCCTGCAGGTCTTCCCTCTGCTTGGAAAGCCTATGCTTGTAGTCCTGAGTGAGGTGCTTCTGCTGAGCCTCCTTCTCGGTCAGATCCAATTTGAACTAAGCCAACTTAGTTGTTGCCAACTCTTTCTCATGGTGGCTGCTTAGCTCCAACAACTGCTTCCTGTTGGGGCCCTAAGGAGCCCGGGCGGGGAGGCGAGGAGTGGCTGGCAGGAGAGGGGTGAGTAGAGGCCAGCGAGGTGCCCCTCGATGTAAGTGACATCAAGTTGGCCATACCCACCAAGTCACATGACCACCTAGCCATGCCCACCCAGCCGGTCATTAGGCAGATCATATTAGTGGTTCGTGGGATTTAAAATTATGAATTTAGTGGTCCCTGAGGTCCGAAAGGTTGGGGACACCTGCTGTAGAATTCCAGGATAGGAAGCTGCAAACAAAGATTGTACAAGTTTCCTCCAGTGGTTCTCTAGAGCTAATACCCTGCCGTGTTGCAACTTATGAACACAACTGGGACCAGAATTTCCATTGCTAAGCAAGATGGTTGTTGCACCCAATTTTGCAACCTTTTTTGTCTTGGTTGTTCAACAGTACACTGCAGTTGTTAAGTGAATCGTGCGGTCATTAAGCAAATCTAGCTTCCCTCATTGACTTTGCTTGCCAGAAGCTGGCTGGGAAGGTTGCAAATGGTGATCAAATGATCTCCTGAATGCTGCAACAATTATAAATACCTGCTGAATTTCAATCATGTGACCTTGGAGATGCTCTGACAGTTGTAAGTGTGAGGACCGGTTATTAATCACATTTTTCAGTGCCCTTGAAACTTCAAACTAATGAATGGTTGTTAAGTCGAGGACTATCTATAATGGATGCAGGTCATCCTGTTTTCTACCTCTGTAGGTTTTTTTTCCAAGCTTCTGTAAAAATGTTCTTGTATGTGGATGTGCTTATACTTGGAAGCATTTTTTAGAGGTGTCTATGGAGATTCTCAGTCATCCAGATCATTTATTTATTTGTTCAACTTGTATGCCGCCTTTCTCCAAAGACTCAAGGCAGCTTACAATGCATTTAAAAACCATATATAAAAACATTAAAAATTAAAACATTAAAAACAATTAAAACCCATTCACACCATTCATGGCCGGATCTCGCCAGATTGCAACAGCGAGATCAACGACCCCAGGCCTGCCGGAAAAGCCAGGTCTTCACCGCTTTTCGGAAGGCCAATAGGGTGGGTCCGGATCTCAGGAGTAACTGGTTCCAGAGAGCTGGGGCAGCCACAGAGAAGGCCCTTCCCTGCGGGCCCGCCAGCCGGCATTGTTTAGCTGATAGGATCCGGAGGAGGCCAACTCTGTGGGATCTTACCAATCGCTGGGAGCTATGCGGTAGAAGGCGGTCTTGAAGATACCCTGGCCCTGAGCCATGTAGGGCTTTAAAGGTAATAACCAACACCTTGAATTGTGACCGGAGACCAATAAGGAGCCAGTGCAGCTCGCGGAGAATTGGTGTAATGTGGGTGTACCTAGGTGCACCCATGACAGCTTGCGCGGCTGCGTTCTGGACCAACTGTAGTCTCCGAACACTTTTCAAGGGCAATAATCTAACCGTGAGGTGACAAGGGCATGAGTGACTGTGAGGAGAGCCTCCTGATCCAAGTAGGGTCGCAATTGGTGCACCAGGCGAACCTGTGCAAAGGTCATGGTTGTCCCAGTGGTGAAATCCAATTTGGTGGCATGGCTTGGTGGCATGGCTTGGGGAAGGATACTGCAAAATCTCCATTCCCATCCCACTCCAGGGGAAGGATACTGCAAAATCCCCATTTTCTCCCCACTCCTGGGGAAGGTTACTGCAAAATCTCCATTCCCTCCCGACTCCTGGAGGAAGGATATTGCAAAATCTCCATTCCCACCTTACTCTGGGGCCAGCCAGAGGTGGTATTTGCCGGTTCTCTGAACTGCTCAAAATTTCCACTACCAGTTCTCCAGAACCTGTCAGAACCTGCTGAATAGCACCCAAAGATGCTTTTTCAAGAGGCATTCAGCAGTTCAGCCGCATTTAAAAGACAAAGTCCACTCTTTTGAAGACAGCAAAGTCCACGTTTTGGACAGAGAGGACCTCTGGTTTAAAAGAGGGGTCAAAGAGGCCACCTATGTCAAAACTGAACAGCCTTCTCTCAAGAAAGGGAGAGGGATACAACATCATCTATCTCCAGTCTACAACACAGCTCTTTCAACAGTTCCAGAAAGGCTCCACATCCATTTGCATCACTCAGGTGACCCTGATGACACAGATAATCCTCCAGGTGGCCTCAACGACTCTCTAAAAGGATGCAAATGACCAACTGTCTGCAAGGAGTATACATCCTTCCATTCCCCACCATCCAGTCAGAGCTGAAGGCGCTTCTTGGATGAGAAGCAAAACAAAAAACCAGAAAGTCCAGTTGCCTCTTGAAAAAGGACCTTTGGGACCGTTTTTAGAGGAGTGAATTGGAGCATAATCATTCAGGCTTTAAAATCTCAGGAATAAATTGCTTCCTAGTGACAGTCAAATGTTGATCATGGATGCATGTTGACGTGTAGACGTTCTGTTTGGAAATGAGACTTACACACTGAGATAGTACAGACTGAGAATAGACTTGATTATGTGAAAATAATTAGCACTTGGCAGAAATCTTACTGTTCTAGCGTAAACAAGTCGTCTTCTTTGTGTAACCTTCAATGAAGGATTTATGGCAATCGGTAAGTCCACACATCTATAACTTCAGATGAACGAGATGCCTTTTTCCTTGTTGCAGCACTGCTTGGAATATCTTATTTATTCATGGACTACATTGTTTATTTCTAGATTGACACACAGGGAGAACTAGACTGATAAATCTGCTTGATATGCAGAATGGCCAAGCCATTAAAGTTCCTTTTTTTCAAAAAAGCAGGAAATGTGGGCCAATATCTAAAAAGAAGCTCTTTCCCCTAATGGTAATTTCATTCAAATATTAGCAGCTTTTGTTTGCTGAGATGGGTTAACTTCAATTTAAAAATGCTCCAATGGTTTGTCCTGCAAAGAAAACAGCCACAGGTCATCAATTTAACTCACTGGGAAATTAATGTGCCCCATTCTCATTTCCCCACCTGGGTTGTTTCCACAAACAAATAGCTTCATTTGCAGCCAGGAAGGTGAAGCAAAGTTCTGATTCCTGTTTACACCATTGGATACTGCTGTTGTATTGTATTGTTTTTAACTGGCTCTCATTTATTTAACGCTTCAGATCTAAGTGAATTTGCTGTAAAACCAGATTGATAGTAGAGGAGGAAGCTTCCTTCCCAAGGAAATAAATAAGTAAATTTTGTACATCACGGATAAAGGAAATGATGATTCTATTCCCGCTCGTTGTTGATTGCACTGGCTTTAAAAAATCAACAGGAAATTGGTATGGCGACATGCACACGCACAGTGGTGAAATCCAAATTTTTTCACTACGGGTTCTGTGGGCGTGGCTTGGTGGGCATGGCAGGGGAAGGATACTGCAAAATCTCCATTCCCACCCCACTCCAGGGGAAGGATATTGCAAAATCTCCATTCCCACCCCACTCTGGGGCCAGCCAGAGATGGAATTTGCCAGTTCTCCAAACTGCTCAAAATTTCCACTACCTGTTCTCCAGAACCTGTCAGAACCTGCTGGATTTCACCGCTACATTCTTTCCTGGAAGATCCTTAGAGAAAATTTAAAAAGGACTGGTCACTAAATCAGTCTTGTCATACCTTAAACAATTTTAATAAGAACCAGGCCTGGTCATTGGGAAGAGAGTGTTTTTTTTTTTTTTTTTTTTTAAAGATCAAAAGTGTGTAACACGAAAAAAGTAGTAAGGCCTGGACTGTGTGGCTGTGGCTGCCATCTTTGAACTGGGGTGTGTATAACAAATCTAATAAATGATCACCATCAATTTGGGTTTGTCATGCACATATTCCTGGAGATATCCCTGAAATTTTTTATTCTGTATATTTGTCTTCATTATTATTTAACATTATAAAGAAAAGGGAAAGGGGCTAGTTCAGGCTATTAATAGAAAAGAAACATGGATAATGTTAATTGATTCCAGAAATTGTGGATGCTCCAACACTGGAGGTTTTTAAGAAGAGCTTGGACAACCATTTGTCTGAAGTGTTATAGGGCACAGGTGTCAAATTTGCAGCACCACATTGCCGTCACGTGATGTTTCGCGACATTTTTCCCATTTGTAGAGCTGGGATGGGCGTGGCCTGTGCGTGACGCATCCAGTCCTTTGGCCACCAGTTTGACAACCCTGGTATAGGGTTTCCTGCCAGAGCAGGGGGTTGGACTAGAAGACCTCCAAGATCCCTTCCAACTCTCTAATTCTGTTATTCTATTTGCCTGAACATTACCGCTTTATTCAGCAAGAAATGGTATTTTCACCCCAGGCTTTGCTTTTAGATTTAAAAAAAAAAAAACAACCCTGGTTTTTCATTTATAATGGCATATAGTGTTATTGGGATGACATTCACCTTGTTTCCTTCATGGGTAATAAAAGTTTGGCTGATATTATATGAATGAAGCTGGATCTTCCATAGCATTGAGTTGTACAGTAGGAGGGCATAATGGGTATTATCAGACTATCATGGTCTTTGAATCGATGTATCTAGTTGGCATTTTTATTACTTTAGTTTTTGTTATTGCTTTCACTGACCAGTATTTTTTGAAAAGAATTGGGATGAGATTCAGTAATGACTTGACATTTGCGCCTACTGTATTATTATTTGTGTTTTATTTGAGAGCTGAGAGCTGTTCACACCCGGTTTTCTGCTTTTATTCTCTTGAAAAGTACACCATAGTTGTTCTTAATGCCTGGTCCTCAAATGACCCAATAAAATCTTTGCTTGAATGGCAAGTTAAATCTGGTTCTGCCTTGTCCCGACAAAGTATGCCTATTTCAAAACGTTGGTCCTGTGAATGAATATTTTGGTGGATGCAAATAAATGTAGATATCCATAGGTTATTGTTCAGTGACTAGTGAATAGAAGAAGCAAATATGAGTTTTTGTGAAAAATGATATGACATTCTGAATTTAAAAAATTATTCTGCAGGTGACATGAAAACATAGACAAGAATGAGAGGAAGAAGTACACAAAAAGTAATTGGGCCATTAAGAATAAATTAGGATTATAATTGTGATTATCTGTTTAGAAGAAGAACTGTTTACATTGAATGTATAACCCTGTCTACTTATATGTACACATGAGAAAAGAGTTAATACAAATCTGAAAACATGAATTGAGTTCATTTTTTATCCGGAAATAGTAAGGGCATTACCGAAGGTCATAAGAGCAACAGAATAGACCACTTTTGCACATTGAAAGTGGAAATTAGAAGAAAAGTAAAAGAAATCGGAATGCAACAGAATAACAGAGTTGGAAGGAACCTTAGAGGTCTTTTAGTCCAGCCCCCTGCTCAAACAGGAAACCCTATACCATTCCAGATAAGTGACTGTCCAGTCTCTTCTTAAAACTGTCCAGTGATGGAACACCTACAACTTCTGGAGGCAAGTTGTTCTATGATTAATTGTCCTAACTGTCAGCAAATTTCTCCTTAGCTCTAGCTTGGTCCTCTCCTTGACTAGTTTCCATCTATTGTTTCTTGTCTCACAATGTAATATGTGTTATCCTTCCTTGCTTGATATTGGAAATCTGTGTGCAGCTGCCATACATCCTTCTTGTTGCCAGATATGTCTCATACCTAGATCTTTTCCAGGGGTGCACTTCAGATCCTTTAGCAACAGGTTCTCTGCCCCGTTGCTGGATGGGCGTGGCCATGATGGGTGTGGCCTAGTCGGCTGCCTGCAGCACGGCAGGGGGAGTGTTTTTCGCCCTCCCCAGGCTCCAGAGGCTTTCCTCAAGCCACCTGGAGGGCGAAAACAGCTTCCCCCAGGCTCCGGATACCCTCTGGAGGCCGGAAACAGGCCCATTTCTGGACTTCCGAAACCTCTGGTAGGCCCATTTTTTGCCCTCCCAGACCCTCCGTGCAACTCCTGCACTTACCTGGAATGATGAACGGGCCGTGTGGAGACTCCTGGGAGAGAAGGGGTGGGAGGGGTGGGCGTGGGGTGGGCGTGGCCAGCCAGGGGTGGCATTTGGGGGTTCACCCAAATCCCCATGAGCCCATCCTTGATCTTTTCCTGTTTGAATTTTGGGAACATTTTTTAAAATTTTAACAGTGACTCATCTCTTTCCACAACTTTTCAGGTTTACATCTGTTTAAATATATTAAACTTCTTCCTTATGTTGATCTTAACATCTGTGTGCAAAAATGCAGAAGTGTTTTCCAAAGAGAGAGGGGAATAATAACAATCAGCTTTCAAAATTATGTTACTATAGTTTATCTCAGTAAAATACAGTCTTCCTGTAGAGTCTATTCACTTAGCCTGCTCTGGGGTTCAGAAGGTAGTCCTACCGTGAGTTTTGTTTTTCACCAACATTGCTTTCAGAGTCATGAAACCTACAGATATTCACATTATCTGGAGGTAATGTGAATATCACGGGTTCACGTTGCCTCCAGATATTAAACCTGGCTTCCAAAATCGTAATTATTAACATGCTGGGCCAGATTTGCTATAACAGATTGCTAAACCACAGGCTAACATACCATTTTCAACAGTGATCAAACAGATGCTTTTGAATGCTCCAAGCAAATCTTAGGAACAAAGATAAGAGTTGTATTGTATACCTGGCAAGTTAAATGAATCTCCTTGAAAAGCTAAATGAACGCAAGCAATCAAAAAAACAAATTGAAAGCACACAATTAGATAATTAGCCCAAATTGCATTATTATACATGGAAATCTTGCTGTGGGAAACATCTACTTGTGAAAAAAAATATTCATTTTACTACTCTTAATGAAGAAAAGCATGATTTGTTGGCCAAGATCATAAAGTGTGACAAAGATAACAGAATCTATCTATTACAGTATCAGCAGCATTTGTGCACATAGGTATAATTTCTAATCTTCTTTTTTACACTAAAGATTCCCAAAATAGAGATTCAGTGCACCAATTTAAAACAATTAAAATTAAAATGTCATGATAAAAAAAAAATAAGCAGATTGTCCACCATTTAAAGAACAGCAAACATACCTTAAATCCCAAAATATAGCTCAGAAAAGTTGTGATCTTGAACATCAGTAGCAATCCAGGCTGCACATTTTTCTAGTTTCTAGATTTCGGTGCGGAATAATATTTTTATTTTCTTTTTGGTACACATGGTTGAATAAAAGCATCTCATTTTTATTTATTAATGCTTGTGAGATAGGATTATATCTTAGTGCTTTGCAGTGTTTACTAGCACTACAAATAAATACTAATAATGTATCTTCCAAGAGAGAAGTATTTCCCATTTAAGATCAAGGATAAGACTGTTCACAGCACCCATATTTTAAAGAAATATTTAGATAAGATCAAAGCAAAATGAAAAAAAAAATCAACAATGAGAACTTTCCTCTACTAATTTCGCTTTTAAATGAGAATCCCATTGCTGTTTGCAAGAGGAAAGTTGGAAGTCATTTCTTTGCTTTTTGCAGTTTGAGCTTTGCTCTCTTTTTCATGGTTTACCTTTTTCTTTTTTCTGTGTTAATGATTAGTTTCTATTTTTTATATCTCTTTATCTGAAAAATTGAATAAATTCTTCTTTTTTAAAAAAAAAAAAGGAAAAAATCACTGTGACTTCTTCCCAACCAAGCTTCAGTGACAGTAGGTTGAAGTCTCCTCCAACTGGACTCCAGATAATTAATCAAGTCCAGAAAAACTCTAGTTTGCTAGTTTAAACCTGCCACAACCACTATTCTCTGCACAATGTCACCACACTACACTCTCCTGACTCTTGCCACAAGGTTTCCCAACAAACACAACTCTTAATCCTCTCTTCTTTCTCTCCACCATCTTATCACATCTGCACAATGTGGTTCAACACTTTATTCATTTTTACAAAGCATAAAATACAAAAATATAAAGAAAGATGTAGGTAGAATAGGGGAGGAAAGGGGAAAAGGAGAAAAGTAGAGGGTAGAGGGGGGAAAAGAAAAAAGCATTGACTTCTGATTCCTTTTGGTATCTATGGAGGTTCTCAGTCATCCAGGTCTTGATTGTCCCAAAGGTGCTTTTTTTCAAGAGGCAACTGGACTTTCTGGTTTTTCTTTGAAGATGTTTCGCTTCTCGTCCAAGAAGCTTCTTCAGCTCTTATTCTACTGTACCATGAAACCTCAGCTTTTTATTTTTATATAATAGTATATACTAGCCATTTCTATAACACCAAACATATCTAACCAGTAAGACCCAAAATCAAACTTTCATTTTTTTCCCCCACCTCAAGCACTTAAGTCCAAAAGCAGTTTCCAAGTAGAAATAAAATAAATTGTGTTGTTTACTCCTTCTAAATTACAATAACTCCATTAACTTTTGCAGCCATTTGTCCATTGTGGGAATCACAGTGTCCTTCTATTTTTGTGCATAAAGTAATCTTTCTGCCGTCAACATGTATAACATCAACATCTATTATTATTATTTTTTTAAAAATCACATCTGCACATCAATCTGTAATACTATAACTTTCTGAATTCCTTAAAATCTCCATCCCTAATCATTACCACTTCACTGTTTTGCCAATTTTTGCTGCAAAAAAAAAAAAAAAAAAAACACCGGTAACTTTCATTACCCATATAGCCCTCCTTGGTGCCAGGTTAAAATAATAATAATAATAATAACAATTCCAGATTTATTCTGAGAAACATTAGTATTCATTGACTGCATGGTGTTATGCTCCTGCTGTTGCTAATTAGAAGTACCGAAAATTCAATTCACCGGCTCCCCTTGCAGCAAATACTGCCAAGTCGAAACACTGACTAGCATTCAAAATATATATATATATATATGGTAAGAAATGGTCTGGTTAGAAGAGGGAGAAATCATTCAGTTCCAATACATTTTGAACCTCATACTCTCCTGGTTCATGGCTGTGTGTATCTCACATAAAAGGGTGAATGAGACCAAGTCCATTCATTTATTTTTTGATCTTCCAGAGCCAAAAGCTAAAATTCTGCATAAAATACAAACCAATTTAACCAAAATAGTAGTAATAAGGACACCATCTAATAAAATCAAAATAAAGCCAACTGAATAGAAACTATGCCACATGAAATCAACTGCAACAGAATAAGGGCGAAATCTTTTCAAGCATGGCTCAAATCATTTTTAAAATAAAAGGGATAAAATGAATGGCACACACACCCTCAAAAGGTATTTATGATCCAGTTCTGAAGTTCTGACCACTGCCCCCTCCCACAGACATGGGACTGCATTTGAGTGCTTGACAATTGGTCTATATTCATGACTGACTGCAGTGCGCTAGAGCAGGGGTGGGGCTGCTGGGGGTTTGCAGGGGTTCGGAAGAACCTCTAGCTAAGATTCTGTGCAGTTCAGAGAACCCCCAAATCCCATTCCTGGCTGGCCATGCCCACCCTGCCCCACCCCTCCAAGGAGTCTCCACACAGCCAGTTTTGGATGCAGGTAAGTACAGGGCGTGTGCGGAGGCTCGGGAGGGGCAAAAAACAGGTTTACCGGAAGTTCAGGAATGCCAGAAACAGGCCTCCAGAGCCTGGGGGGGCATTTTCACCCTCATAGAGGCTCGAGGAAAGCCTCCGGAGCCCGGGGAGGGCAAAAACACCCTCCCCTGGCTGTGGTGTAGGAGGCCAACTTGACCACACCCACCATGGCCACGCCCACCCAGCAACCGGAGAACCCTTGCTACCAGAGAACCCAGCAACCAGAGAACCCTTGCTAAATTTTTTAAAGCCCACCCCTGTGCCAGAGTCACGGGTCCACGATTGTTGACATTTACAGGTTTTAGCAAAAAAAAACCCCACCCCATTGCGAACTTTGATAAGTGTGAAAAACGGTCCTAAGTTATCAAAGGTCAGGTGATCAAAATTCAAATATTTGGCAATTGGTGTATATTTAGGAGGATTGCAGTGTCCCAGGGTCATGTGATCATCTCTTATATTGACCTCCTGACAAGCAAAGTCGATAAGAAAGCCAGATTTACTTAACAACCATGTTACTAACTTAACAATTGTGTCGTAAAATGGAAACATTGTGCTCAATTGTGGTCAAGGGCTACCTATATTTTGTTAAGATTTAGAGGAAAATTCTAATATACATTTTATAGTTTGAGGGGCTGATATATATGTAAATCACTGAGAGTCTGGGGTCTTGGGGTCAAAAGTAGTGGTGGGATTCAAATTTTTTTACTACCCGTTCTGTGGGCATGGCTTGGTGGGCATGGCAGGGGAAGGATACTGTAAAATCTCCGTTCCCTCCCCACTCCAGGGGAAGGATTCTGCAAAATCCCCATTTCCCCCCAATCAGCTGGGACTCGGGAGGCAGAGAATAGATGGCGGTAGCGCCAGTCAGAGGTGGTATTTAACGGTTCTCCGAACTACTCAAAATTTCCGCTACTGGTTCTCCAGAACTGGTCAGAACCTCTAGTCAAAAGGATACAAATACTGTGTGATAAATCCATCTAGGGAACTTGCACCTGAGCTTCTAGATTGAGATATCATTACGGTGATATTAGATTAAACGACATTAACCTTTTTTTGGGGGGTGAGTCACAGACAACCTATCAATGAAAACCTTGTAAACAAATAACAACAAATTTGTACTTCTCTCTCTTTTTTTAGGTTTACTTCAATCTATAGGGGGCCTAGTCATACTTACAAGGTACAACGGCTGATGGAATATACCAGCTATGCTTTTAGAATACAGGCTGTAAATGGTGCTGGGGAAGGGCCTTTCTCAGAAGTCTTTAGCTTCAGCACAACTAAATCTATCCCCTCTGTCATTAAAGGTAAGTAAGATACGTCTCCTGATTTTGGTGGGGTGGGCAGGAGGTGGAGAGGAAGCATTTAATGGACCTAAAACCCATTTGTAATCACTTTTCCCCCTATCACAACATAGAGGTAGTCGTCAAATTACAACCATTCTGGTGTATATTTAGACTAGAATAACAGAGTTGGAAGGGACCTTGGAGGTCTTCTAGTCTAACTGCCTGCTCAGGCAGGAAACCCTATTCCATTTCAAACAAATCATTGTCCAATCTCTTCTTAAAAACTTCCAGTGTTGGAGCACTCACAACTTCTGGAGGCAAGTTGATTAATTGTTCTTACTGTCAGGAAATTTCTTCTTAGTTCTAGGTTGCTTCTCTCCTTGATTAGTTTCCACCCATTGCTTCTTGTTCTACCCTCAGGTGCTTTGGAGAATAGCTTGACGCCCTCTTCTTTGTGGCAGCCCCTGAGATATTGGAACACTGCTATCATGCCTCCCCTAGTCCTTCTTTTCATTAAACTAGACATACCCAGTTCCTGCAACTGTTCTTCATATGTTTTAGCCTCCAGTCCCCTAATCATTTATTCAGCAACGGTTCAAAGTTACAAGTGACTTATGACAGGTCTTCGCGCACTTAACAACTGTTGGACTTTCGGTTCAGTTGGTGTGTTTTGTACTATTTTTCTCGATTATGAATCCACCCCAATATTGAATTTGGATCTTTTTTGCTCATTTCCCATTTGAAACCTCCTACAGTTAAATTAACATTGATTGTGGGAACTGGTGCTTGACGGTAGTTGACTATTGCTGAAAGCTTTATTTATATTTGATAGATGAGATTCTTTTAGCTAATAAATGACATATGATGGTTTTTGACCGATGGAAGGTGACTTTTTCCCCAAGGGTGTAAGGCAGGGACTGTGTCAAATAAATACACTTCAAAAAAATTGACCCTTATTTGTCTCTTGTATAAAAACACTTTTTTTGCCACCTGGTGGAGCAATAAATCTGTGCGAATATCATATGTTTAACCAATTCTTATCTGGTTGATAACGCAAGGAAAACTAAATTCTTCAACAATCAACATGTTTTTGTTCTTTGCAGTTTGATTCTTTGTTGTTTGCCTACTTGTTCCTCTATTGTTTTTCATTTTTCTAAATAGCAATAGGGTAAGATGGTTGATAGTTAAATTGAATAATACATTACCTTATCTTCTATGCAATTCAAACTCATGTTTCTATTTCTATTTCCATAATTCCATAACTCCTTACCATTCCAGTCATGAACGTTTCTTTTGGGTCCATCACTATGTATGCCTTTTCTCCTTCTTTTATTTGCCTTATTTATATACTAATAAAAGTCTTAACAGAACCTTAACTTGGCAAAACTGTGCAACATAGGGCAACAATTTTGGAGCCAGTACCTTAAATGGGCTAATTTACAGAATATGTCCAAAATTCAGGGGCCATGACTCCCGAGAGAATGAAAATTGGGAATGTTGTGGCTGCTTCAGTGCTACTGGCTGCTGCTGTACTGCTGGGTTGCTGCTGCAGTCACATGATCTTCACTTTCAACATTCTGTGACTGTTTCCCAGCCAATCTCACAATCCCTCGCTCCGTCCCCCATTCAAAAGTAGATACTTACTACCTGCTAGAAAGGGAGGGGAAAGGAGAAGGACGAGAGAGAGAAAGTGACGAACAGGAGGGAAAGAACTCAGGCACACAATGCTGCCCCCTCACCTGCCTTCCATGCCACATCCGCAACCCACACAGCATCTCTTGGCATCCCCATGCATCTTCCCTGATTAACATCTCTCCTCCACATATCTCCCCTGACTCTTGCAGCACCTCTTGTGCATCCCATGACCTTTTCCCAACCTGTGCTCCTACCATGCGGCACCCGTTGGGTACTCCTATGCATCCTCCCTGACCTACACCCTCCTGTGCATCTTTCCTGACCTGCACAGTACCTTTTGTGCATTCCTAGGCAACCTTCCCACCAACTCATGTGCTGCCCTCAACCAGTACAGTGCCTCTCGCATATTCCTGCAATCCATATGCATTCATGGCCTATACCAACCCCCCCATGCACTCTGCTTGACCTGTGCAGAACCTCTTAGACACCCATTTGACCCTTGTTCAACCTTGTTGACCTGCATCTCCCTGCACAACCTACCCAAGTAGCACAGCAGCTCTCAGTCATCCCTGGTTGCCCTTCCTGACTATGCTGCCCATTCACATGCCTTCCCCTACCTGTACAGTAACTTTGGCATGCACATACATATCCACCCCCAACAGGACCTCTCACAAACTCCCATGTAACATTCCTGATCAGCGCCTCCTCGCTCCCTCACTCACTTGCCTGGTGCCCTTGGACTCACAACTTCCTGCTGTCTTCCCTGTTGACTTTCTCCCTGCAAGCTTCTCACAAACAAAGTAAATGGGAAGAATAATAGTAAGAACAAGTCATAGCAGATTTAACTTATTCCATATTTTTGACCCGATAGCTTTAATAGATCATGAGAATGTTACAGATGTAATATATCTTGATTTCAGCAAAGCATTCATTTTTTCAACCCCTGCCTTTCCAGTCTAGTACTTACTCAAGGTAGCTAATGAAATCTAAAAAGGCAATTAAAATGAAAAGTTTTGATTATAAAATTTAAGAAATACATTTCTGGTGTCTCAGAAATCCTTTTTTTTATCCTCGTCTGCAAATATTCATGTCCTCGAGAAACACAACTTGAAAAGCTAAATGTTTTATTTTAAATATTGTTTCCCAGACTATGAAAGCAATGCATACATTCTGTTGATTCTTCATGTTTGGAAAGATTGGTTTCCATCACATTAACTGCATCTTATTTGTCAGTGATAACATTCCTGGAGATAATTCTGATTTTTTTTTTGTTTGTTTTAAATTATTTTATTTTTTAAAATGAATAAAAGTCAGTATTTGCAAGAAGAAAAATGAGAAGTGTGTGCTCCTTCTGCACATGTCAATTGATACGTGGTGACCTTTTCTTTTTTTTTAATAGCACCTCGAGTGAGACAGTTAGAAGGAAACACCTGTGAAATTGCTTGGGAAAATGCACCCCCAATGAAGGGAGACCCTGTGAACTACATTCTGCAGGTCCTAGTTGGAAGAGAGTCTGAGTACAAACAGGTAAGAAGAACCTCAAAGTAGATACAACAACCTTTCATGGTCTTACAAAGTGTTTATAGGTGATGGGACGCAAAAAGTGGTTTTATTTTGGTCTAATTTCCAACACCCAACCTTAGTACCATGTTTCTCCAAAAATAAGACCCTGTCTTATTTATTTTTTTGAACCCCAAAATACATGCTGGGCCTTATTTTAGGGGAGGTCTTATTATTTTGGGGCACATGGAGCAAGACGGGGATCCTCTTGCTGTCTTACCTGATTTCCAGCTCTGTCTCCCTAACCCTAACCAGAGAAAATGGCGGGAACTGGCTGCGCATGCGGTAAAATATTTTCAGGGCAGGCTTATTTTTGGGAGGGGAGTTATTATCTGGGGAGGTCTTATTTTCGGGGAAACACAGTAACTGCAAGACTTATTTCCAAGTTCACAGAGGCACAAAATGATATTTAGTGCCAGTTATAAACCCTTCAGTGCTCAGTATCTATGGAGGTTCTCAGTCAATAAAGTCATAGTTGTCTCAGAGGTTCTGGTTTTTTTTTTTTTCTTCAGAAGGCAACTGGACTGTTTTTTTTCTTTGAAGTAGAAGAAAAAAACATTTCACTTCTCATCCAAGAAGCTTCATCAATTCCGATGGCAGGGGAACAAAAAGATAGTTTCTTATAGGATGGGTCTCAGAGAGTGTTAATAACCAGATGACTGCAAAGAAATACAATCCTTCCATTTCCCCCATCACTACCATCCTATCAGAACCTATCCTTCCATTCCCCCCACATCATCCAATCTCAACTGTCAGTATTTGTCCTTCCATCCCCCCACCATCAGAACTGATGAAGCTTTTTGAATGAAGGGCGAAATGTTTTCTTCTTCTTCTGCAAAGGAAAAATAGTCCAGGTTTTTTGTTGTTGTTGTTGTTGTTTTTGTTTTTGAGAGGGGGGGAAGCATCTTTGGTGCCCAGAACCTGATTACTTGGTCCGTGGAGAATCTGCCCATTCTATACCTTTAAGTCAGGAAGCTATGCTGAATTTTCTCATCCCCCATTGAAGCTAAAAAGGTGGGGCCAGGAAATGTATCTAATCTGTTGCTTCCCCATATCTAACAGTCCTTCCTCTGAGGGAGATACAGCAAAATATTATAATATAAAAACCATATATAACATTTTAAAAATTTAGAAAGAGGCAAGGTTGTTAAAACATTGTTAAAATTAGTTAAAAGGGCACTCAGGGCCAGCCTCACAGCTGTGCACTTCTGTGGGTTTCCCTTATGAGGCATCAGTGCCATGTTCTGACTCTTTTTCGGAAGGCCAGGAAATGGGGGCTAGTCTCACATATGGGGGGGGAGTTATTCCACAGAGGGGGGCAGCCAGGGATGGGCTGCTGGGGGTTCGCAGGGGTTGGGGAGAACCACTAGCTAAGATTCTGTGCAGTTCAGAGAACCCTCAAATCCCACTCCTGGCTGGCCCCGTCTCTCCCAGGAGTCCCCATGCAGCCCATTTTGGATGCAGGTAAGTGCAGGGCACGTGCGGAGGCTCAGGGAGAGCGAAAAATGAGCCTGCCGGAAGTTTGGGAAGGCCGGAAACAGGCCCAAAGGGCCTCCGGAGCCTGGGGAGGCCATTTTCACCCTCCTGGAGGCTTGAGGAAAGCCTCTGGAGCCCGGGGAGGGCAAAATTCCCCCCCCCCATGGTGCAGGAGGCCGTGTAGGCCATGCCCACCATGGCCACACCCACCCAGCAACAGGGCAGAGAACCCCTTGCTAAAATTTTTGAAGCCCATCCCTGGGGGGCAGTAGGAGAGAAGGCTAACTTCATGGACCCCAGCACAGGGTTGAAATGCTCCCGGATTGGACCAAATCGCCCGATCCGGTAGCGTTCTTAGCCGGTGGTTCGGCGATCCAGTAGCGACGGTGGAGTATAGCTCTGCCCACCCGGCCGGGTGATATTATTTCCTGGTTTTAACCTGGAAGTAATGTGTTTTTTACCTTCTGCGCATGCGCAGAAAGTTTTGCGCATGCACAGAAGGTTTTGCACATGCACAGAAAGTTTTGTGCATGTGCAGAAGGTCTGTGCGCACCTGTGATGCGTGCACACGCTTCTGAACCGGTAAGGTGAGGAAGTTAAGTAGATTTCACCCCTGCCCCAGCAGTTGGAGTTCTTTAACTGACAGAGTCTGCAACATATCTTTTCTGCCTTACCAGATGGGACAGGCCAATATAATGGGACGAAGCCAATTCTGTAGGTTGCCTGCCCCCATGCGTTGTAGGCCCTTATAGGTCACAACCAATATCTAGAATTGGACCTGGAAGCAAACTATCACTCAATGTACTTTGCAGAGCAGAGGTGTTATTTGTGTCCTATTGGGCCCCCAATATAGCTTGTGTGGCTAAGTTCTACATCAGCTGAAGGTTCTGGAAGCTTTTAAAGGGTAGCCCCCATAGAGAACGCGTTGCCATGGTATGCAAAATGGAGTTACACAAAGGCCTTTCTTAGCCATGGCTGCCACCTGTTATTTGAGCAGGAGCTGTGAGTCCAAGAAAATCCCTTAGGTTACACGCTGCATCTTTCTGAGGTAATGTTATATGTTCCTGAAGTAGAAATGATGAATAAAAGAAAGAAAGAAATGAAATAAAGGGGAGAACGGAAAAGAGAGGGGGGGAGGGAGGGAGGGAGAGAAAGAGAGAGAGAGAGAGAAATGCAGTATATGAAATAATGAGAGAAAAAACCCCAAGGTAATCAGACGGAACATAATATTTATTTGTATAATAAATAAATAATGTTTTGTACATAATAATTATGAAAAAAAGCAGCTGCAATCTTCTTCCAGCAATTTAGTTATAAAATTATCCTATATGCACATAACTTTTACTGGCTTTTGTTATCTTGCGGGAATATTTTGCTTTTCCAGAGGAGAAAACTGTATTCACTCACTGAGAGAAATATGTATACCTAAAAATTCTATCAGCCATTATATTAGTATTTCATAACAAAAATAACCCAGATGACGAACATTGTACACTTGATGGAGAAAATTGCCCTGTCTGACTTTTTTTTTCTGAGTCATTTTGAGATTTCAGTCTACTGGATCATCTTCAAGATGGTTCTTTTCTATTATCACCATGGAAATGATGCCAATATCTCCTCAGAAGCACAGCATGGTCTCCTAGCGGCCCCGGATTCGCATCAATTTTATGCAAATTTTTAAAAGTTGGAAATAAAGCAAGAGAGGCTGGGTTCTAGCCACAGTTACGTATGTTTCTCTCTCCATTGATTTAAACATACGTCTCCATTCTGTTAAGCAAATTTCGAGGGGGGGGGATTAATATATTTATTTATTTTAGATGTGCATCTTGATGCTTTCTCCCAATTTACGACCTATGTTGCCACCGATGTTAAGTGAATCACTGCAGTTGATAAGCTAGCAACTCGGTTCTTAAGTGAATCTGGCTTCCTCGTTGACTTTGCTGTGAGAATGGAACACAGCAACGGTCATAAATATGAGCCAGTTGCCAAGCATCTGAATTTTGGTCACATGATCATGGGATGCTGCAAAGATCGTAACTGTGAAAAATGGTCATAAATCACATTTTTTCAATGGTATTGTAACTTTGAATGGTCACTAAATGAACTGTTGTAAGTCAAGGACTATAGATGCCTACTTGGTTGCATCCAATTTTTCTTCAGGAGGCATTTCCATATTCCTGTTTGATGCCTGAAAGGAGTTCTATTCAATTTCTAGTTCTAGAAAAGCAATAAGGTTTAGCTACATGAGCCACGATGGCACAGTGGTTAGAGTGCAGTACTGCAGGCTATTTCTGCTGACTGCCGGCTGCCTGCAATTTGGCAGTTCAAATCTCACCAGGATCAATGTTGACTCAGCTTTCCATTCTTCCGAGGTGGATAAAATGAGGACCCAGATTGTTGGGGACAATATGCTGACTCTGTAAACTGCTTAGAGAGGGCTATAAAGCACTGTAAAGCGGTATATAAAACTAAGTGCTATTGCTATTGCTACATGCAGAATCTTTATTTAGCATCTGGTATTGTTGAAATATGTTTAGTCTATCTTTGGTGCCAAGATCACTTCTCTCCTATGCAATGAAGTGATGCCTGGAATAGGCCATAGGAACAAGACAGAATTTCCCTGTTTTTAACCTTTCATAAATGTTAAAGCACATGATACTGTTGCTTTTTAAAGAGACATCAATTTCCTGACCTCCAAATTGCCATACAGGTAGGCCTTGACTTACAACAGTTCATTGAATGACCATTCAAAGTTACGGCCTTGAAAAATGTGATTTATGACCGGTTTTCACCCGACCGTTGCAGCGTCCCCATGGTCACGTGATCAAAATTCAGAGGCTTGGCAACTGATTCATATTTATGACGGTTCCAGAGTCCCCGGGGTCATGTGATCACCTTTTACGACCTTCTGACAAACAAAATCAAGGGGGAAGCCAGATTCCCTGAACACCTGTGTTACTAATTTAACAACTGCAGTGATTCACTTAACAACAGTGGCAAGAAAGGTGGTAAAATAGGGCAAAACTCACTTAATAGCTTTACAGGAGAAAATTTTGGACGCCATTGTGGTCGTAAATCAAGGACTATCTGTATCATGTAGATTTCCAAATGGTTACCAATAGTCCTTGTCGTTAGGGAATAGTTTTATGCTGTCAAATGTCCTTTTTATTGGTCAATGACCAAACTAAAAAAAAATTCTTTGTCTGTCTCTTGTGGTTCTCTTTACCACTCAAGCTCCCTAAAGCCTGAAATTATATCACTTATGAAGTGCCAGGAATAAATTTTGCAGTGTGCGGAAAGTAAAAATGGATGTGCTCTTTCCAAAATTGCTCAATTGAGTAACAGGATGTGAGAGGAGAAAAAGAAGGAAAGTAGTAGTTTGAGACACATTTCAGTTATCAAGTGGTGTATGTAGACTTTGGTTTCTGTAATAACAGTACGATGGCAGAAAACCATCAAGTTAACATGTCTGGCTTGAATTCCATTTAATGTTATTAAACCGCAAATGGGTTTCCATCAAACCAAGATGTACAGACACAAACAGATTTAATGTTGGCGCTTTTTTATTACAATTTGGGTTTGATCCTCTTTACTGCTTTTAATGCTGTTATTACTACTCTTGTTTTTTTTCCCCCTAAATTTGGGCAAAGTTATGTAGTGTTATCTAATGTAAGAGCAGCGTGGTTGAATCAGGATAAGCAGTGGACAAAGTAATCCAGTATTTTCATTTGCACAGTACCAATCTAAGTGGCTCTGGAGTGCTCATAAACCAGCCTCTTTTGTGCTGTTATCCACCTGCGCATATTTAAGACATAAGACTCTGAGGTTCACATTGAGTCGTAAAGATGTGCTGCCTTCAACTCCAGGTTAACATTGAGTCTTTGGATCTCTTGTTTCTCAGCTCTCAGCCTTCTTTGATAGCCATCCAAGCAATAACATCATATTAGGAAACAGTCAATATAAATCGTAAGGATAACCAGCAACTAGGTTACAGTCATATAGTCATAAGTGGGAGGAGATGGGTGATAGGAACCATGAGAAGATTAATAGTAGTGCAGACTTAGTAAATAGTTTGACGGTGTTGTAGTGTCCCGACGGTGTTCGGGAAAAAACTGTCCTTGTGTCTTAGTCGTTTTGGTGTGCAATGCTCTATAGCGTCGTTTTGAGGGTAAGAGTTGAAACAGTTTATGTCCAGGATGCGAGGGGTCTGTAAATATTTTCACAGCCCTCTTTTTGACTCGTGCAGCATACAGGTCCTCAATGGAAAGCAGGTTGGTAGTAATTGTTTTTTCTGCAGTTCTAATTATCCTCTGACATCTGTGTCTGTCCTGTTGCGTTGCAGAACCAAACCAGACAGTTATAGTGGTGCAGATGACAGGTTATGACCAGGTTCTGAAGATCTGACAGCCACTGGCCACCCTCACCCCCATGGTCACATGACTGAATCTTGTACCATGAGCAGTCAGTCCACATTGACAGTCATTTGCAGTGTTCCATGGTCAAATGACCACATTTTATGACATTTATGAAAACTGGCGTTTCCTTCTGTTTTTCAGCAAAACCAATTCATAGTGAACAATTCAACTTGGTTCACTTAACAACTGTGGCATTCACTTAATCTCTGCTAAAAAGGGCACACAATCGGAGTGTGGCCACCCACTTTACTGCTGTCACAACTTGCACCTGTAATGGACAAGCTCCATTGCAGTCATAAGTCAAGGTCGGCTTGTATGTCAACCCTCAGTTAGCTCCAGAGTCACTAATGTTATATCTTTTTGTCATAAAAGTCTTCCAGCCCCCTCATCCTTTTGGTAACTTCTGCACTTTTTCTAGCTCTGTTTTGCCCTTGACGAAATGCAGTGACCAGGACTCTGCATAGTTTTCTGTAGGGCATTAACAATATTGGTTATCTTATTATTACTTCAGTTCCTAATGATCCCTTGTATAGCATTCCCAACTGCTACTTGCTTAACTCAGCTGAGCTATTCGCTACAATCCAGGGGTGAAATCCAGCAGGTTCTGATAGGTTCTGGAGAACCGGTAGCAGAAATTTTGAGTAGTTTGGAGAACCAGGAAATACCACATCCGGCTGGCCCCAGAGTGGAGTGGGACTGGAGATTTTGCAATATCCTTCCCCCAGGAGTGGGGTGGAAATGGAGATTTTGCAGTATCCTTCCCCTGCCATGCCCACCAAGCCACACCACGCCCACCAAGCCACGCCCACAGAACCAGTAGTAAAAAAATTTGAATTTCACCACTGCTACAATCTCAGAGTAATATACTTATTTGTCAATGTTTGACTACACTGTTGAAAGAGATCCTTCTGAAGCTTTTCATGGCCACTTTTGGTTTTGCTCCTGAATAGTTTACTAGTATCATCATCTAAAGAATGCAAACAGTCTTAATAGTTTCTGATATCAGAGGTATTGAAAAATAAAAACAAATTCAGTGGGTATCTGAAAGTGGGGAAAACATGTAAGAGAGGGAGGGAGAGAGAGAGGGAGGGAGGAAGAAGGAGGGAGGGAGAGAGAGAGAGAGAATATCTACATTGAAGATTGAAATATCACAGCAAATGGACAACAATCACTCAGCATTTTTCAAAGTTGCTATTAGTTGATCATTCTAAGCTGGATTTCATGCATAGTAGTATGGGAGTCGTTTCTCCAACACGACCGAACAAACATCTGTGTATGCACAGTAGTATAGTTTTGCTAGACTCTTAATTAAGAAACTCATGCTGTTAAATCAGATCATAATAGCAATGAACGTGCCTCATATTAAGAGAAAACAATACAAAATGATAGTACTCTTTCATACTAGGGCTTATATTATATCTTCACCATAGAGCTTCAATGACAAGTATTCAGCAGCATGCAGCCATGTAGCTAACAATTACGCATTACATGATGTTCCTTTTTTTTTTTTGTAGTGACGTGAAAAAAAAATTCAATACGCTGCCTTGTTTACAAGCAATGTCCTCTGTGTAATTGACCGAACGTGCTACAGGATAGTTTACAAACACGGGGAATGTGGCTGTATCTGCTACTGGTTGACTGTTGCTTCCATTTTTGTGTGTTTGTCATGAATTTACACCCTTGTTTTCAAGAGAGGACCCTAGACTTGAATTTGTGCTAGCATAGAAAGATGAGAAATGAAAGCAATCAATGAAAAACTTGTTCCCAATGACCTGGGCTGCTTCCTAGGGCAATGGTTGTGTTTGGTGATAACTAAGGCCAGTTTACAAGAAACCTGGAGATATTTTATTTATTTATTTTTATTTATTTTATTCAATCTGTATACCGCCCTTCTCCTAGTGGATTCAGGGCGGTGCACAGCCAGAACTAAAACACATACCAATACAAAATTTAATTTTTTTAAAAGAATTACATGACTTTGGCCCAAAATTTAAAACATTCAAACTAAAATCCATTGACAATTTAAAAACTAAAAAAAAAAGGGGGGGGTTCACGCCAGCCCTGCTTGATGGAAAAGAAAAGTTTTTAGGGCACGGCGAAAGGCCCGGAGATCCGATATTCTTCGTACCTCCGGGGGCAAATCGTTCCAGAGGGCAGGAGCTGCCACAGAGAAGGTCCCCCTGGGGGTCGCCAGCCGACATTGCCTGGCTGACGGTACCCTGAGGAGTCCCTCTCTGTGGGAGCGTACTGGTCGGTGGGAGGCTATCGGCGGCAGAAGGCGGTCCCGCAAATACCCAGGTCCTATGCCATGGAGCGCTTTAAAGGTGGTAACCAACACCTTGAAGTGCACCCGGAAGACCACTGGAAGCCAATGCAGCTCATGCAGGAGAGGTGTCACATGGGAGCGCCCCCTCGCTCCCATAATCCCCCGCGCGGCCACATTCTGCACCAGTTGGAGCCTCTGGGTGCTCCTCAAGGGGAGCCCCATGTAGAGAGCATGGGGTTTTTACAGGTTTTTCAGTGCTGTGAAATTTGCATCCAAAAAATCCTGCAAAACAGGAGCATCAATAATCTTGCCCTAACACTACAATACTGATAACGTGTTATAGGAGTGCTTACAGGTTAGGTTAAGACTTAGCAGAAACTTTGATAAAACGTGCAATTCTTGTTTAATGCTAACTTTGCTTAAACTTTTTGTGGGTTAGATTGTTATACAACCCTAGCCCTTTAGTTAGTTTCATGTTCATGATTTCAGCTTTGTGAGATAGTCTAGACAAGAAACACAGCAAGATGAGTTTATTCTACTTTATTTGTAATGTTACATTAAAAAAATCTTCAAAGTCAAGAAACATTTCTCCCTGTCCCCTTTGCAGACCAAGAAATTAGGGAGGGTCCCTTTTAAGCCATTCACCCCATCCCCATTCCTATTGCAGGTCACTCCCACATGTCATTACAAGTGGTGAATTCTCCAAAAATAGATTAGTTCACAAACTAAGTGAAGCACATTGTATTTTTATGGTATATGTGGAGGAAGGAAGCAGAAGATGGATTTATTTACTAATCAGGTAATGTCTATTGTACAAATCCAGAAACTGGTAGATTCTGTGGCTCTAGCCACTATATCCCAACTTCCCCCAAAATGAAGCAGGTTGTCTCAATAGGTTTAGGGCTTAGTGGAACAATCAATCAATCAATCAATTAATCAGAATAGAGTTGAAAGAAACCTTGGCGGTTTTCTAATCCAACCCTCTGCTCAAGCAGGAGATCCTATATCATTTCAGACAAGTGGTTGTGCAGTCTTTTCTTAAAACTTCCAGTGACAGAGCACCCACAACTTCTGAAGGAAAGCTGTTCCAGTGGTTAATTGTTCTCACTGTTAGGAAGTTTCTCCTTAATTCCAGGGTGCTTCTTTCCTTGATTAGTTCCCATACATTGTTTCTTATCTTGGCTTTGGGTGCTTTGGAAAATAAGTTGTCCCCCTCTTCTTCTATCATGGCAACTGTTTTTGCAATATTGATAGTAGGTTTCTCTTCAAGGAACTCAAAGCAGCAGGCATGATTTGGTCTCCTTTGCAACTCTTGTTATTTTTCTCATTGAAATTTTGCTAAGTAAGTCAGGCGACAAGAGCGTGCAACTAAAAAATCACAAGACTCGCTATTTCTCTATTGCTCTACAAATTGGTGCTGGGGAAATAGAATTTCACAAGTCCTTTGGACTCATACTGTGGATGCTCTAGCGCAGGGATGGGCAATTGTGACTCTTTTACAACCTGTGGACTTCAACTCCCAGAATTCCTGAGACAGTTGTCTCAGGAATTCTGGGAGTTGAAGTCCACAGGTTGTAAAAGAGCCACAATTGCCCACCCCTGCTCTAGCATGTAGATCCTATAGGGTTGTTCTGTCCCCGTCTCACACACACACACAAACAGACAGCCAGGGTTTAAATAAACTGGCAGACAACCAATTCTTCCGATAAGACGCTTGGCAGCAACCCAGTAGCTGCTTGCCAAGAACTTTTACTCAATAAACAAAATACCCACAGTCAAGAATTGTCCAGTTCGTAAAATAAATCCAAGGCCGATAATGTTGTTTCCAAAGATGCAATGTGACTCAATAGTAGTTAGTTCTGTCCGTCACAGAGTCTGAATGGCCACCTCACTCCCTTTTATATCCTGTGGGGTGTGGTCCAGTGACTCAGCCTAATCTCTGGCATGCCTTTTCTTCTGTTGCGCGCGCTTATCTCTGCGACGCTGCTGGGGATCCAGCCAAGACTCATTACCCTCATCACTGTCCACCTGTGGCTGCATGGACGTGCTTGGCCCTGGCCCTATCTCTTGCCCTTCGGCGGACACCGAAGGCATTGCCAGAGAGGAGGGTCCTGGAGAGGGAGGCCTTGCCAACTCCTCTCCTTCACTCTCGGAGTCCTCTCCTGCTGATGACACAGGCTCAGGTAATGGAGCCACAACAAGGGTCTTAACCAACTGCCTGGAGGGTATTTGGGTCTGGATTGGGAAGAACAGGCTTGGTCTCAATCCTGACAAGATCGGAAGATTCTTTGATCTTGAGTGGGCTCGCATTTCCCTATTCAAAACTGGTGCACAATCTGAGAGCCTTCGTGGATGTACAGATTCTGATCAAAGTTCATGTGGCATATAAGTTTCACTCTTCCTTAGATCAGAAGACCCTTCAACCACTCATATCTTTTTCACCTCTTGACTGAATTTACTGCAGTGAAAACTACTTGGAAGCTACAGCTGTTCTAGAATGCAGTCTATATTATAGCTTTTTAAGTTTTAAGTATATTGCCTACCCAAGTAAAAATAACTTAAAATTAAAAAACTATAATATAGGCTAAATTTCCCCAGGCACTTATTGATTAAAAGAAAATAACTACCTAAATGGAATATAGGGGATAAAAGTGAGAATTTTTTAAACCAATAACCTCCAGAAGTTGTGAAATGCTCCAACACTGGAAGTTTTTAAGAAGAGATTGAACAACCATTTGTCTGAAATGGTTGTAGGGTTTCCTGCCTGAGCAGGTGGTTGGATAGAAGACCTCCAAGGTACCTTCCAACGCTTCTGTTCTATTCTTTTCTAAAATTACTTGTTCAACCATTTGTGTCTTATTTTCATTGCAACCAGACAAAATTTGCCTCCTGCATAGCTAATAGCGGGTTATAAATCCTGGAGAGATAATTCAAATTGTTCCTGTTTTACTTTTCCAAATATAGTGAATGATTTCCAAAACCATTTTAGCCATTGTCCCAAGCTAACATAAAGCAAGACAATAGACAAATTGATTTTGAGAACAAAATTAGAGTACAAGCCTTGAAAAGAAAATTTCTTAAGAATTCTTCCTTGCTGGAAACAGAAAAGATAAGTTTGCTGGCATATTTGTGTAGCCAAAAAAACAGATTTTGGCATGAATTTATCTACAGATGCACTGATTTGTTAGCATGATAATTGCTTGATGATCATGCTTTTAGCTGTCGGAGAGGGCATATGTAATAAGCAGGTGGGCTTTCAAATATAATCAACCACATTAAATTTATAAAAATTGAGACCTTGTAGCATGCATTAGGGGTGACTTTTCCTGAGCTTTGTGCCTGTTTTTTTGTTATTTTGCTAGCTGAAATGACTAGTAGATATATATATATATACATTGGGGTGACTCACACAAATTGGCTCCACCAGTTGAAAGTGGGAAGGGGTTG
Source organism: Pituophis catenifer annectens (assembly GCF_029215685.1). Taxonomy (NCBI): domain Eukaryota; kingdom Metazoa; phylum Chordata; class Lepidosauria; order Squamata; family Colubridae; genus Pituophis; species Pituophis catenifer. The sequence continues at coordinate 14,165,148 of NW_027256886.1, read as the reverse complement.
TGAGAGGAAAAAAGTTTTTAAAAACCACTGGTATAAGGAATATAAAGGGTGGTTGTGCTTTAATTCAGGGGTCCCCAACCTTGGCAACATTAAGCCTGGTGGACTTCAACTCCCAGAATTCTCCAGCCAGCAAAGCAAAGCTATAGAACCGGTGCCACCCGGGGGCAACCCACCACTGGTTTGTTTATATCCTTTGGGGCTTCATGGGCAAACAGGGGTTCACTATTAAGATCAAAATAATGTCTATTTGAAAGACATTTCCTTTTAAAAACCTTGATTGTCAATAAAGCCACTGTTTTGGCTTTGTCTTCTATCCAACTCTGAATACCCTTTGTCATGCCTTATGCAAATTCAGTTTTTCTCCCATTCACATGCTATTGAATCATAATTTCCCTGTTTGTTTAGCCTGAACTGGTGAAATCTCAGTCACAACTCATAGGAGGATTTTTAAAAATGGCACTATTGGTAAATCTCTGAGGGAGATGGGCGATTTGGAAATATGAAATATACATAAATAAAAATAAAATAAAGTAACGCATCATCATGAAATTTTCTCATCGTTATTTCTTTAACTGGCCTATGTACTGTTCTCAGTAATTTTTGAATAAAAGGAGCAATTTATCCATTGCATTAATTCATGATTTTCAAATTTGAGGCATATTAAATATGCATTTAGGGTATCATTTTTCCATCTTTCTAATTATGGCAATTTACACATGCAAATTTCTAATTATTTGACTGCAGGGCGCTTATCTTATTTGAAGCATAAAACTATTATAATAGGATCTGAGAGGAAAAGATCTAATAATTTTGCTGTAGAGTCCCTATTTGTCATGTTGTGTTGTGTAGCTTAGAGCTGGCAATTGTTTAATCACAGCAGACTAATGGGAAAAGATATTTTGTTCCGTTTTCTGCCAGAGTTTGATCACCATTATTGAAGGACAATAATCTTTCCATCTGGCACAAAATAATTGACTCACCTTTTGAAGTGTTATTCTTTATTCAGTACATTTCCACTATCAAATTTTTACTTCAAACTTAAAAGGTCACTCCTGGGTGGTAGTTTTGGTTAAAATAAATCATTGGGTGCTGCCAAAATTCAGAAGACCACTTGATGGCAGTAAGAGTTAGGTTTTTCTATATATCTCTCCTGCCACCTTGTGGTCATCCAGGGTTTGCACCCCAGTTATGTCGGGTTGGGTTTGCAATTACAGAATCTTGGGTTTTAATTTTTATTTGCATTTCCAAGTGTATGTAAAATGTAAGTAAAATATAAAATGGAGCATTTGTTTCATAGCTGGGATGTAGAAAGAATGGTGTTTATATGTATACTTTTCTGCTAATTTTATATTAACTAAAAAGGAGATGCAGTGGCTCAGTGGCTAAAATGCTGAGCTTATCAATCGAAAGATCAGCAGTTCAGCAGTTCGAAACCCTAGTGCACATAACAGGGTAAGCTCCCGTTACTTGTCCCAGCTTCTGCCAACCTAGCAGTTTGAAAACACATAAAAAATGCAAATAGAAAAACAGGGACCACCTTTGGTGGGAAGATAACAGCGTTCCATGCGCCTTTGGCGTTTAGTCATGCCGGCCACATGACCACGGAGACGTCTTCGGACAGCTCTGACTCTTCGGCTTTGAAACAGAGATGAGCACCGCCCCTTAGAGTCGGGAACAATTAGCACATATGTATGAGGGGAACCTTTACCTTTACCTTATTCAGGCAGTTCATAATATGGAGCAGTGGTAAAAAACATACATCACATCACCATCTTACAAATGTCTCTCACTGCTTAAGGAAAAAGAAATAGATGACAGTTTGGGATGTAATTTTGAGTGGTGACCTAGGCTGCATGCTGGAATGGAATTGTACTGGCAAAAATTGCAATGGTACATTTATTTATTTTATTTATTTTATTTTAATTTGATTTATATGCCGCCCTTCTCCGGAGACTCAGGGCGGCTTACAATGCGTTAAGCAATAGCCTTCATTCTTTTGTATATTTTATACAAAGTCAGCTTATTGCCCCCACAAACTGGGTCCTCATTTCACCTACCTTAGAAAGGATGGAAGGCTGAGTCAACCTTGAGCCTTGGAGAGATTCGAACCAGCAGAAATTGCAGGCAGCTGTGTTAATAACAGGGTGCACTAAACCCCTGTACTATCAAGGCTCTTGGGAATGACCTTGGAAGAGAGGGGTGGGGTTAAGTGGGGTGCAGGAAGGGATACTTTCTAAGCAACACTCCGATAAGGAAGTGCACAGCCCACAACTACATAACGGTCAGAGAAAGAGACTTCGAAATGAACTTCCCTAACTTTTCATGCTGGGAAAAAAAAGACAGTGGAAGATTTGCTCTATCATACTTGCAAGATTCTGTTAATCTAACCTTGTACATAGTTTACATTACATAAAGTAAAATTTGCCCAACCCGTCATGTTTCCTGTGTACCTGGGAAAGCGGTGATATTTGTATGGCTACTATGATAGGATCAAACAGTATTTAGTAATTGTTACATTATACACTGCTATGTCTTTCTTGTTTTGTTTTGTTTTTTACTTGGAAGTGAGAAGTTAAATTTTTTTACAGATCTATGAAGATGGCAGAAATTATGTATTTCGCATTATAACACTCAATTCTATTGCTGGTGTGTGTGCCTAGAAAAATGCATATTCAAGAATAATGAAATATATTGTATAATGTGCGTATAGAGAACAAGATAGTCGGAGTGAATATAGTCAGATATAAGGAACAATTAAGAATAATTAATTCTAAACCATTAAGAATAAAAGAGGGAAAGTGAAAATGAAGATGATGGTGATGACAATCAGAATAACAGAGTTGGAAGGGACCTTGGAGGTCTTCTAGTCCAACCCCCTGCTCAAGCAGGAAACCATTTCAGACAAATGGCTGTCCAATCTCTTCTTTAAAATCTCCAGTGTTCGAGTACCCACATCTTCCTTTTGTCAGGAAGCTAAACAAGGGGCCAGCAGCAGAGAAGTTAAAAACAGAAGTGATGAAAAGAGTTAGGATGTAAAGGATAAGCTTTGTGAAAATGATAAACGCTTAAATGGGAATGATCATGGTATGTTGAATTAAAGTCTATATATCTTGGTGTAAAAGAAAAAAAAAGAACGAAAAGAAAAGAATAAATGTTTAAAAATGGCAAGGCTGCAGGTGTAGCTGGTGTAGCTGGAGAAATGTTGGAATATGCACTATGTGTATTTTTCTTATTGAGTGGTTGTATAGTGTGTGCAAAGAGTGCCACCTACAATTTCCTCTGGAACAGGAGGCTCTTCTAACAGTCATTCATGCCCTCTTGTTTTCAATATTGCAATGGGGCTGCCCTTGAAGAGCATTTGGAAGCTATATATACTTAACCACTACATTATCTTTTATTCCCAATTGTTTATACCTTTCCAACAAGTTCAAATAGTGCAGACTACTCTGTATTCCTTCTCTCAGGAAATGTCATCACAGGGACCAGGGACCATCTCAGTATCTGCCTCCCATGTCCCAAGAAATCTCAACAGCTCCTATCCTATTGGTTTTTAGGAAGGTCATAAAAACGTGACTAGGACTACTCTGTCTAGTTATCAAATTCATTTTCCTGAAATGTCAACTTTTCTCTCCAGATGTCTATGGAGCTTCTCAGTCATCCAGGGCATGGTTAGGGTTAGGGTAGTACAGTGTAGTACTACCCTAAGACCCTAAGAGCCTTGGTAGTACAGTGGTCTAAGGCACCCTGTTATTAAGCTGGTTATTAAGACCAGCTGCCTGCAATTACTGCAGGGTTCGAATCTCGCCAAGGCTCAAGGTTGACTCAGCCTTCCATCCTTTCTAAGGTAGGTAAATTGAGGACCCAGTTGTGGGGGCAATAAGCTGACTTTGTATAAATATACAAAAGGATGAAGACTATTGCTGAGCACATTGTAAGCCGCCCTGAGTCTCCGAAGAAGGGCGGCATATAAATCAAATTTTTAAAAAAAATGGTTGCCCCAAAGATGTTTTTCCAGAAGACAACTCCACTTCCTTGGTTTTTCCTTGAAAATGTTTTTCTTCTCATTCAAGAAATTCTGAAGCTGAAGAAGCTTCTTGGATGAGAAGCAAAGTCTTTTCTAGGAAAAACCAAGGAAGTGGAGTTGCCTTTTGGAAAAGCACCTTTTGGATTTTCTCTCCAGATGTTCTCTCTCCAGGAACTTGGCAAACGTTGAGATACTGCGTGCTGCAATTTTAAGCAAAGCTCTTTCTGTTTTTGAAGAGCTTGACTTAAAGCTTCATAGCAATTTCTTATGCAACCTAAGTTTTCTTTCCTCGCTTCTTGTTCCTTCAAGGTGTACAAGGGAGACGAGACAACGTACCAAATCTCAGGCCTTCAGGTGAACACAGATTATAGGTTTCGTGTGTGTGTTTGCCGCCGATGCTTGGATACCTCACAAGAACTTAATGGACCTTTCAGCACTTCTGTTGCCTTTATTCTCCAGCGGAGTGAGCTCATGCTTACCGGGGAACTGGGAAGAACCGATGACCCCAAGACTAAATGTATGATGCCTTCTGATGAACAGTTTGCAGCCCTCTTAGTCCTTGGCTTTGCAAGCGTCTCCATCTTATTTGCTTTTATACTACAGTATTTGTTTATGAAGTAGAGAGTTCAACACAAGTATTTGAGGTATCGTTTTAATTAATGCTTCATACTATAATCAATATGTTTTATTCAGATAGTCCTCTTTATTTTTTCAGTGCATTTGTTTCTGGTTTATTGTTGTTTTTTTAAGGGGTGACGGGTGGGTGGGAATATCAGTCCTATTTAGAAAATAAAAATCAATGTTCAGGTGCACCTTTTGGACATTCAAGGTTAGGAAATGGTTAAATATATCCAAGCCAGAGACCAAAACAAATATTTAACATTTGGATGTTCAGTTCCCTGCTCCTATGATTTTTATTCACTTACTTGGTTTTTTTATTTTCAGAATGTAGAAATGTAACCAGTTTGCCTTCACGTTTTTGCCTTAGTGCTAAACTTGTTGCAGTCTTTAAGTTGCAAGTTTATTACATTAAAGTAGCCGCTTTAAGCTCCTCTGAATCTGCAAAATTTAACCATCATTATGTAATAGCATTGCAGCTAAGCATTCCGCAATGCATTTGTTGCACAAGTCGTTAATTATAAATATCACATACGATATTCACTACATTTATTTTCTCCTCAACCCTCATACCGTCAGTTTTGCATTGTTTTTGCGTTATCCCCATACGGGGAGGAAAAAAATTAATCTCAATTATGTAATCAACTATATTTTTAGCACATTTCAATCCCGATAATTTATCTTGCAACCTAAAGTCTTCTCTGAATTGTAAACGTTTTACTCAAGCTGTTTGCGCACTATAAATTCCTGTATATCAAATCTGATAGCCAGATAGCTTTATCAATGGAAAAGCATTACCATTTCTACCATTTCCTTTATTTTATAGCAGTAATTTTAAGAGGGCATTGTGCAATAGTTATTCCCCATGTCCAGCTGTTTTTATTTTGTTTAAAGAAAAGCTGCTTTTAACTAGTTTGTTTGCCTTTGTATATAAACTTACTTTTTAATCCAGTCACTAGATTTGTTATATTCATCGTGATCTTATGTGTTTATAACTGGCGAAAGCTTGCTGCCTTTGCTATTTAAATTAGATTATTACCTTTTATCATAAGCAAACTCTCAATCAACCTTGTTAAGAAAAAGGTCCATCTGCATTTCAGTTTTGGAAAAGAAAACATGGTAAACTCATATAGGCATCTCAGATGCTAAATACTGTAATTAGAGCTGACATTAAAAGGTGCCATTTCTTCCATCTCCTCCTCCTTTCTTCTTAATAGCATCTCCTATTACAAACGGTGTCATGTAATATCCATTCATTTCCCTCTTCGACTTCATTAGCTGCTGCCTTCAGAAGTGACGGTGGGAGGGACACCGTAGTTCACATGACAACGCACTGCACACACTGTCCTAATAAAGCAAAAGAAGCATAACAGTGCTGTGTTGCAAAGCAATCAACCTCAAGCATTATTGATATTTCCAGCAATGCCTCTGAGAAGTTCTCCAGAACTTCATTGAATGGCTGGTAGCTACATACCAGTGCTGGCTTTATCTTCTGGCAATTGGACAATCGGCCACTATAGTTTATGAATGCCTTTATTACACACTCAAAATTCCAGGAATACTCACTGGCCCTCCAATTTTGGAGTTTCCTGTAGTGGCCATGGCCAAAGGGAAAAGACAAGGAGGAGATGTAGAGCAGCTGGTTTCAGAGCATCTGCAGTCTTGACACCCAGCTCTAATTTCAACTAGTGTTCAGAAGAGTAGGGTGTGGTCCATTGCAAACTTAGTTCATTCCTGTATGGGACATTGTATGTGCTTTTACATCAATTGCCAAGGCACATTCATTCAGTCCAGCAAAACCCTTGGTTATTCTTCTTGTTTTAAGAAAAAAAAAACCTTTGAATCATTGGGTTAGTTTTATGATGTCTAAGTGCCTCAGGGATATTGAGCAGGAGGTGTAAAGTAAATTACACATGGAAATGCACAGAGCTGCAATCCACTAGGAACCTCTCCCAAATTATGTTGTTACAACTGGAGAGGCATTGCTACAGAACTCTGTTGACTTCCATCAAACAGAGGTGCACAATGATATGCACCCTCCCCGGGAAGCCTCGTAAATGGCCCCTGGCGGAGATTTTCAATGTTATTTTTTTTAAAAGTACCAGAATGGGGAGGGACTGGGGAGTAATCATATCATCTCTATTTAATTTTTAAGCCAATTGAAATGAAATGTGCACCCTATCCTTAAATGCCTGTTCAGGAAAAACAAAAATGCGATCCAGCAGTTCCTGTTCTAGCTCTGCATGAATTGGAAGAGTTCTCGTGAATTGTGCCCCAGACTTTGTGTACCCTTGCATTCAAACAAACAAATATTTTTTTTTTCATCTTCTTGGGCTTTGGCTTGCATTGTACTTTTTTTTTTTTTTTTGGTCTTCTCTTTTGTTATGACACAGGGCAGCGCGATGGCTCAGTGGTTAAGATGCTGGGTTTGTTGGCTGGAAAGCCAACAGTCCGGGGTTCGAGACCCGAGCATACCGCAACGGGGTGAGTACCCGTCTTTGCCTAGCTCCTGCCCACCTAGCAGTTCGAAAGCATGCAAATGCGAATAGATAAATAGGTACCACTTTGGTGGGGAGGAAACAGTGCTCTGCGTCATCATGCTGGCCACATGACTGTGGAAATGTCTTCGGACAACGCTGGCTCAACGGCCTTGAAACGGAGATGAGCACCGCCCCCTATAGTTGGCAACAACTAGCGGAGTTAAAATCTGCAGGGACTCCTTTCCTTCCATTCTTTGCTACAATACTGTGTCCTGTATTATTCATTCCTTCCCATAACCAAAGTAATGGGGAAACCAACATTATTTTTGTTTTAGGATTATTTATACTATATACTGCATTCAGTACTTTAAAATGCCAATTAAAGTGCAATCTCATTATTTATTGTAAAAAAAAAATAAAAAGTGTACTTATGTACTAAATCTCTCCCCTTCCCCTCCCCTCTAACCCCTAGCAGCATACTATTTTTCTATTTTGTTTTATATAAGTATAATTTAGGTAAAATATTTTCATTTCCCCAGCACCATTCCTAGTATTAACCTTCTTATAGTATACTGTATGTTTAAAAATGGGAGTGTTTTATGAATTGCCAAAAAAAAAAAAAAGAAGAAGAAGAAGAAGAAGAAAAGATAAGTGTACCCAATATTTCCTGCACGCAAATAAAAAAACTTGCGGGACCACATCCATTCCATCTGCGGTACATTAAAAACAATCATCTTCAAAGTTTACATGTAGCCAAAAAAAAAAAAAACCATAAGCATCTTTTGAAATAATAGTTTGAAACTGATTATTCTGTGTGCCTCTCTTGATGTAGCAAACTAGTACAAAGGTTCTGTATTTTTTTTTCTTTCCTAATGTTAGTATGCATATTTGCCTAGCAAACAAATGATATTGAGCTATTTTCTTTTTTTTTAAATTTCCTCTTCCCGCTGGCTCCAGTTTTGGCCTTGACAAATGTGGTATTGTTGTCGTTGTTTAATTCAACTTTATTCCTTTTTATATAATACTTCGTTGTCTTCAAATATAAAATTATTTTTAAAAAAAAACGCTGGCAAAATTTTAAAGAATGTAGATAGCATTAGCTGGGCTTTGCTCTCATTTCAATCATCAGGAACAATTAACTAGGAGTCATTGGAAACCTGTTAGTTGTCGCGGCTCTGAAATCCTTTCAATTTTTCTGGATCGGGGGCAATCCATTTGGAAAGCCACACCTTTGTAAAACAGCTGTTGTCTCTTTTATCGTGCCTTGTGATTATCAACCCACTGTCATAACAATCCCTACCATTTTTGACCTGAGCAGAAACTTACTGCATATGCTCTCAAAGTTTGCAGGCAAAGTCAATCATGTTGACTGGTTGTTGAGACCTTTCGTTGAAAGTTTTCCCATTGATTTCAGTGGGACTAATGTTGGGGGTCAGCAGAAGTGGAGAACACAACTCTGTCTGCAGGAAACGGATGGGGATTCCCATCAGAGCGTTCCCATCTCTGGTTTCAAGGTCAATATTTTCTCTCCCTTATTTTTAAGGGAGGGATTTAATTACACCCGCTGATGGATTAAAATAATTTCCTCTTTTAAACTAACTTGTAGTCCTATTGGCCTTTCACAAGGTAATGAAGACACAGGGAGAGAGGGTATTAGTTGGGAGCTCCACCGTGGATGCATATGTCTAACAGGTTGTGTTTTCGTTGAGTCTCAACGTACTTTAAGTTGACTTTGTTTTAATGTAATTTTTTTTCCACTGCCCAGAGTTCCTCAGATAGATGGACAGCCATATAAATCCAATGGATAAATAAATGTGAGAGTGAACAGGTGTGACATCTGTTACCCCATTGATTAGCAGATTTCATTTGGCTGATCTGTCTGGCTAGGCGGGTGTCCCCCTCCTTCCTTATCATTCCATGTTTCTCTTTCCTGAAGCTGTGCTGGGTGGGACAGGATAACCAATCCCAGATAGGAGTGTATCATCTTCAGCCAATAAATAAGGAAAGGAGAAGGCTAGGAATATGGGGACTGCCTTCACTGTGGTCTCAGTGTTGGCAGAGAACCAGACCTGGGAGGGATCATTTTGATCCTACCCAGAGTAAATCTCTCTTAAAAGACATCACTCTCTCCAGCAATAAGAAAGTTCACCCAATTTCTAGTGCTCCCATAAACAATCATGAGGAGAACATAGGATTGCTTCTTTAATCCAGAGCCAATCATTTGTGTGTTTAGACAAAGAACGTCATTTTGTGCAAGATTGAAGAAAAGTGACCTGAAGGAAGGTCAGGTGTGTTTCATATTTTTATTGTAGTTTCCCACATCTCCCCCATTTGTGCATACTTACCGCACACATGGCAATGCATTTTAATTGCCAAGTTAGATTGGATCAGATATCATTGGTTACCACAAGGTAGTAACCTTGTAGCCCCTTTCCATAAGAGGTCAATTTTTAATGCAACCATTCTGTAAAAGAGATAATTCCACCCATTCCTGTTCCAATTTCCATAACCTTCAGTTTATGGAAAGAAAGAAAATGCTTTCTATTACCTTGTATGTCTTTTTCTGGCCCAGTCAGTATCGGCTGTGTGAAATCAACTTCCCTTGTCCCCAGTTTTGTGTAAAGAAATTGTAAAAAAATAAAATAAAAAGACAATATGGGGAAAGTATTTTAAGAAGTTATTTAAGAAGAAAAAGAAACATTTTTATATTATCTGCCTTTGTCCTTTATGAACTTGAAATGTTGTAGTTTTCTAATCGTGTTTTGTCAGCAACAATAGACGAGTACTCTCTGTTAATCATGGAAAAGTGCCCTAAAATTGAATGTTTCTGAACATTATTCTTGCACAATTTAAAATTGAAAAAGAAAATTAAAAGTTGTTTTTCTTTTTGTTTTTTTGTTTTTTTTACCTCACTTGTAGGACATACATTCCAAGCTTTTCAACTTTGAAATAAATAATCATAAGTTTTCTTGTAAATTTTAACTATTTCATACGCATTGTATTAAAACTGCCATATCAATTTTAATGTATAGATTTTTGCAGATATTACGCTATGTATGTAAACTGTTATCTGTAGTGTATATGTAATATATTTATGCCCAATAAATGTTTTAATTCTTTCTTGATGGCAAGGTTCGTTATGCAAAGGTTCCTCCGTGAAAATCTTTGCCCCTATAGACAGGGGTGGGTTCTACTTACCTTTACTACCAGTTCGCAACGGGATCGCATGCATGCCTTGCTTCTGCACATGCGCAGATCGCCGATGATGATATCCGGGGCGGTGGGCAGGGCCTCCCGCTGGTTTTACTACCGGTTCTTGCAAACCGGTCCAAACCAGGGGCAACCCACCACTGCCTATAGAGCTCAACTGGAGGATGTGTAAGAATTGCAAACCACAGAATTCCTAGCTAGCAGGGTAGCAATATTAGGCAACTTTATAAGGAATTATTTTCTCCATGTAATAGTTATGCCAAAAGCCTTCTCACAGTTTCATCACAACCACAACTAGAACCAGAATTTCCATTGCTAAGCAAAGCAGTTGTTAAGCGAGTTGCACCCAATTTTATGACTTCTTTTCTGTGGCTGTTAAGCGAATCTCTGCAGCTAAGTGAGTCACCTGATTTTAAGTAAATCCAACTTCCTCCCTTGATTTTGCTTGTTGGAACAGTTGCAAATGGCGGACATGTGGCCCTAAGACACCGTAACTATTGTAATACAACTATTGGGATGCCAAGCATCTAAATATTGATGATGTAACTGTGGGGATGCAGCGGTTGTAAGTGTGAGGACCAATCATAAGTAACTTTTTTCACTGTTGTAATTTAAATTTTAAGTGGTTGTAAGTCGAGGACTACCTGTATTCATATTGCCTTTAACTTCTCTTGCGGGTCCAAATTTCTTATGGTTTAGCCTTTCTTTCTGCAGATGTGAGGCAGATGCAGGCATATTTCCTTTTACAAAAACTCTACAGTCCCATTTTCTTAATCTGTGAGGTTTATGACAGATGTTTCCACCCATGAACATCTTTGGAGAGGACTTGGAATCTAGTTTTCTAGCTCCAAAGTTCTTGATAGACTTGGGAGTTTGTGTCACATTCATCTGTCCCTACATTCCCTCTGCTTTTATCTTCTGAGAGGCTTCTTGGTGCTGTTGGCACCAAATCAAGAAGTTTTTGTTTCTGCCTCTATCCAAGAGTTGCAATTGAACTCTTTTGAAGGGCTGGGCTTCAAAAATTTTAGCAAGGGGTTCTCTTCCCGGTTGCTGGGTGGGCGTGGCCTAGTCGGCCTCCTGCACCATGGCAAGGGGGGTGTTTTTGCCCTCCCCAGACTCTAGAAGCTTTCCTCGATCCTCTGGGAGGTCGAAAACGGCCTCTGCAGGCTCTGGAGACCGTCTGGAGGCCAGAAACGGGCCTGTTTCCAGCCTTCCTGAACTTCTGGTAGGCCCATTTTTCGCCCTTCCCGAGCCTCCACGCGTGCCCTGCACTTACCTGCATCCAAAATGGGCTGCGTGGGGATTCCTGGGAGGGGCGGGGCAGGGTGGGCTAGGCCAGCCAGGAGTGGGATTTGAGGGTTCTCCGAACTTCACAGAATCTTTGCTAGAGGTTCTCCCAAGCCCCTGCGAACCCCCAGCAGCCCACCCCTGATTGTACCCCATTATTTAAAGTCAACATTCTTCAAGATATTGGAGAAGCTTTGCACAAAAGATATGGGGATAGGCAGTCTTTCTAGGATTTTGTTTTTTGTTTTGTTTTGTTTTTAGGAAAATTGGTATCACAAAACAAAGAGTTGAATGTACTTCAGAGTTAGGTTTGTTACCTCTATTTACGTGATCCAAGCTTCTCTTAAAAATAAGTAACCGATTGTCTATTAACTTTTGGCAGCAAAACTGACTACTTCTCAAACCTGAAAATTTCTTGAAAATATAATGATTGATTTATGGATTAAAATAGTTTATTCAAGTGCCATATTAGAAAAAAAAAATAGCAAGAAGCCTAGAACAATGAAATTTCAGAGGCAAGAATAAGACTTTTCATCACTTTTGGGTAGATTATATTCATTAGGTTAGTAACAATAGGCGTAATTAGGTGTGTTGATAAATACAGGTAGTCTTGTTTGTTTAGTAACTGTTTAAAATTACAATGGCACTGGAAAAAGTGACTTACGACCGTTTTTCAAACTTATGACCATTCAGCATCCCCATGGTCATGTGATCAAAATTCAGACACTTGGCAGCTGACTCATATTTATGACAGTTGTAATGTTCTAGGGTGTGTGATCACTTTTTGTGACCTTCTGACAAGCAAAGTCAATAGGGAAGCCAGATTCACTTAACAACCATGTTACTAACTTAACAACTGCAAGTGATTCACTTAACAACTATGGCAGGAAAGGTCTTCAGGCAAAAAGGCAAAACTCTCTTAACTGTCTTGCTTAGCCACAGAAATTTTGGGCACATTTGTGGTCATAAGTTGAGAACCAACTGTATTAATACTATACGAAAATTCTAAACAACTTTTAGATCATTTACTTTTTCCAACAAAAGGAAATATCTATAGCTCAGGGTTGAACTGTGATGTTCTTGGTGTTTTTTTTTTTTAATTTGATTTATATGCCGCCCTTCTCTGGAGATTCAGGGCGGCTTACAATGCGTTAAGCAATAGCCTTCATACTTTTATATATTTATACAAAGTCAGCTTATTGCCCCCACAAACTGGGTCCTCAATTTACCTACCTTAGAAAGGATGGAAGGCTGAGTCAACCTTGAGCCTGGTGAGATTCGAACTTACAGTAATTGCAGACTGCTGGTGTTAATCACAATGCTTTTAGTCTGCTGAGCCATCAGGCCCTTTGATCACGATATTATCTGGCTGAATGATGAAATGTCTGCAAGCAAGCAATCATGCTAAGGGAGCACAAAGAAGCTCCATGTTTGTATTTAATTGTATTGCTTTTTCTGTAATCCTCCTATATTGTTCGCTTGGATTTTTTTCTTTCTTTGTGTAAACTTTGTGTTCAATTATTTTTTTTAAATCATTTCTAAGGCAAGGAAAGTTGGTCTATTATAATGATTTCCATTCCTGATCATCCATTTAAAATCTATACAAAGCCTTCACCAAACACACAATAGGGACTTGAGAATTAATTGAAAATAAATTTCAATGCAACAATGCAGGAGCAGCCCAAAGTTTAATGTTTTGAAGAGCAGCAGATTGTAGCAAACAAAAGCAAACCACAAATCGTATCTAGAATAAATCGAGCACAGTACTTGTCTTGAACAGTTTCGTCTTCTCAAATTTGACCCAACCAATTCTGTTGAACAGAAAAATCATGATGATACGATTTGGAGATTAGGCCCATGGATTTTACAGAAAAACGGTATGAAAGTACCAGATTTTACAAATATATCAAATACATCTACTGCTTCAGATTTCATATTTTCAAGCCCTGAGATCATGAACATAGCATCATGGCATAACAGCTGGAAATATAAGTCACGTTGAGTCAAGAATTTAAACACAACCAAATACCGGTACTTGTATATCCATGTGCTTGAAAGGATTAAATTTTGTGGCCCTATCTTGCTTGCTATACCTGTACGAACTTAAACACTAAGATGGTTCTTGACTTACGAGCACAGTTAAAAGCAGAATTTCCACTGCTAAGCAATGCAGGGAGAAAAAGAGATTTCACATCACTTAGTGACAGCATTTCTGGCACTCCCCATTGCTATTGTTAACTGAGCATCCCAGGTCATTTTGCAAGTAAAGACCTCTGTGAAGGAGATGGTGGCTTTAGACTATGTTAAATAAAGAATAAAAATAAAGTGCCTACAGCAATCCAAACCATTCCAGCTCCAAGCTTTAGTAACCGGTTTCAACTCACTCTACCCCCCTTTTTCTTCCATATATGTTCTTTTGGCCTCTGCCACCCTCTGCTCTGCAGATCATATTTGACTTCTTGCTCCCATTGCTGATGAGGCATGCCCAGCCTAGCCCTTCACATCTGGAAGCCCAGCTCCAGCTCAGAGCTTCATAAGAAAGAGAAGAAAGGAAGCAAGAAGCAACCCCAGTTCAATAGCCTGTTCTATAGCCATCATGGAAGGGCCTTCATGATGTACCAAGAAGTCCAGTTCCAGCTCAGCCCAGCAATGCAGCCCAAAGGGGCTTCTTGATGCAAAGGGTCAGGCCAGGTTTTGACAGGTTGTGGAGAACCGGTAGTGGAAATTTTGAGTAGTTCAGAGAACCAGCAAATGCCACCTCTGGCTGGCCCCAGAGTGGGGAAGGAATGGGGATTTTGCAATATCCTTCCCCCAGGAGTGGGGAGGGAATGGGGATTTTGCAGTATCCTTCCCCTGGAGTGACAGGGTCTTATTTTTGGGGAAACACAATAGTTCCATTCCACATCTTACCTCAGATACCCTCTTGAAGCTTAGGTTTCTGCTTGCAGAATCATTTTGAGGACAGAAATGTTTAGTCGTGCCACTTTTTTTTTTTTTTTTTAGGAAAATGAACTTCCAAAATCCACAAACTATTTCTCAAATAATGTTTGGTAGAGTTGAGCCCATATTGAACAGCAAAACTAATAACTCAGGCCCACTCTTGTTATTAAGGTTTTGTACTCCACATTTATAAGGCAGCTTCACTTCAAACTTTATAAGCAAGGCTGAATTGTTGTCATATTTCTAGCTTTTACTGTAGATTCAGCCAAACATCCTATATCTGGGGTGACCCAAATTAACACGGTTATCCTCAATTGCAAGCGATTCATCTGGTTTTCTTACCCCTTACAGCAACATAAATTCTTGATCCTCTCCCTGCACAACGGTGGTGGGTTGCCCCCAGTTTGCACCGGTTCTATAGAACCGGTAGTAAAACTGGCGGGAGGCTCCGCCCACCGACCCCGATGTCATCAGAACGCTTCTACACATCTCATGCGCGCACGGCCCTGTTGCGAACCGGTAGTAAAGGTAAGTAGAACCCACCCCTGCCGCACAAGTATAATATGTCTAATAATAAATTCCACCCACCACATTAATATATAAGAAGCCATTCCCATAGGCAAATTCATCAGAGTAACCCATTGCATGAAACATCTACTTGTTTGTTTGTTTGTTAAGAAAATATGGATTTTTTTTACATCCATTTTTTTAAAAAACCAAGTAGATGTCTTATTGGGTCAATGAAATTACAGTAAATGTCCAGTGTTTGCTGAAAGCTATTCCACGATGAGCTATAAGTCCATATACTTTTGTTTATTAATCAGGAATACCCATTTACATAGTTGTTGTTTTAATTGAGCAACTGGATGTGACTATAAATATAATTAAATGTCACAGGATCCGACCTGGGTCAGTCACCAGGACCAGAGGTTTAGGCTTCTCAGTTTTCAGACTCGTACTGGAGCCCATTCTCAGGGAACTTCTCTCTAGCAGACACACACACACACAGCTAGACGCACTCCCAAACACTGCTAGACACACTCACACCCTCTGCTAACAAGAAGTTCTCTGAGGATGGGCTCCCAGCATGAGATTGAAAGCTTGGAAGAGTAAACCTCTGGTCTCAGTGACCAACCCAGATTGGATCTTGCCAGTGGTGAGATTCAGCCGGTTCTGTCTGGATCGCGTGAACCGGTAGTGGCAACTGCGGGAGGCTCCGCCCATCTGCCTGGATGAAAAGCGCAACTACTACGCATGCACAGAAGTCCGTGCACATGCACAGAGATGGCGCGTGCGAGTGAACCTGTAGGGAAGGTAAGTGAATCCCAACGTTGGATCCTGCAACGTTATCCTAGGACACATATATTCGCCTTCATTCATAATTAAATGTACCATCTACCATTCACTTTTTTTTTTTTTTGGAAAGAATGCAAATGAGCTAGCATTCTCCCTGGCACTACTTTAAAAAAAAAAAAGATTTAGCATTCTCTCCCTGTGCTAGACTTGAAGGCAGAAGCTCTCTAAAGAAGAGCATCCGTGCTGTTGTATCCAAAAGAGGTGTGTAGGCTTGCTTCGAAATGAAAATTTAATGTCAACCATCATTTGATGGTTCTCAATGTCCCTCTGATAATTGATATGTGCAAAGCTGGGTTTTGGCATTTTCAAAACAAGGCAGGAAGGGTTTTTTTGTGTTTCTCAAGTCTCCTTCCAACTTAGGGTTTCGTTACAGTTTTCCAGATTTGGCCAGACCTCATTCACCTACTATCGATTGGCACAGCTGCTCCCTAGAGCACTACCTTCTCTGTATGCCATGATACACATCTTCTCATTGCCATGGGACAGAAATGGATACCTTCTACTGCAGGGGTGTCAAACTCAAGGCCCACGGGGTGGTTAGATCTGGCCCTCAGAGCCACCCTGGAAACAGTGAAGGACTGGCCCGCGGTGCTTTTGCCAGCGAAAACGTAGCTCAGGAGTGCCGCATGTGGCCCCTCTGAGCTCCATTTTCACTGGCAGAGGGTTGCAGGAGGCCGTTTCAGTCGTAAACAAAGCCCGTGAGGGCCGTACACGGACCTCCCCCAAGCTCCATTTTCGCTAGCAGATGGTTGTAGGAAGCCATCCCAGCCAAAAACAGGAGCCCAATTTTGCTGGCAGAACGCTTGGGCCATCACAGGCGCCCCCGACATGAGTGACGTCGAGCTGGCCATGCCGACCCTGGCCACGCCCACCCCGGCCCCCCAAAGTCAAACACAACGCTGATGTGGCCCTCAATGAAATTGAGTTTGACACCCCTGTTCTACTGGGTCTCTATCCCCAGGACCACCGCAATCCTCTCTCCGGGTCCCTTTTGTAGAAAGGGTCTTGATTCACTGCGACTTGACTGTCACCCTGATGAGGTGGCAAGCAACACATAGCAGGCTGGTACACACTGTTCCACAGGGATGAAGGAAATCATCCTTTCTGGCCTCTGTCAAGGTCTTCCTGCCTACATAGGAGAGGGAAGTTTCCTTGCTTTTGATGACATTCCTTCCTTTATTATGCAGTACGAAATACATACAGATCCCATCTGGTGGGGAAACATTTTCAATGAGCTTCTGCATCACAGCTAGTTCCTCCCCATGCCAGGCTGCCCAGCACAAAGACAGGTTCCATTTAGTTCACATTTGTGCTTTATAAACATAAGCCACCTCAATTCCCATCTTTATGCATAGAATCATAGGCACTGGAAATGATTCAAAAGGATAGCTGTTTCACCCACTGCTGATGAATATATTTACACAGAACATCTGTCATAATATTCCTCGCAGCTGTGCTTTTTTTTTTTAACCCCTTTTTCGTTTCCATACCTGAGTTTTCACATTGCAAGCCCTCCCAATCATGAAAAGAAACAAACACTCCATCTTTTAGCCAGCCTGAATACCTTTCCCCCCCTTCTCTAGTGGCTTTTAAGTGACACCTCGGTCCATCCTCTGCCGTCACGTCCCTCTGATCCTGGACTCTGTCCAAGTGTGGCATCTTCTCTCCGTCATCGCCAAAAGCTTTTTCTTCCTCGGCGGCTTCATTCTAAAGAGCCTGTAAGCTGCTTCTCGGTATTTCTTTGACATGATGTTGTACAGGATTGGGTTGATGGCAGCGCTTAAGTAGAAGAGAACGAAGGAGACCACGTTGCAGTACTGGCTGATAACGGCGATATCCAAAGATTCGACCTCGAAGGATTTGGAAAAGAGATAACGTCCTAAGTAGAAGGGCAGCCAGCAGAGGACAAAAGCCAAAACCACCACCGCTAGTTAAAAAAAGTAAGAGAGAGAATGATTAACAGAGTTGGAAGGGATCTTGCAGATCATCTAGTCCAACCCCCTGCCTAAGCAGGAGACCCTACATCTGCCTCTGCCTAGGATTGAACTCACAACCTCCTGATTGTGAGGCAAGAGCTCCACCTCTAGGCCACAGCAGCTAGTTAAGAAAGGAAGGACAAGTGCATATGAAAGTGAATTAAAATATTTGCTAAGGTTTCTCTTTTTAATTCAAGGATCAAGGCACAGAGGACAGAAAAACCAAGCTGGATTTTGAGATGGGAATCTGAGCTACCCATCTTGGAAGAAGAAGCAGGAGAAAAGGAATGCTTCAACTATTCTTCCTGCAACAAATGTCTTAGAATAATAATAGAGTTGGAAGGGACCTTGGAGGTCTTCTAGTCCAACTCCCTGCTTAGGTAGGAAACCCTACACCACTTCAGACAAATGGTTATCCAAGATCTTCTTAAAAACTTCCAGTGTTTGGAGCATTCACAACTTCTGGAGGCAAGTTGTTCCACTGATTAATTGTTCTAACTGCCAGGAAATTTCTCCTTAGTTCTAAGTTGCTTCTCTCCTCCAGCTGTTCCTTGTTGTTCATCAAACAACACATCTGGAGAACAGTGAGTAGAACCAGCCAGAACAAGAGGCCATTGGAGAAAGATGCAAAGAGAAACCAATCTTCATCTCTCATCCATAAGCCTTGTACAGAAGCTACTATTTATTTGGCTTTATGGAAAAAGTTTCTGGTCTTGGGCAGCTAATAATCTCTCAAATTCTTATCGGCCTTATACAAAAGTCAGTGGTAGCCTACTTTATCATTTTTACTTACATTGTTTCTCCAAAATGTTAGAAATCTCTTGGAGCAGATGAGACAAAAGGACACAAAAAGAAGCACGGTGTAGTCTGCAGGTTCACCAATTTGAAACCCTGACTCTTGTTGCTGATATGTTATCAAAATCAATTTTTCATATCATTCCCCAGCAGTATTTCTACTCAAGGCCCCAAAAGATCAGATACCACCTTGGTATCTGATCTTTTGCAGGACATTTGCAGGACAAAGCCCTAAGAGCTAATCTTTCCTCTACCATCATCTCATGCACCAAGGAACTCTGGACAGCCAATGCCTCGTTCTTTACAACTTCCCCAGGTATCCTAAGAGCTACAATAGAAAGGAGAAACTCACATAGTTCTGTTACATAAACTGGGTTACATGAAAGCTTCTTTGGTCCATAGTATATAACCTTATTTTTTTTATTAAAAAAAAAATCTCAGTTGCGACTAAGTCTTGTTTATGAATTGACACACACTAACTTACTTCGTTGATTTCTGTTGGATTTGGGACAGAGCGGGTTTCAGCAGGTTCTGACCAGTTCTGGAGAACCGGTAGCGGAAATTTTGAATAGTTCAGGGAACCGGTAAATACCACCTCTGACTGGCCCCACCCTCATCTATTCTCTGCCTCCCGAGTCCCAGCTGATTGTAAGGAAAGGTGAGAATGGAGATTTTTATAGTATCCTTCCCCTGCCACTGGCTGATGGCATCCCGAGGAGGCCCTCTCTGTGGGAGCGCACAGGTCGGTGGGAGGTCATCGGTAGCAGCAGGCGGTCTGGAAGATAACTAGGTCCTATGCCATGGAGCGCTTTAAAGGTGGTGACCAACACCTTGAAGCGCACCTGGAAGACCACTGGGAGCCAGTGCAGCTCACGCAGGAGTGGTGTTATGTGGGAGCGCCAGGCAGCTCTCGTAATTACCCGTGCGGCCGCATTCTGGATCTTGACAAGCAAAAGGTATTATTATCCACCGAGTAGAGAATCACCTTGTGTAATTCATCATAAGTGAGACCACTGGTAGTTGTCACTTACTGGTGGAAAATAAGATGAAAGACAGCTACAAGCTAAAGCATCAATATATTACTTCAAGAGTCACAGGCAAGATACTGTTCAACACCAGGTCTAGTTACATGAGTTTCTCACAGAAGTCTGATTCCTGTAGAACCAGGGTCCGAAATGAAACTGCTCTTACATTCCTCTGAGAAAATAATTCCCCTTGGGGTCCTGCCACAGAATATAGGTAAACACAGATGAAATTATTTCTTAGGAAGACCATGGACGTTTTCAAATGTGTATGTATCTTGTCTGTGGTAGAAGTGTCTATGTCAATGCCAATGGGCTTGATAGATTGATGACCTCATAACAATTCCAACTGGAAACAGAAAAGGAGATTGTATCAACCGTGTTTTCAGTTGCTGAAAATAAAAAGGGTTAATTATAAATCAGGACAAAGAATAAGGTGCTAATCAATCTGTTAAGAGTTGTCATGGACCCAGTGGTGAAATGTAAAATTTGTTATTATTGGTTCTGTGGGTGTGGCTTGGTGGTAGTGGGTAATATGACTGAGTGGGCATGGCCAACTTTTTTTTTTCTTTTAAAACCATTTGTAAAAAAAATGCTTTTAAAGCCTCTGACGATCCCAGCTGACTTTCCTGATCAGCAGAGGCTTTCTTTAAAAAAAAAAAAAAAGCCTCTGACGATCCCAGCTGACTTGCCTGATCGGCAGAGGCTTTTTTTCCCCTTTAAAAACATTTTTTCTATAACCTCTTCGGCCAAAGAGGTTGTAGAAAAAATGCTTTTAAAAGCTTCTGATGATCCCAGCTGAGCCGCGCGATCATCTTTTTTTTTTACTTTTAAAACTATTTTTTCGGCCAAAGAGGTTGTAGAAAAAATGCTTTTAAAAATAAAAAAAAAAGCCTCTGATTTTTTGCTACCGTTTTTTTGCTACCAGTTCTCCGAACCACCTGCCTCCATCGCTACCGTATCGGGCGATCCGGTCCGAACCGGAAGCATTTCACCCCTGCATGGACCCATACAATTCATTGGTTACAGGAATAAAGTGAGTGTAGTGGTTCAATTAGGAAGACCCAGATTTAAACCCATCCTCTAGATAGACATTTCCTTGAATGATTGAACCAGTCACTCTCTATCTCTGCCCACATTACTCATAGGGATGCTATCCTGATATAAACTGCCATGAGCAATTGAAAAAAAAGCAGGACATAAATCTGGTAAATACATACGATATATCCTCGACCCTTTTGTTCCCTGAAGCCATATAAAGTACATCAGTCACCTGTCAGCCCTGGAGGCCATCTTTTTCTTTGGATCTTCAGGGCTGCCACACTTAGTGCTGTGGGAAACTGGGAGGGGGGATTGCATAGAGCGGTGGAGATATTTAGCCATAATAACATTCCTTTCTCTGAGAGTCAAGGACTTTTGGGCCTGCACCTGGAGTGGCGTGACTGGGAGGCATCTCCAGTTGGGACACTGCATTGATTGGACCATGTGATGGACATGTGGGGGCAGGGGAAGGGACTTGGACTTTCCTTTGGGTGGGGAAAACCTGGAACCTTCAGATTTGGGTTTTCCCAGATGTGCCAATGTGACATCTCTAATAAAATAGAACTTTTGAGGAATTTCTAGCCTCGGAGTCTTCTTTCATTGGGGGTGTTACTTGGAACCCTGACATCATCTTCAAATCAATCTGGGTTCCTGGTGACTTTCTGGATATAGCCATACAGTTCTTCTATTGAATTAACTTTTGGAGGGCATATCAGTGGTCTCAAAACATTACCTGTCCTAGTGATAATGGGAATAAACAATCAACAAATAAACCTGCCATTTTCTTCACTATAATATCTCTACCCAACTTGAATATCGCTACCCAAGGTAACTTTTTTACAGAAAAGCAGCAAATATTCATCACTCAATAAATTTTTGGGAGGATAAACAAGTCTTCATCTGTTATGGAAAGGAAAAAAATACTATTGGTGGTCGAATCGATTGGGCTCTCGTGTTTCAGATTTGGAGGAAGGACAACAAACTTTCAGTTCCTTAATTTATTACTACCTTAATTCCTTAATTTATTACTACCTTAATTCCTTAATTTATTACTACAGTCTCACTTTCAACAATGAAGATGTCCTGAGATTTTCTGCCTGAATGTCAAAATAATTGGGCCATTTTAGTGTCCCCAAGGCTACTAACAGAGGAAACATCATTTGCCTGTCAGCCCAAAAAGTTTGGAGTCAACTCTTGTGGGAAACGGAGGTTGGACTAGGTCCCTTCCAACTCTGTTAATCTGTTTAAATCTCCAGTGGTGAAAGATCTGAAATATAAGCCTGATGAGAGAGAGCTAAAAGTTGGGTTAGGTTCAGCCTACTGCGATAATTGAAGGGAAACATGATGGCAGTCTTTAAAATCTGAAAAGCTCTTCTACAAAAGAGGTGTGGACCTATTCTCCATTTTTACAGATGAGAATCTTGTAGCATCTTAAAATAATGACCTTCCAATAAAATGCCACAGAGCATTTAATGTAACTCTCATTGTGATTTATGGGGGGAAAAATCAAATTGTCATGTCTATGTTGAATGCTCTTCAGAAAAGAAATCAGAGCTGGGAAAGAGTCTTGAATTCTAGGGGGAGAATGGCAACTGAAGGCAAATGATGTCAATTGAAAGGCAACAGATCCCTCTGCAGTCAGGACTATAACCACAAAGTACTCCAGGGTTTGTTTTTTTTCCCCACTTAACCAAGAAATAAAATTCAGAGATCTACGGTTGGTCCACCAAAAGAAACAAGAATGACTGAAAGCCGAAATTATTGCAAATTGACACTTATTGTAGCTATTACCTTCCTCTTTGGATCACATTTAAAGAGTCTGGGAGAATACGGAGTCGATAACTATCTCTGGAGTTGAGTGGCTTTAAATTTTTTAAAAAAATAATAAGGTGAAAAAGACCAACCCCTTTATTGTGGTTTGTAAAACCAATGACTTTCTATAGCAATACAGAAAAACCATTCCTTTTTCTTTTCCCCAACCATCTTTCTTGCAACTTGCAACACATTTTTTTCCTTAACCTAATAAAATGGCTGTTTCACACACAATGTGCTTAACCAGGTCAAATAGAAGTCAGGGGTGGGCTTCAGATCCTTTAGCAACGGGTTCGCTGCCCCGCTGCTGGGTGGGCGTGGCCATGGTGGGCCTGGCCTAGTCGGCCACCTGCACCATGGCAGGCGGGGAGGCTTTTTTGTTTCCCTGGGATCCGGAGGGCCTCCGGAAGCCAGAAACAGGCCCATTTCCGGACTTCCAGAACCTCCGGTAGGCCCATTTTTTGCCCTCCCAGACCCTCCGTGTGGCCCCTGCACTTACCTGAAATGATTAACGGGCCATGAGGAGACTCCTGGGAGGAGAAGGGCGGGGTGGGCATGGCCAGCCAGAGGTGGCATTTGAGGGTCCACCGAACCCCAACTATCCTTGACTAGAGGATCGCCTGAACCTTGCCGAACCCCCAGGAGCCCACCTCGAGTAAAGTCCTTGCATACCCTGTTAAACATTTATTTACTTAAAACCTTTATATAGCCACTCACCTTAATACCAAACTATGGGCAGCTGACAACCTAGAAATAAGAACAATATATATATATATATTGTTTATAAAAATAAACAAAAAAAAAACCCCAATAAAAACCAAAATCTGGTGCTGCCACCATACTACACTGATGCAATTTATTTCATTCATATCTTTGACCTCACTCTACTCCAATGCATTGGGGCAGGGCCAAGTCCTGAATCTAGAAAATTAAAATAAGGGTGACTGTCAGATCCAGCCTTCCATCCTTTCTAAGGTAGGTAAAATGAGGACCCAGATTGTGGGGGCAATAAACTGACTTTGTATAAATATACAAAAGTATGAAGGCTATTGCTTAATGCATTGTAAGCCGCCCTGAGTCTTAGGAGAAGGGCGGCATATAAATCAAATTTTTTTAAAAAAAGGTGCCTCTGCAGCAGGGGTGAAATGCTCTCGGTTCGGACCGGATCACTCGATCTGGTAGTGATGGCGGCGGGTGGTTTGGAGAACCGGTAGCGAAAATCCTTCCCCCCCGCCCATGCACAGCTGAGCCGCACGATTATCAGAGGCTTTTTTTACTTTTAAAAGCAATGTGTGCCACAGCTGATCACCCCCACTCTCTAGCGCTGTTCTACTTACCGCATGCCTCCCTTTGGCGTGCACTGTGCACACGCACCTTGCATTTGGTGCGTGGTGCACAGCCAGCGAACCGGTAGTAAACCGGTTCAGATTTCACCACTACTCTGGAGGCAAGTTATCACAATTACTCTTTGTCACATATTCCCAAGCAGAAAACTGCACTCTTCAGACTTCATGGATTTCCTCACTCGGGTTTCAAAGTACAGGATTCTGACCCAATCAGGTCTATCAAACTGTCTTGTATCAGTTTCTTTAAGGGAAAATAAATCTGTAGATTCTGACCATCATATCTGATCAGCAATGCTATATGCAAGAGCCGAGGTGGCGCAGTGGTTAGAGTGCAGTACTGCAGCTACTTCAGCTGACTGCTAGTTCAGCAGATCAAATTTCACCGGCTCAAGGTTGACTCAGCCTTCCATCCTTCCGAGGTGGGTAAAATGAGGACCCAGATTGTCAGGGCAATATACTATTTAGTATACTGTCTTTGGTGTAAGCCGCCCAGAATCCTCAGAGAATGGGCGGCATAGAAATATTATTATTATGAAGAAGAAGAAGAAGAAGAAGAAGAAGAAGAAGAAGAAGAAGAAGAAGAAGAAGAAGAAGAAGAAGAAGAAGAAGAAGAAGAAGAAGAAGAAGAAGAAGAAGAAGAAGAAGAAGAAGAAGAAGAAGAAGAAGAAGAAAATCTTAACTTAACTTGACTTAAAAATCTATCCAACACAATATTCAATCTGATCATTAAAGATCCAATGGATATTCATACCTAAGATGTTAAACTTGATAGCTTTAACCTGGGTTAGGCTATGGCTCAGTCACAATTTGGTAAAGTTAGGACTCCATATATTGCAGAATGCTAGAAAGTCAGTTAAGCAAGTTAAGTGTTCTGCAAACTGAACTTTTAAGGAATATGACTGTGTTTTATGACTTTTCCAAATCTGAAAGCCTTTTCTAGTTATTTCAAAGATGTTGGAAAGTCATAGCAGGAAGAGATGTGATCATCAGAACCTTATGCATTTCACCATCTGCATGAGGAACCAAACAGATATTTGACCTGACCTAACCAGTTCACTGAAGATAGTGAAAAAGTACACCCTGCAGGAGTCCAGAGACAATCATTATTTCATTTTTCTAGGTCTTTAAATCGTGTCCTCATGTTCTTATTTATGTTTTATGAACATGCCAGTTCAGTTTAAAAATGGTACACTTTTTAAAGTTATTTTTCTATATATATAAAAGCCAAATACCACTCACTCATCACAAAATCTCCAGAACAGTAAAGCCTACAAACTTGAAATTTGGCACGTATGTTCCTCTTGGCTTCTAGGTGCTCAGTAAGAAAGGATTTTTTGAAATGACCATCAGATCATTTCGTATACAGTATTATATTCACACGCTCTGAGGCTAAGGAGTTAGACGTTCTACTCCCCCTCCCCACCTGAAAGGAACTCTGTCCCAACTGCCAGTTGTCTTATATTAACACACTCTGATGCTACCCCTTCGCTAAACCAGGTGTGGGTGTGGCCAGGGCATGACTCATCCAGCCTGTGGGCTGGGACATTCTACTCCCCCTCCCCCTCTGTTCCAACTGCCAGTTGCCCTGTATTAACACGCTCTGATCCTACGGAGTTACACATTCTACATTAAGTTTCAGGCTTTAAGTGTCAATTTATCACGCCCGAACACATAGTTTCGTAGTGAAGCACGGGTGTCCAGCTAGTTTATTATATGACTATCATGTTTTTCCTCCAGTAGCTCAAAATAGCATACCAATTTTTGTGCATCAACCACAGCAACAACCTTGTGAGTTAGGATGGTCAGAGAGTAAATGGCTGGCTCACAGTCATCCAGTGAACTTCCCTGGCTGAGGATGGAGTCGAAGCTGGGTGTCCTCACTTCAAATCCGTCCTAACAACTCTATCACACTTGGAGACATGGAAGCTAAAGCTTAGTGGACCTTTCTGATCAGTCCTCCTGTCCACATATCCAAATGGATATGTTCTAGATCAGGACCTCTTGGTCAAATGACAGTCTGGAGAATCATTGAGGAAGAATCCAATTTTTCATTATAGACCAGCGAGACATGCATAGCTATTATAACTAGCATATAATGCAATCTGCTAAAGAATGTAAGACTACACAAGCTGTTTTAAGTTGCACAGCATTCTTAATCGATCAATCAGAATAGAGTTGAAAGGGACCTTGGAGATCTTGTGCAACTCCCTGCTCAAGCAGGAGAACCTATACCATTTCAGACAAACAGAATGGTTGCAGGAACTGGGTATGTCTAGTTTAATGAAAAGAAGGACTAGGGGTGACGTGATAACAGTGTTCTGATATCTCAGGGGTTGTCACGAAAAAAAGGGAGTCAAGCTATTCTCCAAAGCAACTGAGGGTAGAACAAGAAGCAATGGGTGAAAACTAATCAAGGAGAGAAGCAACTTAGAACTAAGAAGAAATTTCCTGACAGTTACAACAATTAACCAGTGGAACAACTTGCCTCCAGAAGTTGTAAATTCTCCAACACTGGAAGTATTTAAGAAGAGATTGGACAACCATTTGTCTGAAATAGTATAGGGTTTCCTGCCTGAGCAGGGGGTTGGACTAGAAGTCCTCCAAGGCCGCTTCCAATTCTGTTATTCTATTCTAAATGGCTGTCCAGTCTCTTCTTAAATCTAATCTGAAGGACATGTTCTTTGTTACTGAAAATGTTGCATGTTTCAACACGACTTTTAATTGGTTCAATAAACAATATTATGAATCTCACATCTTGGATTTACAGAATAAGCAGGCTTGTCTTGGGGAAAAAAAAATAGATCAGGTACCTTACCTAGCATTTTTATTGTTTGTCTGTTGTACTTGTCCCTGATGGAGGTCTTTGGCCCAATGTTTTTCTTCTTTCGCTTCCAAAGCTTCCGCACAATGAGGCTGTAGAGAACGGTCAAGCAAAAAACGGGCAGGAAAAAGAAGACGCTAGAGGTCCACACCATAATGGTCAGCAGCCCTGAATGAATGGCATACTCTGTGATGCGACATTCGTTGGTATCCAAAGGATTTGTCCCATTCTCATGCTCAACTCCAACCAGAACAAAGATGGGCCCAGCACTGACAAAAGAGATCACCCAGAGCACGAGGATAAGGAGTTTGACTTTGGTCTTGGTGATCATCGCCTTGGCCCTGAGTGGAAAGCAGACCGCAAAATATCTCTCGGCGCTCAAGGCTGTGATGTTGAGTATGGTTGAGTATGTGCAACACTCACTGACAAATTGGAAGAGCTTGCAGAGAAGATCCCCAAAATTCCAGGGCCGATACTGCCAGAGGCGGAAGAGGTCTAGGGGCATGCAAAGGAAGATCAAGAGATCTGAGAAAGCCATACTGGAGAGGTACAAGTTGGTAGTTGTCCTCATATCTCGGAACTTAAAGACCACCAGCATTGTCATCATGTTTCCACTAATCCCAATCGTGAAGAAGAGCAAACAAGTGACAGTGACACCTGTGAGGAGAGGTGCAGGGAACAGGTAGGAAGCTTCAGTCTCTGTATTGTTGTCATAATCCATGATGAGCTGCAAGTCGCTCTCGTTATGCATTCAGTCAGTGTTTGTTGATCTGAAGGGACTACATCAGCTGCTTCCTCATATCTGAGAAGAACGAGGCAATGGGCTCTGATAAAGGCAAGAAATAGACAGCTGAGAGATGCTAAATGAAAACAAACAAGACAGGTAAGCAAGACGTGGATTGGAGGGTGGGGGGAAGAAAGAGGACATTCAATCTAACATGAAAACTTTCCAGTCCCTTCATGAGATTCAGCTTCCTCTAACAAAGTAACTCCTCTACCATATTCATCGTTTTGCTTCTGCATTAATCATGAGCTGGTTCACGTGTCTATTTCATCATTGGGAGTTCTCTCGGTTAGAAGGAGGGCTGCTGAAAATGGGAATGTCTACCTTGGAAAGCTGTGGTCCTTCTCTCCAGAGGGACCTGCTGCTCACATCCATTTTTGGATGGAGGCTGCAGTCACTGATGAAAAAGCATGCATGGAGGAACCAGAATATAGAAGCAACACTCTGAAACAAACCAAGCTGAGCTTCTGCTTCCACCCCTTTAACCAATACGAGCCTTTGTGTCAATGTCACTTCCACTTCTGACACCAAAGTGTTTGTGAAACCTTTTCCACCTACAGGCATTCTTTTGCATTATTTACCTGGATTATCAAAGGTCACTGTGGTATAATGAGAAGCTCAACCTGTGAATTTAATAGTGCCAAGACATCTGGAAGGCATCAGTTCAGGGAAGAATCAATTATTATGCAGTGAAATCAGAATTCAAGAACTAGTTGACCTATCAAACCCAATCAGTACATTTCAGGACTTGTAAGATGCATTCACACAAGAAACCCATTTTCTAATCTATTTTCATTAAGCATTAAACTCCTAAACAAGTCTACAATAAAATAACTCAAGAATAACAAAGGGACAAATTTAACAAAAGCAAATTATTTGGTGTTTCATTGATTTAGTTGTGTGAATTCAGCTTTATTCTCTTAACCTAGCCTAACCAGCATTTTTACAGGATAAATTTCTGTGAGGGAATGGTCTGTTGTTTCAGCAAGAGTAGAGTAAAAAGTAAATAACTAGACATTTAGTTTATCATGCTTTCAGTCCAAATAAATGGCATTTTTCAAATAACTGAGGAAAATTAATAAAATATAGCATAACTGGTGAAATATAATAAACTATAAACCAACTGTGGAGCTTGCACTTTCCAAAAGTGCTAAAAGAGGAGGGGGATATCTTACAGTTTGTCTGTCTGTCCTTCCATCCATCCTTCCATCCATCCATCCATCCATGCTACCCTAGTCAGATGCATATCACCAATCAAGATTTTTTTAAAAAATCTCTCCATCTGGAGTAATGACAAGATGCTGGCTTACTCCCCTGGATTCTGCTTGAATGTGTCCCAACCTCATCGTTTTATTTCCTTTTTATTGCTGAGCGTTTTGATCAAATCCCAGTTGATGAACTCTTCTCTCTCTTTTTTTTTTTGAAAAAAAACTGTGCACAGTTCAGGAGAGCAGAGCAGGGTTAAAGCAAACTAAAATACTATCCTTCGGTAGGAGAACTCTTCCAATGGCTATAGAATTCCAGGGCACAGGAGGGGAAAGTGCCAACCTCCCATCTATGATTATTATTATTTTTTTTGGCAGTATTATTAATAATACTATTAATAGTATTCATATTCATTAGGCATGAGACACCCCCCCTCCTCCTGAATTTCAGGTAGGTGGTCCGCAGGTGGCATCTAAACGATGAAGAAGAGGGCATCTCCTGCCTTTCAAAGGGGTCCATTATGCGGGGGGGGGGGGGGCCGCCGAGAGAGTCCCCTAAATAAGAAAGTCTGATTCCTCTCCTGGAGCAGCCCCCCCCTCCCATCATGACCTACTCGCCGCCGCCTTACCTGGCCCACTCCCACGGCCAACTTTTCTCCTTCTGTCCCGCGTGGCGCGGAAGAACCGCAGGAACGGGCTGAGAAGCGGAAAGGCAGGGTCGGCACGCCCAGCCGGTTACTCGCGCCCCCCTCGCTTTCAAAGACGCCCCTGATACCGGGCTGCAGAAAGCGCTGAGCAGGGCAGAGCGCGCGGCTTCAAGCCTCGGAAGGGTTGGGAAAGGAGCAACAGAAGCAGCTTATTGTTATCATCATCATCATCATCATCATCATCATCATCAGCCTCATTAGCCTCATGACTCTTGTTTCCACGCATGCATCGCACACAATGAGCGTGGCATCGACCGTCCCCAGAAAGGATCGACCTTGGGGAGCATCTGCAGCGGAGACGGGGCGCTCTCTCCCTCCCTCCCGCAGCGCCTCGGCTCAGCTCTCCGCCTCCCTCCCCGACGGACACAACAGTCCCCAGCAAAGAGCCCGAATCCGACTGGGAGCGAGCGCCTCGGGGGGAAGTGAGGATGGGCAACGCGCACAGAAAAAGGCTCTGAGGACGGTCCAAGGGCTGGATCGGGAGGCGAGAGAGAGCCCAGCAGCGTGTCTGGAAAAGCAAAGGAGCGGTGGGATCCCGCGGGGACGTGGTTCCGCTCTCAGCGACCTGATCGACTTGATTCGGATGATCCTCCTCCTCCCTCCCCCCCGCCGCCCATTGAACGCGTTTCCCCCGATCCCTGTAATCTACCGATCCCTGAATGAACTGAGCGGGTCAGGTTCGGAGAAAAAGGCGAAAACCACAGAGCCATCGTGAAACCAAACCAAGTTTAAGCGCACGGTGAAAACGCCGCTTGGTTTAAGGGTATCAGGCAGGGGTGAAATCCAGCAGGTTCTGACAGGTTCTGGAGAACCGGTAGCGGAAATTTTGAGTAGTTTGGAGAACCGGCAAATACCACCTCTGGCTGGCCCCAAGGGTGGGGAGGGAATGGAGATTTTGCAGTATCCTTCCTCTGCCATGCCCACCAAGCCATGCCCACTAAGCCACACCATGCCCACCAAGCGACGCCCACAGAACCACTAGTAAAAAAATTTGAATTTCCTCTCTGGTATCAGGTGAGCTCTGCCGTTGGCTGAGTTCCATGATCGTGCATTAAGTCCTGATCCTGTCTCAGTTTGGATTGGTTTCAGCGGATTCGGTGGACCTGGAAGTTTTCAATTGCAAACCGTGATTTATTAAAGTTGCTTTTTTTGTATCAAGGAATGGGTCTGACTATCAGTCTATGGCCGTTCCTCTGGCATAGCACCGTTTCAGGTAGAGAGCTCTCTCTGCCACCAATGTTCTTGATAAACGGGAGGATTTAGAATTTTCAGCACACTAAGAGTGTGACTTTTGTTGTTCAATGATTCAGTCTTTGTCAGTTGGCCATAATTCCACCCAGAACTGATTGTGAGAAACTGCTCTTATAACCTCATATTTCTGCCATACCAACATTTTGTCTTCTGTTGTTCTCCTCTTCAATTGCCTTCGATTTCCCCAAACTTTAGGATCTTTCCCAATGACTTTGTTTTTGCCATATGTGTCCAATTATCTGAGCTTTGCCTTCATTATCAGAGCTTCCAATCAGCGCCATGGTTTCACTTCACCTAATTTCTTCTTGGGGAAAGGAAATGTGCTAGCACTGAGTCACACTTTCTGTGTTTAAAGCTTTGATAGCATTAGCAATAGCACTTAGACTTATATACCGCTTTACAGTGCTTTACAGCCCTCTGTAAGTGGTTTACAGAGTCAGCATATTGCCCCCAACAACCTGGGTCCTCATTTTACCCACCTTGGAAGAATGGAAGGCTGAGTCAATCTTGAGCCTGGTGAGATTTGAACTGCCAAATTGCAGGCATCCAGCAGTCAGCAGAAGTAGCCTGCATTACTGCACTCTAACCACTGTGCCACCGTGGCTCATTCTCCAGTTGGATGGAACAGTGTGATAATTGCAGCCAAGGTGTCTCAGAGTTAGAATTATACTCCAAGACTTACAAATAATAGTTTGCTTTTTTCCCCTCTCATCATTACAATTTTGCTACATACCTCTTACTTGCTGGGATAATACCTACATCCAAGTCTATCTTCAGCAGCAGATTTTAGCAGCTGGCAGGCACCCATTCAATGGTGATTTGAACTGTGCAGAAGTTAATAGTGCCAAATTAAGACACTGTACTGCACTATAAGGAAAACCAAATCTACTGTAGTTCATGAGAAAGAGGTAGCAGAGGACCATGGACAGCTCCAAGTGAGACTGGTTAGTCCTGTTCTCTCCCATTATTAGGACAATTATTAGGAAAATGTTGATTCAGCATCCCTCCTGATTTTTTTATTTTATTTTAGCAGGCCTGAACTGTAGTGTTGTGAAATCTACACATTCTCTGTGGAGGAAGGTTTTGGAATTTTGTATTCCCAAATTTCTGTAAGGCTAGAGATGGAGAAGGTGCTGGTGAAATACTGGCACTGAGACAGCAGATCATGAATGTGGACAGAATTGTCTTTCTCGCAACTGTCCATCAATTTAACTAGGACATTTGAAATTTGTCCAATATATCTAGAGGGCACCAAGATAGGGAAAGGTTTTATCATCCCCTTCTACTATCCTGTCAGAAGTGTTAAGAATTTAACACTTGCTTTTATTGCTTGGTTGGTTGTTTCCACCGAGCAAGTTGATTGGACCAACTCCATATTTCAGCTCTTTTTAGGTCTACTAGTTACTTGAGGCAAAGAAATTGTATGAATGTTAAATATAAACTATAAACAACTTTTGACAAGCTCACACATATTGGACTTGTAGAGGGAAAGAATGTAATGGGAACAAGAAAAATGGACCAACTACTCCAAGCTCTCAAGAGGTTGGTTTTAGTCTCCAAAGTGTCACACTTATTTAGAACTAAAGGTAAAGGTAAAAGGTAAAGATTCCCCTCGCACATATATGCTAGTTGTTCCTGACTCTAGGGGGCGGTGCTCATCTCTGTTTCAAAGCCGAAGAGCCAGCGCTGTCCGAAGACATCTCCGTGGTCATGTCATGTGGCCGGCATGATTAAACAGCAAAGGCACACACGGAACACTCTTACCTTCCCACCAAAGGTGATCCCTATTTTTCTACTTGCATTTTTTTTTACGTGCTTTCAAACTGCTAGGTTGGCAAAAGTTGGGACAAATAACAGGAGCTCACCCCATTACACGACACTAGGGATTCGAACCGCTGAACTGCCAACCTTTTGATCGATAAGCTCAGCATCTTAGAGACTGAGCCACCACGTCCCTATTTAGGACTAAACTAATCCCTATTATGTGTTGTGTGAATGGCTCCTGTGACTTGTGCCAAAGTTGAGGTTCACACACAAAAATATGGAGGCTTCATACAGGTCACCCTACGGGAGATAAATAAAACAGAAATAAGTGGAAGAGCACTATGGACTTGCTGGCTCCTGTGTATGGTAGCATCAATGTTAATCACAGTACTTTTTTTTTAATCCGCTAGAGGGAAAAAAATTAAGGTGGAAGTTGGAAAGGTTCCTCCCAGATTCTTTTGGGCTGGCTAAAATCTAAAGACAGTAGCCAAGGGCAACCAAGCTTGCACTCAAGCAAACAGAAGCACATCAGCTGGCTTATGGGAAGAAATTTGTTGTTTAGTTCTTACTTTCTGCCTGGACCCTATTCATTGATGGAATTTTCATACAGAATACCTGCATCACAGCTGTCTAATCTACTGTTAAGAGTATTCTCCGATGTTCCACTCCATTCTCAGAACAGTGATGATTTTAAGAAGCTGAAGCAAAATGATATTGTAATGTCCACTAGGCAAATGCTGGGTTGATGGAGTGGCAGATAATAGCCAATTTCTTTCTCCATATCCATGATGAGAAATGAATACCAGTTCTCTTATAATGGTTCTGCAATATTAACATTACTTCTTTAAAAAAAAAGTTCAGAACCACACGATGGGAAATGAAATAAATGACCAAACTGGTGATGGAAGTTTCAGATTTTTTTTAAAAAAATAATCTATTTAAATTTGCATCCAGTTTTGCTCACCATGATATAAAGATGTTGAGACTCTAGAAAGAGTGCAGAGAAGAGCAACAAAGATGATTAGGGGATTAGAGCTTGAAACATATGGAGAATTATTGCAGGAATTGAAGATGAAAAGGATTATGGGGTGACATGATGGCACTGTTCTAATATTTGAAGGGCAGCTACAAAGATGAAGGGGTCAACCTATTTTCCAAAACATTTGAAGGCAGGGCAAGAAGCAATGGATGGAAACTAAGCAAGGAGAGAACCAACCTAGAACCAAGGAGAAATTTTCTGACCCTTAGAACAATTAATCAGTGGAATTACTTGCTTCCAGAAATTGTGGGTATTCCAACACTGGAAGTTTTTAAGAGATTGGACAACCATTTGTCTGAAATGGTATAGGTTTGAATAGGGAGTTGGACTAGAGCAGTGGTCCCCAACCTTTTTATCGCCGCGGCCCGCTGAGCGCGCGCAGGGGTGGGGGCACGGCCCAGGAGCTTTTGCGCACGGCCCATTGCGCACGGCCCAGGAGCCTTTGCACTGCAGCGTTCATGTCCCCCGGCCGCTGCGCGGCCCGGTGCCAGGTACTCCACGGCCCGGCACCGGTCCGCGGACCGGGGGTTGGGGACCACTGGACTAGAGGACCTCTACGGTCCTTTCCACACCTGTTATTGTATATACTGCATACAAGAGCATCAAGGATCACTTGGGGATGTAGTTCGCTCAATGCACCCTGAAAAAATCCCTCAATTCCACTCTATTCCACTCTACCCCAACCCTTTTTAATGTATTGCACAGCATGGAGCAATGAAAACAAAACTTGTGAGGCTACGAAAAGTATACAAATTGAAGGAAGACCTCGTTTCACTGCAAACTTCTTAGCGAAGCAAGACAAACAATTGACAGCTCTTGAAATTGCTTTCTGTTAATTCCTGAGGCATTTCTCAACAGCTGGTCTGTGTTGTGAAGACATCCTGTCTAACAGGATGGCACTTCAAAAACATTGGCTGCAGATGGAGGACACGCTACGACGAACTGAAGTTGGGAGGCAAAATGGCCGACCTTCTGTTACACACACTATATAATATGAAGAGGCTTAGGGGAATAGTTAAGAGAACTATACTAGAAAAAAGACTATTACTTAAGACATCAAGGACTGGATTTAAGAACTATTTATCCATTTCAAAACAGCCGTTTTTCCTATTAATTCCTCTCACACACACACCTGTACCCAGATATCCCAATGCACAATGTTTTCCTTTGGCATAGATTTCCTATTTCTCCAGAAAGAGGCAATTTTGAGGTACAGGTAGTCCTCAACCTATGACCATAATTGAGCCAAAAATTTATGTGGCTGAGAGAAATTTGTTAAGTGAGTTTTGCCTCATTGCATGACTTTTCTTGCCACATTTGTTAAGCGAATCACTGCAGTGGTTAAATTAGTAACATGGTTAAGTGAAATCTGGTTTCATTAACTTTGCTTGTCAGAATGTGGCAAAAGATAATCACATGACCCTGGGACACTGCAACCGTCATAAACGTGTGTTGTCAACCATCCGAATGTAAATCATGTGACCATGGGGATGTTGCAATGGTCATAAGTGTGAAAAATGGTCATAAGTCACTTTTTCACTGCCGTTGTAACTTTGGTCATCAAGTGAACTGTTGTAAGTCGAGGATTATTTGTAATTTCAATTTTTAAATATGTAGATTTAAAGGTTTATATTAGGTTTTAGCTTTAAGAATGACATTACACTTGTTTTCCTTTGTTTTTTTTTTATTTGATTTATATGCCGCCCTTCTCCGGAGACTCAGGGCGGCTTACAATGCGTTAAGCAATAGCCTTCATTCTTTTGTATATTTATACAAAGTCAGCTTATTGCCCCCACAAACTGGGTCCTCATTTAACCTACCTTAGAAAGGATGGAAGGCTGAGTCAACCTTGAGCCTGGTGAGATTCGAACTTACAGTAATTGCAGACAGCTGGTGTTAATCACAATGCTATCAGTCTGCTGAGCCACCAGGCCCTTTTCCTATTTGTTCCATTAATATAACAAATAATTTTATTATGAATTATAATTTTATAAATAAAATTATAAAATTTATAATTTTATTATAAATGTTGGTCATTTATTACTGTTTTCCATCTTTTTCTTTTGAATGATTTTTTGTGCATTTCCTTTCATGCTTGCAATAGAAATATGAAAGGAAAAAACACACATAGAAAAAATGAGCGGCCTTTGAAACAGCCTGCTGGTATTTTAGCCCTATGCATTAAAAAAAAAAAACTTTTGGCAGCAATGCATTGCTGCAGTTTGAATCTGTTTGCCTGACACAAAAACAGTAACTTGATCCATTGCTGTTATTCTTCCTGTTTTTTGCCATGCTATGGCATCTTTTTCCTCTTTCTGGAGACCGTGGCTCTCAGCCTTGTTGGCAAAGTTCCCAAGAATTCCCATCCGGAGGCTACTAAACAGCTTGCCAAGGCTTTTGTTCAGATGAAAGGAGGTGTGACAAGAAAAAAACGAGCCCACAATTAATTGGGAATTTTTTTTATTAAAAATGAAAGTACAAAACATCAGTAAATTTCACACTTAAAAAAGAAAATATACAAGAATTGAATCACTTTCTGATTGGTTGCATTTTCAAGCCTGCTGAAGAGCTCCATCACAGATAAACATTGTTATAAGCATTTTGTATCATGTGCAAAAAGGGATCATGCTTGTTTTTAAACTTAACTTTTTTAATTGTCTTTTTATTTTTGAAGTCTGTGTGTGGATGTGATTTATCTCTAATAAACCATTACATATGATCAGCTGCAAAAACTAAAAGAACCACAAGATGGCAGCAAGGAGACACAATAATGTGGTGGGTTTTGACACCATCTATTGGTGGTCTAGACTTGCCTGCCTGTAAACGATTGCCCTGGTTACAGTTCATATTAAAAGTGAATAGGCAAAAAGAGTTTGGCGATCTTCTCCTTTTTTCCTGCTTAAGTATTCTGTTTCTTCTGACTGTTTGAGGCAGTCAGAAAAATCCCATTTTTTAATTATATATATATATATATATATATACCACACATGACAGTATTTTTGATATCCATACTACTACTTTAAAAAAAACCCAAAGGATGTTCAAGAGCTTGCTATCACATTGCCTATATCCATTTGATAAACCAATTTTAATAAAGATGGAACTATCTAGCTAAATCGGTGCTTTGCTTCACAGTATAACCGACCATATTTGGGCTGCAAAATTTAAACTGTCCTAACAGTTTTGCTACCCATTAATGGTCATTCAGATTTTTGTCCCTCAGATTTGCTAAATTCACAGGAATAGGTCGTGGAGTCTTTATTTCCAGACCTTTCCAATTCTTTCTTCTCGGATATCACCATGAGTATGACAGTTGAGGTATGAGGGCGGCCATGTTTTTACATACTTGCTACTAACCACGCAAAATCTCCCAATATTATTTCAACACAGTTTCCAGGGAGCTCTTAGTCAGACCCCTTGGACTTGTCATCCCAAACTGGAGACCATCAAACTGGATTGGCTCCGCTCAGAATTAAGATTGTATGTTTTTACACTGGTGTGAACAAAGGGTGACGATTCTAAAATGGGTTATCACATTAATGTCAATGCTACCTATATACACCTCAACATTTGACACAGCATGTAACTTCAGCATCTCTTTGCATTTACTTAAAAAGCATTTCGGAAAGAATTTCTTCTGAAGATGCAGTTGGTCTATGTTTCTATCCATCTCTGTTAAACATATGCTGCCAACAATATTAGGGTAGAATTGGATACATTGTCCAAAACTGTAGTTATGGTGGGATTTTCCTTCTGCAGTAGCAGTTTGTCTACATTTCTATCTCTCTTTTTTAACATATGTGAACAAGGCTACAATGATCCCATTGTGCAAAATTGTAGTTAGGGTGGGATTTTCCTTCTAGGCTACGCAAAAAAGAGATAGGAAGCCCTTAGAGGAGTTGAGCTAATGGATCACATGAAAAACCACATCAATAACTGCAAAGAGGGTTTCACAACAAGAGCCATGAAAAATGGTATTCGCCAAGCTGTATACATCAAAGGGGTGTGCTGTAAAAGCTGGAGAAACAATTGGCAACTCTTTTGTCAATCACAATGCAAAAAAAACATGCTGCAGGTGAAGATTTTCATAGCAATTTCAATAACAATATTGCTACATGGTGAATGCTACTAAATACCAACCTGGTACTATTTGGCATTACAGAAATAAATTGATTTTTACCCAGCATTGAACAGTTATGTGATTCCAGTTCTAAATAAAGTGTGAGTTTCTTTAACCGTCACTTACCTTTGTGGAATAAAACAGTAAACTCTCAGAAACATTTAACTGCTTTTACAGCAATTAAGTTACTTACTTTTTTTTTTTTAAAGTGTCTTCAGCAGTGGCCTACAGAAGATAACGCTAATTCTCACAAGAACAAAAGACACCATTTATTGATTCACTCTGGCTCATCCAAATTACATCCCTCACTTCAGTCTGTATTTTACTGCATCTGGACCTTTGCAAAAAATAATTGCTTTGACTGTCCTGGTTTTGTTAGCATGCTATTTTCTTTTCTTTTTTTTAAAAAAAAAATACAAACCTTAAAAATAAATCTTTTCATACAAAAAATGTTCCTGCATTAAAAGGAGATGCGCAACTAATCTGAAGCCTGTTTCCAGCCTCAGAGTAATCTGACTCTTTATCCATTTGGCCCAATTGGAACATGAAGCAAATCCGGTTCTTTCCAAATGGGATTCACATTTTTCATTCTCACAAAAGGAACAGCTTGTTTGGAGTTATTGCCTGGTACAGCCTACTCAGGACTGTACCATTGCAAGCTGCATGAAGGGGGTGCAGGTATATGAATGTTCCCCTTGATGGAAGCGAGTTTAGGATGCAGCTTTCCAATATGGGATTTTTCTTCTCTTGCGATCAGAGATGCTACCTTTCTGGATAGGGGCTATTCTGAACATCACCATTCTGATGTGAAAAAAAAGGAAACAGTCTTAATTTAGGGAATCTATTTTGCTTTATCCTTTACACTCTGTTGTCAGAGTCGGTTCAGCAAATGCAACCCACAGCAGGGTGACAACTACCCACACAACAGTACAGGTTGAAATCACTTGTAATGCGTCTTCTTAGGTGCATGGATTCCATGCATAATCTGATCAACAGAAATTTGCTGAAACAAATCAAATGCAACTTTCCTGTTCGAAACCAAAAAACCCCCAATCCCTGGAAGATTGTTCACGGACCCACAGCAGCTTGTTAGCATGTCTTGTTATCTGTAGCGTGCCAAACATTCGTTGTGGAATTTGGATAATGGGATCTGGAACTGGTCTCAGTGGTGCTTAACAGAGGAACTAAAATACTTCATCCAATTCTGTGGATAGTGCAACTACTTCTTACTGTACTTCGAAGGCAGAATCTTTCAGGTCTTCCACAACTTCTTTACGGATGTCTAATTATTCTCTCATCTTTGTTTAAGAGACCAGGAAGGCTCCAAAGAAGCTGGCTTCTTTATCCATGTCCACCAATTCTACATAGCTGATGGAGACAAAAATCTTATCGTTTCTTTTTAACTGAAACACTCCACCCTGGTATATGGAATACAGTCCATATTCTGCGTTTTTAGACCAACAACTGCTTCTTGCACTTTTCATTAGCAGGATGGCTTCTGGGTAAAAATCTGTAAATTTGGAAATGTACTGAACCATCTGCTTTGGATTCCTAATGCTCTCTGAGTCAGGATCTGCATTGGGTTCAACACTTTCCGATTCCCGGAAACGAAAATAAGTCTGTGCATAAATGTAATAAAATCCAGGTTGCTGTATTTCAAGTTCTCCATTTCTCAGCAATATATTGTGAAGAAAGGAAGGGTACACTGAAGATTGCCAAGAGATTATTTTAAATCCCAAATTGTTTCTCATAGGGGTACCTGTGATAGATTGAAAAAGGCATAAAATAGTTTAGGCATGTAAAACGCTAAATAAATCCCACCTCTTTTTTTAAAAAGGCAAATAATGTAAACTTTGCATCTTCTTAGCAGCTTTTATTCCAATATCATCATCATCCATCTCCTTTTAACAACCCCATAATCTCTTGCGGGGTGGAGTCTGGGCAACTGAATGGAGCTGAGTGTTTACTGGCTGGATGCCCTTCCTGTTGCCAATGCGGAGTTTTGTTCAGCAGATATATTCTCGCTGTGCCCAGAGAGAGAAATATCTGCCTCTACCTAGGATCAAACTCACAGCCTCCTGATTGTGAGGCGAAAGCTCCACCTCTAGGCCACCGCGCCACTCAGCTTTTATTCCAATACACGAGTCCTAAATCCCAACGCCCATATAAGTGTGATCATCATTCATATGGATTAAGGAAAGTGACCCATATAACTGTTGCTATACAAGTTGCAAAATGGAAAGTTTTATCAATGCTTTGAACCAGCTTCTCTTCCAAGACTCTACACGTAGTCCTCAATTTACAAACAGTTCACTTAGTGACCATTCAAAGTTACAACGGCACTAAAAAAAGTGACTTATGACCATTTTTCACACTTATGACCGTTGTAGCATCTCCATGGTCCCATGATCAAAATCCGGATGCTTGGCAACTGATTCATACTTATGACCATTGTAGTGTCCTGGGGTCATGTGATTATTTTCTGACAAGCAAAGTCAATGGAGAAGCCAAATTCACTTAACAACCTTGCTTAGTTGTTACTAATTTAACAACTGCAATGATTCACTTAACAACCGTGGCAAGAAAGATTGTAAAATGAGGCAAAACTCAATGTCAATTTTGGGCTCAATTGTGGTCATTAAGGTGAGGACTACTTGTACTTGCAGACTTTCCCAATGTGCTGCTTTGAAGATGTGTTGGGACTTCAACTCCCAGAATTCTCTGCCCCCATGGCCATCTGACACCATGCGAGCCATCAAAAGCTGCACAATGCTATTTTTTTTCTACAGGCCTGGTATTAATCTTATATTCCTGGCCATGTTCTATCGCCAGAACATTCTCGCTGGTTTCCATGGGCTGCTTTGGATTCGCACTTGAATTTCCCCTTAGAAATTCTTTGTCTTGCATATAGATAGTATAATTTGGGTTAGGTTACATAAAGGTTGTGAGTGCTTTTGAAAAATAGCGTATTTATAGGCCACACAGAGGATTTGGCTTTACTTAAAAATGCAATACAAGTAGTCTCTAAATTATACATCAAGAATATGTATAATGATGCCTACACCTTTATTTGGGGAGGGAACATTAAATAATTAACAGTATCTAGCAAAAGGATTATGACGGGCTAGATCTAAACTCTCGTATTTACCCTTTGATCAAGTGAAATCATTACAACTTAGAGCAGGGATAATTAACTTCCACTCCACTGATTTTAATGCAAATTGATTTAATTTAGTCCAGGTTTCACAAGCCTAATATCATAGGAAAGCAGACTGCATTCATCTACTCTCTTTTCATTGAGTTTTAGGATGTGAAAATGTTTACTTCACATTGGTGGAGAGCCCAGGATGGTAGGTTCTGAGCCGAGTTCGTTAAAATCTTCTAGGAACCCCAGAAATTTCCTGCTGGGATTGGTCTCTGGGTCTGCCCCTTCTTAACATTGTCTTGAGTTATGTATCACATTTGCATAGCATGCAAAGGCAGCCCTCAGTGAAGAAATGGGAAAAACCAAAAGTCCAGTTGTTATGCTAAATCCCCTTTACAAGTTTGTCCCTCTCTCACAATGTGTGTTTCAAGGCCATCCAAGTATCCTAAAACTCTCAAGTCTGTAACCTTTAACTGGAAAAAAAGGTATAATGTGATTATCTATGGATACTCTCAATCATCCAGGTCATGCTTGTCCCAAAGGTACTTATATTTCCAAAAGGCAACTGAATTTTGTTTTGTTTTTTTCCCCTGAAAACATTTGGCTTCTCATCCAAGAAGCTTCTTCAGTTCTAACTGACTGGTGGGGAACAGAAGGATTTATGTTCTTTGCAGTTATCTGGTGATTATCTGCTCATTAGCTCAACTCTCTGAGAGTTGTTTAGGCTAGCAGTCCCACCCAAGAAGCTTCCATACTTCTTTACAATCTGTATACAGCCTTGCCGGACTCCTTTCCCAATTTTGAACCAATCAATGGTTCCATGTCCAGTTCTCACTGTTGCTTCTTGACCCACATATAGATTTCTCAAGAGACAAATAAGATGGTCTGGTACTCCCACTTCTTTAAGATCTTGCCAAAATTTGTTGTGATCCACACACTCAAAGGCTTTAGCATAGTCAATGAAGCAGATGTTTTTCTGAAACTCCCTAGCTTTCTCCATGATCCAGCGTATGTTGGCAAGTTGATCTCTAGTTCCTCTGCCTCTTCGAAATCCTGCCTGTACTTCTGGTAGTTCTCGATCCACATACTGCTGGAGCCTAGCTTGTAGGATTTTAAACATAACTTTTCTAGCATGTGAAATGAGTGCTGTGGTGCAATAGTTTGAACATTCTTTGGCCTTGCCTTTCTTTGGAATTGGAATGTAAACTGACCTTTTCCAATCCTGTGGCCACTGTTGAGTTTTTCAAATTTCCTGGCAAATTGAGTGTAGCACTTTTAAGATTTTGAATAGATCAGCTGGAATACTGTCACCTCCACTAGCTTTGTTGTTGCTCAGATTTCCTAAGGTCCATTTGATTTCACATTCTAGGATGTCTGGCTCGAGGTCAGTGACCACCCCATCTTGGTTATCAGGGATGTTAAGTTCGTTCTGGTATAGTTCTTCTGTGTAATTTTGTCGCTTCTTAATCTCTTCTCCCTCTGTTAGGTCCCTGCCATTTTGGTCCTTTATAATGCCCACCGTTGCATGAAACGTTCCCTTCATATCTCCAATTTTCTTGAAGAGATCTCTGGTCCTCCCTATTCTATTGTTTTCTTCTATTTCTTTGCACTGTTCATTTAAGAAGGCATTCTTATCTTTTCTAGCTATTCTCTGGAATTCTGCATTCAATTAGGTGTATCTTTCTCGTCCTCCCTTGCCTTTCACTTCCCTTCTTTCCTCAGCTATTTGCAAAGCTTCCTCAGACAGCCATTTTGCTTTCTTGCCTTTCTTTTACTTTGGTTTGGTTTTAGTTGCTACCTCTTGTACAATATCGTGAACCTCCATCCATAGTTCTTCAGGCACTCTGTCTATCAGATCTAATTCCTTAAATCTTTTTGTCACCTCTACTGTATATTCATCAGGGATATGATTTAGTTCATACCCGTGTGGCCTAGTGCTTTTCCCTACTTTCTTCAATTTAAGCCTAAATTTTGCAACGAGAAGCTCATGGTCTGAGCCAATCAACTCCTGGTCTTGTTTTTACTGACTGTATAGAGCATCTCCATCTTTGGCTGCAGAGCACATAGTCAATCTGATTTTTGTGTTGACCGTCTGGTGATGTCCATGTGTAGAGTCATCTCTTGGATTGTTGGAAAAGAGTCTTTGCTATGACCGTCGTATTCTTTTGACAAAATTCTATCAGCCTATGCTCTGCTTCATTTTGTACTCCAAGGCCAAACTTGCCTGTTATTCCGGTTATCTTTTGGCTTCCTACTTTAGCATTCAAATCCCCCATGATAATAAGGACATCATTTTTGGTGTTAATTCTATAAGATGCTGTCGGGTTTCATAGAACTGGCCAATTTCATCCTCTTCAGCACCAGTGGTTGGGGTATAGACTTGGGACTACTGTGATGTTGAATGATTTGCCTTGGATTCGAACTGAGATCATTCTGTTATTTTGGGGATTGTATCCCAGTATTGCTTTTCCTACTCTTTTACTGACTATGAAAGCTACTCCATGTTTTCTGAGCGATTCTTGCCCACAGTAGTATACCTGATGGTCATCTGAATTAAATTAACCCATTCCTATCCATTTTAGTTCGCTGATTCCTAAGATGTCGATGTTCAGTCTTGTCATCTCTTGTTTGACCACTTTCAGCTTGCCTTGATTCATGGATCTTACATTCCAGGTTCCTATGGAGAATAGATCTTTACAGCACCCGACTTTCTTTTCACCACCAGATGCATCCACAGCTGAGCGTCCTTTCGGCTTTGGCCCAGTCGCTTCACTCTTTCTGGCGCTACTAATACTAGCCCTCTGC
Source organism: Pituophis catenifer annectens (assembly GCF_029215685.1). Lineage (NCBI taxonomy): Eukaryota > Metazoa > Chordata > Lepidosauria > Squamata > Colubridae > Pituophis > Pituophis catenifer. Next base: position 14,121,600 of record NW_027256886.1, on the reverse strand, counting down.
TCTTCCCCAGAACCATATTGGACACCTTCCGACCTGAGGGGCTCATCTTCTGGCATCATATTGTTTTCCTTTTAGTACTGTCCATGGGGTTTTCATGGCAAAGATACTGGAGTGGGTTGCCATTTCCTTCTCCAGTGGATCACGTTTTGTCAGAGCTCTCTGCTATGATCTGTCTGTCTTGGGTGGCCCTTCATGGCATAACTCATAGCTTCATCGAGCTACGCAAGCCCCTTCGCCACGACAAGGCAGTAATCCATGAAGGGGAAGTATTTTATGATGTAATTCAAAGTATCACGTCCAATGGATAGGATTTACATTCTTACCTGGGAAAAGCCCACTAATTTTTTTTGGGATGGGTCTGCCTGATATAGTTTTGCTTTCATTTTCCGGATTCATTTTTACAAAAAACAGGGTTGTAAGAGTTGTTGTTGTTGTTGTTGAGAGTTGTTGTTGTTGTTGTTGAGAGTTGTTGTTGTTGTTGAGAGTTGTTGTTGTTGTTGTTGTTGAGAGTTGTTGTTGTTGTTGTTGTTGTTGTTATTATTATTATTATTATTTAATCTTTAGTGAGATTCACAGCCTTTGAGGCTGGTTAATAGCTCAGCAGCTCGAGTCCTAACCAAGGACCTAGGAACTGTTAAGGTATCGTCGGAGGATGTAAGCTGTTCCGAGTAAGGTGGTTTTTTGTAGAGTCAAAATGTTCAAGTCCGACAAATTTAGAATTTCTAAATTTATTTTTATTATTATTATTATTATTATTATTATTAATAATAATAATAATAATAATAATAATAATAATAATAATAATAATATTTCTATGCCGCCCACTCTCCGAGGACTCTGGGTGGCTTACACCAAAGACAGTATACTAAATAGCATATTGCCCCCAACAATCTGGGTCCTCATTTTACCCACCTCGGAAGGATGGAAGGCTGAGTCAACCTTGAGCCGGTGAGATTTGATCTGCTGATCTGCTGAACCAGCAGTCAGCTGAAGTAGCTGCAGTACTGCACCCTAACCACTGCGCCATCTCGGCTCTTATAATTGCTTATAGTTGCTATGTAATCTGCAGCTTCTTCTCTTTCTTATAAGGAAAAGGATATTGTCAAGTTTGATTCCTGGTGTTTACATGGACGCAATAAAGCAGCTTTATTGTGCCTGTGGTTTCCACCTTTGCCTGAAATATATTTTGATTTCAGCCCACAACAATGGGAAAGGTACTTACCTGAAATCTCCCATCCAACCATTAACCAGGCCCTATCCTGCTTAGCTTCCAAGCTCAGACAAGTGCTGCCACCTATCTATAAAAGAAATAAATCCATTCATCTAAACAGTAGCCACTTTCCCCCAGAATAAGGCAATGTCTTACTTTGTACAAATAAAGCTCTCCTTGCACTTCTGCTTGAGGTGAGATGAGCTGCGACTCGGGAGTTCCTAGGTACGTCTCTTGCAATGGTATCTAGAGAAATATTGTCTGGATAGAAAGAAATGCCAACATTTAATATCCTACCTGGAACTTTTTAAAATCTATGTTAACCTTAGCTTTGTCATACCAGAAACATCCATGCCACCCACATCTCCGATCGTGTCCTTCTATTTCTCAGCAACCCCCCGTCTTTCATCCAACCTAAATAACAAGCTGCAAAACATAATTTTGTATCAGGTAAACCCAATCTTCTTCGTTCCTTTGCGTCTTGTATTGCCTTATTTGGATGTCGTAGTTTTGTTTCCCCTTGCCATAAATATTTAGCTATATACTATATATATTATAGGAAAGGATGAAACAGATACATGGTTGCCTGTAGAGATTCTCAGTCATCCAGGTCATGGTTGTCCCAAAGGTGCTTTTTCAGGAGGCCAATGGGCTTGAAGACATTTCGCTTCTCACCCAAGAAGCTTCATCAGCTCTGACATGATAGTGGAAAATGGAAGGGGACCCTCTAAAACAGTGTTTCTCAACCTTGGTAGCTTGAAGATGAGTGGACTTCAACTCCCAGAATCCCCCAGCCATGAAGTCCACCCATCTTCAAGCTTCCAAGGTTTTTTTGTTTTTTTTTTTAAATTTGATTTATATGCCGCCCTTCTCCGGAGACTCAGGGCGGCTTACAATGCGTTAAGCAATAGCCTTCATTCTTTTGTATATTTTATACAAAGTCAGCTTATTGCCCCCACAAACTGGGTCCTCATTTCACCTACCTTAGAAAGGATGGAAGGCTGAGTCAACCTTGAGCCTTGGAGAGATTCGAACCAGCAGAAATTGCAGGCAGCTGTGTTAATAACAGGGTGCATTAAACCACTGTACTATCAAGGCTCTTGATGAAACACTGGTTTCAGTGTTGAGAAACACTGCTCTAAAAGGATGCAAATTACCAGCTGTCTGCAAGGAGCATAAATCCTTCCAATCCCCACTATCCTGTCAGAGCTGAAGAAGCTTCTTGGATGAGAAGCGAAATGTCTTCAAAAGAAAAAACAAGGAAATCCAGTTGCCTCCTGAAAAAGCACCTTTGGGAGATATATGGATGCTTATACCACCTTATATGGGAAGGAATGTAGGAAGCTCCCTTAGACAGGTCAGACTATAAGAGGCTATATAGTACTAATACTACAGTATAAAAAAGGTATAACTCCAAAAAAAAAATGCAACATGAAATTTGCAAGAAAATGAGGGAAGTCTAGCACTTTAGGGAACTAGTTAAAATGGAAACCATTGAAGAAGAACACAATGGAATTGTTCTTTCAGCAGAGGTGATGGCTTGGTTCTTCTTTCCGTCTTCCCCACTACTGTGGCTGAGGTAAGATGTCCACGTATTTATTTGGCATCTCCTCGGGATCACTGGTAGAAGTTTTGTCCATCACTTACAGGAAGAGTGAACTTCGGGCCTTCTGCAAATTAAACTGTGCTCTGCCGCTTGACTGTGGCCTCCATAAATGTTATTATCTCCTTATCCACTTACGCATAATGCAGGAAGGACCAGTTCAGTTAGACACAGAAGTGCCTCCTAGAGCAGAGTGCTCCACGTTCACCTTCTTTAAATAATCTCGATTACATCATAATCTGTCTTTGCATGAATATCTCATTCAATTCCTCAATGCAACAATGCAGTCATTCATGAATCATTAATCATAAACTTTCTCAACCTTGTGTTGAAGCTGATGTTCCTTCTTCTGCACGACTCTTGGCCACCATCTGCAATTACAAATTACAATTACAAATATAATTATCTTTTTCCCCTCCTGATATTATTAGAATGCAGCATCATAAATCCAAACACTGGATTTATATTCTTTCATTCCCCCCAAATATTTTTGGAATAGTCTAAGGAACCTTCTTCTGTAAAAGGTGTATGGAGATGAAGCCAGTATTGTTGATATTTATATATATATGTGGCTCTTATTTATTGCAGTGTCCCGGGGTCATGGGATCGCCTTTTACAACCTTCTGATAAGCAAAGTCAATGGGGAAGCCAGATTCACTGTGTTATACTACCTTTTAACAATTGAGGCGATTTATTTAACAAGTGTTGCAAGAAAGAGCGTAAAATGGGGCTAAACTCATTTAACAACTTTCTTGTTTAGCCAAGTTGAAAACTTCTTTTTAAAAAAGGAGAGGGGACACCATGCCCACATCCGTAACTTGTTCCCTGGAGAAGCTCAAGTCAGCAACAGAAAGAAACACATCACCTAGAACAATTTTTACAGATGCCCTTTTCCCTCTCAAAATACCTTTCATGAGCATTAAAGTTTGACAATCTGGAATATTTGATGCAACTGTTTCTCCTTCTATCCCGTTTCCCTGAAAATAAGACCCAACTGGAAAATAAGGCCTAGCATGATTTTTCAGGATGCGCATAATATAAGCCCTACCCCAAAAATAAGCTCCAGTTAAGATCGTCAGCAGGAGGTGATTAATACTATATTTTCCCCATAATAAGGCCTAACTGGAAAATAAGGCATAATGCGTCTTTTGGAGCAAAAATTAATATAAGACCTGGTCTTATTTTGGGGGAAACGCAGTATCGGCATTTTAGAATTTTGAGTGCATACCCCAGAAAGTTCAGACATATCCCATTAAAGCAGACACTGTAAATCTTAGAAAGGAGTAAAATCCGTGTCCCCTGATTTCCATTTGGCACAAGACTGATAGGTATTTTAAAAAAGGAGTACCTTTTTAATGAGCCTCGACAGCTGCCATTTGACCTCCCAGCAGGGATCGCCATCTTCTTTATCATTTGGATCCATATCTTCTAGGAAAAAATTTTCTCTGGTGAAGCAAGCGAAGCTACTCTTTGCGTAGGTGTCTCGGAGCTGTGTTAGAAAAACAGGGGAAGCCAAGTGTTAATTTAAATGAATGGAACTGTAGAGGCAGGAACACATTCAGTAAGAATAGTACAGTAACTGAATATCGTCAATATTTATTTTGGATACAACATTTAGACACCAAAAAAAAAAAAACCCAACTTCCATTTTTGTTATCGGTGTTGGGCTGCTAGAGAATCCCAGTTTACATTTTAAACAGATTTCATTATTTTATTCTTTTTATCAAGCCGCTGGTACTGGTAACAGGAAGCTACTATCAACCCAGTTCAATCTGTTCAGTCTAGCGCAGAGACTTAACAGATCTCTGCTTTCCTCTTCTGCAAATTTCAAACTTCAACTATGAGATGCATTCATTCACAATCCTTTGCATGGGGATTTTAGCAGTTTTATCATTGATCTACACTGGTGATTTTGCTGAAATTCCCAGGTTGTAATAAAACTCTCAACCATTATTTGATTTTCCAGGCAGGCTGACACGTCTGATCAGAAGCAAATCATACTATGTTAAATCAAACTTGTCATCACAGGTATGTATGTGCAAACTAACTAGAAAGCCGATCTAATTAAACCAAGTAGGTGACCCAGGAGTTTCCATTTGATTTAAAATGTCAATTGCCCTTAATTCCAGCTTCCAGTGGCAAAGATTCAGAAGTCCAAAACTATAGAACTGCCCTAATAATTCCCACTGGAATAGGAATCTGGAATAAACTTCCCTCAGATTGTAGTCTTTGATGCTTTTAGGGGCTTTCCCATAATGGTGTCAAATCCATCTGAAAAATAATTGACTAAATATATACATTTTTTTATTTATGTAACTTTATTCATCTACCTTAAGAGACAAAACAAGCAGGAAAAAAATCAGGAAAGAAAGAAAATAGGGTACTATAAAATACAACAGAATGGGAACCTTCCTCCCAAAAGGTCTTCACAAATGAAAAGCAAATTTATTCATAGAACACTATAATTATAATGCAACGGAACAAAAACATTGTGGTCCAAAACAAGGAATCCAATGAAAAACAAAAACAAGTTGAACAAAACAAGGAAGTCTTATTTTCCTTCCATCTGCCATTTTCCCCCCTCACAACCATCTCAAAATGACAAATGGGTTACACAGAAGGTTAGCCATCTTTATAAACAGTTACTGGACCACAAAATTCTCTCTTGCAGGACAGCAGCATCGATCTCCCATGAATTTCTACAAGCTGAGCCTTTGAAATATCTTGATATGCAGTTTGATCACGAAGTCCAAGCCTCAAACCATCAAACTGTCTTCATGGACAAATTACTGAATTTATGAGGAAATTTAGGCCTTCTCGGTCAAAGAAGGACAACTGGTAGCTTGTATGTGGCTCTTGCAATAACCTTCTGCAGATCTAGTTCAGTTTCTTGTTGAATTTGGTATGGTAGGTTTTCTACTGAAATTGACTGGGAAAATGCTACTTTAAAAACTGCACCATTTAAGGTGAGAGTAGGCTAAAAATATGTTTTTCTCCCTTGCATATTTTTTTCCATCCTGATCCTGCCTACTATTTGGTGGCATGTTAAACATTTTGAGTTTGCAACAGCTGTCCCAAAATTACTGGATGCACCGTGCCCATTTTGGAAAGTATTCTAAATTCCAAATACCACATTGTTTAGAGTATAAGACGCACCTTTTATCCCCAAAAAAGAGGGTGAAAATCTGGGTGCCTCTTATACTCTGAATGTAGCCCCACCCAGCTTCACAAACGGAGGTTTCAGAGGCTGAAAAAAGCATTAGAAACGAAGCTTCAGAAAAAAAGCCTCCAAACAGAGCTTCAGAAAAAAAGCCCCCAAACAGCTTCAGAAAAAAAGTCTCAGAAACAGCTTCAGAGGCTTTTTGTCTGAAGCTGTTTCAGAAGCTTCAGAGGCAAAAAACAAACAAACAAACAAACAAACAAACAAGGCACGGACCTCAATCAATGAAATTGTGCTAAAATTCACCTCTTGGAACAGCTGATGGGGGGGGTATTCTGGGAGGCCGATCCACCCACCTATCAGCTTTTTTCTTATTTTCCTTCCCAAAAACTAAGGTGCGTCTTATACTCCGAAAAAATATGGTAGATCCCTTTGCAGAACGGAAGTATTGAAATACTTCTAATAAGCTCAGAGCAGTAAATTTTCATCTCGAGACAACTGTTTGAAACTTAAAATATTTCCCTTTTTGTGTGGAACTGGCAGACCATTTAAATTTCAGCTCTTGATCTTAATTGTATGTTTAAATCTATTTTAAAAGGGAAATCAAAGGAAAAAAATACATTAAGGGCTGTTGTGATAATCATGCAAACATGAAAGGTATTCTACTGTATGACTTGGCCTCCTGCACTAAGCAAAATACAGAATTTATAACATGCACACTTTTGAGACTTGAATATTCCAATATTCCATTTCCAGAGTTCTGTTTGAGATTCACCCAGAAGAAAAAAAATCCAACACAAATGTTTTTCATTTGTGATTTTTTTTTGATTGGGCCTAATACAAGGCTATTTCAACGTGATAAACTACTCTTTTGTTCCAAGACCAATCCAGGAGGAACCCAAAATGTTTATCTAGAACAGAACTTTAGCTCTGCTTTAAAAGCTCACTAATGTTTTTTTTAATGTTTTTTTATTTCTCATAAACATGTCTTAAATGTACAGTCTCTTATCAATTGTTAATCATACATATTCTCTTTTTAACTTTCATATTAATTCATTCTTCATCCTAAAAAATTTGAGTATACTCAGTTGAGTATATTGAGTTGTTCTTCTACCATTCCATCTCCCTTATTTTACAACAATCCTTCTTCTCCTTCTCATCTCTTTCCCTTCCTTCCCTTCTTCTATCCTCTTCTACTTTCTTTCCTTCTCTCCTTCCTTCCTTTCCCCCACTAAAGATCACTAATGTTATTCTTTACTTCAGTGGTGAAATCCTTTGCAGTTTGCTACATTTGCTGCCTGCGCAGTGTGCACCAAATGCACGCCGCACACGGAAAAAGGAGGCTTAAGAAGGTAAGTGGAACAGCAAGGGGTGGGGGAAACAGCTGTGCCGCGCGATTTAGATTTGCTACAAAGTAGGATTTCCTGCTTTCTAGCAAATATAAATTGCACGGCACAGCTGATCATTGGAAATACTGGTAGCTTTTTAAACTACTGGTTCGCCTGAACCGGTAGCTTTTATTGCTACCGGTTTGCTCAAACCGGTGCAAACCGGTAGCATTTCACCCCTGCTTTACTTGTACTACTCACCTTCCACTGGAACTTATTATTTACAGCAATAAGTAAATTTTATTTCTGTTCAATGCAAACTATTTGAATTCCATTATCTCACAGAGAGTGAGAGGAAGGGTAGCTGGACAGGAGTGCATGGGCTTCTAGAGCACAGCCTTTCTACAGATGCTATAATGAGGAATGTGATAATGACCTATTAATGGTTTGGGGTGTTACCAGCAGGAAATATTTATAAACTGCTAAGTTAGATTACTTTGTTCAGGGAAGTCAAATAAGCAAAACAGCCAAGTTATTAACAAAAAATAAGTAAAAACTTTATTCATCAAAGTTACAAGGAAAAAACATACTATTTGTAACAACCCGTTTATACCTTCTACCCAAAACTGTAAAAAAAAAAATCATGGATATTTATAGAGAACCTTGAAAATACTGGATAATGGAACTTTGCCCAGCTTTTGAAGGAAGCTGAAGCCTTCATGTTAACTTGCTTGTAGATCTTCATTTCAACTTCATAGTTGCTATCCATCTGCTCTTCTGTTTACATCTGGTGACTAATCTGTATAAAACAAATTTGACAGTATGTTTAGTTTGGTCTTTATTTGCCCATTCTACTAATTCCCCTCTTGTTGTTCACCCAAGATAAATTCTAAAGCATCCCTCAAAACTGATGTTCTAAAATACAAAGGTCATTGATTACACATTACGCTAGTTAAAAGGGAGAATATCTGTAAATTCTTCACATGGAAACTGTGCCTCCATCTTTACTCTAAACTAGCTTTTTGTGGCCCCAACCAACCTCACACATGTACATACCTATGCATAAATCAATGAAAGGTGTCATCTTTCCTTCATCGACAGGATTCAGAGTTTTTCCACGCTTTCCCAGTAACATTCTACAGTTATCCATAACTTTCATTCTCCTGCCGTTTCCATCTTTCCATCTCTATTTTCATTTTATCGCTCGGAGTACTTTCATGCAATCCAAATCTGTGCTTTTACAGGTTATCCAGAAATAGAGTTACGGTGGCCATCAATGACAGAAACAATCCCTCTTCATAACTCACAAAGTGATATATGTGTACAATGGTCCGTGATGCTCCACTCACTGCCATATGATCAAGTTTCAAACACAAGGGTAAAAATCAGGGGTAAAATCCAGTAGGTTCTACCAGGTTCTGGAGAACCAGTAACGGACATTTTGAGTAGTTCGGAGAACCGGCAAATACCACCTCTGGCGGGACCCAGGAGTGGGGAGGGAATGGGGATTTTGCAGTATCCTTCCCTGGAGTGGGGTGGGAATGGAAATTTTGCAGTATCCTTCCCCTGCCACACCCACCAAGCCACGCCCACCAAGCCATGCCCACAGAACCGGTAGTAAAAAAACTTGGATTCCACCACTGGTAAAAATCTGTACAGGTAGTCCTCGAGTTACGACCAGAATTGAACCAAAATTTCTGTTGATGAGACAGTTAAGTGAATTTTGCTCTGTTTTACGACCTTTCTTGTAGCAGTTTTTAAGTGAATCGCTAGTTGTTAAGTTAGTTACAAGATTTTTAAAGTGAATCTCCCTTCTCCATTGACTTTGCATGTCAGAAGGTGGCAGGTGATCACATGACCCTGGGACACTGCAACCGTCATAAATATGAATTAGTTGCCAAGCATCTGAATTTTCATCACATGACTGTGGGGATGCTACAACGGTCGATAAGTGTCAAAAAGGGTCCTAAATCATTTTTATTCCAGTACTGATGTACCTTTGAATGATCACTAAACCAACTGTTGTAAGTCAAGGATTATCTGTACAAGTATGGGGGCTTCTCACCATGAAACAAGAAGATGGCACAAACTGCTTTTCTGAACAGTGGCAAACATTTCTTGAATTTGTAATGAAGCCTCTTTGAGATGGACAATTAGGTACGAAATGTTCAGAGGATAATCTATAAAATCAAAAAAACCATCAAACTTCCTCTCAAAGTTGACCAAAATTGACTCTTCATTTCTGTATTATAGAACTGAGCCACAAGTAGCAGACAAAACCACTCGCCTAAATTCATCCCTTAGTGTCACTTCAAGGCAGACTGAAAAGGAAACTCTACTTTGGGTAGAATAACTTGAAAGAGAAAATATGAGTCTACAAAATGAGAGGAACAGATGTTGGTTTGCTTTCAACTTTAGTCTTGAAAGCACCTCTTCGTGCAACTTTTTGAATGCCCTCTACAAAAGAAGAGCAAAAGGACAAAACCATTGATTCAGTATCTTTTTTCATATTTTCTCCCATTAGGCTATTAAACAAATTCCAAACTCTAAATCATTGCTATAGTGAAATTCAACAATAACAAATGAGATATGAGATAATTTTGGGTATCTAATCTTTCCTCCTCAATATATGATCTCAATAACTGGATATCAAATATTTTGAATTTAGTTTTATGGACTCTTAAAATTATTGCCCGATGTCACTTCAGGGCTTCCAGAACTTCCACTGCCTTTTCACAACTGGGAAATGGAAGTGACCGATGAAAAGAATGGAAGTGAGAGATGGGGTTGAAGATGGAAGACAGAAATAGGAAATTTCAGGTCCTGATGATCTTCACACCCCCAGATCTTAACTATATTTTGGAAGACTCCCAATGCTAATCAGCTATGCTTTTCTCAAATACCTCCATAGAGTTAATGTCCAGGTTGGAGTTATCAGAGACCTGTCAAAACCTGTATTAGATGGGGACATTCATAACAGCCCACGGACTTATATTTGGCCTTTATAATTGGCTCCCTGGTCTTCTCCCTAGAGAGGAGAAGCAGAAGGCGCCAGTCTCTTTGCTGAATGACTTTCTGTCTGAGAAGCAAGAAGGTGGGAAGCAAGATAAAAGGAAGCCAAGCAGGTAGCAACAAGGTTGGGCCACTGAATGTATCTGGCTTGAGGGCCTTCAAAAGCTGACAGCAGAGGCAGTCATTGCTGACTTGCCTGCTTCAGATTTCTGTTTTGGCTTGTCCTGATTTAAAGTGCAATCTTCCCTCACTGTCAGTTGCCAGAATTCCTATTCAATCTTGGGTGAACAGTTTTGTCATAACTACTGCCAGATCCAAATACTTCCTAGGTCTGACTTTGATCAAAAGCCACCCACGTTAGAAGGAAATATTTCCCTGGCTCTAGTTTGGCAAATGGAGAAAGAGTTTATGATCGTGCTTTATAAGGGTACCTTAAAAAAAAAAAAACCACACACACACGGAATGAAGAGCAACCAAAAAATTCATGAATTAGAGAAGCTTTCCCTTTAGAAGAAAGACTATAGAAAGTGGATTGTGCAGCTTAGGTCTTCCAGTAGACTAAAGAGTAGACCAGGGAGACTCCATGGCAGTATATAAAAGTATGCACGAAGTGAAACAGGGAGATTAAAATTTCTCCCCCCTCTGTCAACATAGGTCAAATAACTAGTCATTAAGGAACTGGAGTAGGTGTGGGTAAATCCAGATTCTGCTCCATCTTCATCCGTGGAATCTTATGGATAATTTTGGACCAGTCACACTCAATCCAATCCACCCACATTATTAATGTGTGAAGAGAAAAAGAGGAGGAAATTATTATGTGCACCATCTAATGCTCCTGAATGAAAAGCAAAGTATAAATCAAATAAATAACCAACCAACCAACCAACCAACCAACCAACCAGGAAAGAGAACTGTTGCCTTCCTGTCCTATCTCTAAGGTTCTTAGATATATCCAGATTTCACTATATGATACAGAAAGCTGGATGAAGTGGATCCAAGCCTCATCTAGCAGAGTGCAAATCAGGAACATCTAGCAGATGTTCCTAATTTACATAAGGTGGTTTCCTAATATTCTTTTGGCCCGATCACTTCCTGTTGCAATGCTGCCATTTTTCAGCCTCTGCTTTGATCCCACGGTAATAGGGTCATCTTGCAAATACACAGACCTGTTTATCCCACAAAGAATGGGCTGCTGTTTCAGACTAAGTAAGAGAAATAGATTATACAAGTTATACGCTACCTACGTTTCTCTTGCCAGTATTGCTCTTATGCAAAAGGAGGAAGTTGTCGCTGGAATCGGAAACTGAAGCCAGTTAACTGTGTGCATCGTCTATTTGTTTCATCATCCTGTTTTCTTTCTAACATCATGCAGGAAAAAACCCCTTGTGAGAAACTTTTTTTATCTCTACCATCAGCCCTGAAGATAGGAAAAAGTCTTATCTAGCCCCCCACCCCCCAAAAAAAGCCTAAACTGGTTAAACAGAAGATTAAATTGATAGGCCAGCCTGCAGGAACCATCACACAATGTTACTACATCAATCCTCCAAGATTTCAATACCCATCACTCTCTGACACCCCACCAATTGCAAAGCTTCCCATCTGGAATAGATTCTTCCCCGTTCGCTTATTTATTTAACCCGGCATACTGCTGACTCCCCAAAACGTTCAGCCATTTGCAACAAAATCTTAAAACCCAAACATTAAAAACAGATGAAATAACAAGAAAGACACACAAGTAGAATGGGTACAGTTCATAATTTAAAAATAATAATAATGGAAATTAGGGGTGCAAAAGCCAAAGATTATGTGTAAGGGTTTTTTTTTCAGAACTGTCAACATGACACCCATGAATTCTGCAGTTTCTTCTCCAGAGATTTCAGAGAAGCAGACAACCACAGGAAGATGCGGTCCCAAGTGACTGACAGATGAATTTGTGGAAATTGTGGGAACCTATCTCCCCCATTGCCTCAGTAAACTTCGAAATTCAAAGGGAAGAAAGCATTGTCATAAGAGGTAAGGGAAGATACCTACAGTGGGGGGGGGGGGTTCCCCATAAAGGTTAACTGTGCACTGAAGTATCATTTCTAGACTGAAAGTTAGGCTGCATTTTTGCTGGGTATTTCCAGGGCTATTTTCATTTCACAAAAGACAAAACTTGCCATTAGCTGAAAGGCTCTATGTGGGAGGTAGGCTCCAGTGATAAACTCATCCTTTCTGTTTATGTTCTGTGGTCTCATTGTCTGAACTGGCGGTAGACAATCCTAAGAAAAGAAACATCTGGGGGAGATCTATATAGTCTCATTATCCAAATGTTTTTCACTATAAATGAAGATAGACAACAATTCTAGCATCCTCCACAATTAACAAGTAGATAAAAAGCGGGGAGAAAGCACAGGGCAAGAGAGGCACAGGAAGGGGTCCAGAAGCAGCAGCATTAGGAACTAGGATCAAATACTATTTATACCGAAGATATATTTTCTATAAAGGTGAAATGTCTTTTTTATTTGCTTTCAAAAACAAGAGAGCATAGGAGAGCTTAAGTAAGGTATTGTCTAGCGATAAAACTATACCCATGCAAGGAGCAAATAATCAGGAGCATTAGTTGAATTCAAATCATAGAAGAATTCCATTTTAATGTATGCCAATTAGTGTACATTTAAAGTGACAATAAAGTTATTCCAAGTCTAAGTTTATTATTGCTACCTATATACAGGTAGTCCTCAACTTACAACAGTTCATTCAGTGACTGTTCAAAGTTACAACTGATTGGAAAAAGTGACCATTTTTCAGTTACAATCTTTGTAGCGTCCCCATGGTCATGTGATCAAAATTCATATGCTTTGGCAACTGGTTCATATTTATGACCACTGCTGTGTTCCAAGGTCATGCAATCACCTTTTGCAAAGTCAATGGGGAAGCAAAGTCAATAGAGAAGCCAGATTTACCTAACAAACAAGTTACTAATTTATCAAATGCAGTGATTCACTTAACAATTGTTGCAAGATAGGTCGTAAAATGGAGCAAAACTCACTTAACAAATGTTTCACTTAACAACAGAAACTTTGGGCTCAATCCTCAAACTTTGGGTCCTAAATTGAAGACTATCTCTACAAGAATCTAGCCAACTAATAGTCAAAGTTAAATTGGGACTAGATAATGGAATTCGGGGAGGGGGGAGGTAGAGTTGGGGTTCTTGTGGCAATGCAATGATTCCAAAGTGATGACACGTTTAACCTCTCCTTCTAGTAACTTAGCTTTCTTTTCTCCTACAACCCACAGATTAAAAGTTATTTTAACCCAGACATACACGTGTGCCCTGGTTTCGTTTAAGATTCAAATCAAAAGTGGCATTCAGGTAGAAGTGACAAAGAATAATTCCATGTGTCTGATTTAAGAATAAACTAGAGGGAGTTCCTGAAACAAAACTGAATTGCAGGTGAAGTCCTCTCATCTCATTTGCAGAATGAATTCCACTATTCAGATTTTGAATCTGACAATGAATCGTCATAGGCCAGTGCTCAAAGGTGAGCAGCCAATGAGAAACCTTTCAGCAGTCAAGTTCCACCTCTCAAAGCTAGAATATGCATGAATTTTCACAATACTCAGGAAGCTGTCGTGTCTGGCAATGCATATTTGCCTAGAGTAGTTCCGTGGCAAAATAGGCAGCAAATTAATTTAACAATCATAATAAGACAGGCACCTGCCACATAACACCTCAGACCTAACAATTGTCGATAAGAAAGACAAAAAAGTCTGAATAGTGGATACGGCAGTGTCTGGAGACAGAAGAGAAAGACCAGAATACAAAGACCTACAAATAGAAATAGAAAGACTGTGACAAAGACAAGCAAGGATAGAACCAATAGCAATAGCATCTTGGGTGCAATCCCCAAAACAACTGGAGCACCACTTGAACACCACTGGCATTGACAAATTTGCCGTAAGTCAACTGCTGAAGGCAGCTTTACTTGGAACAGCTTCTATCCTGCGACGATATCTGTGACACCATCAAACATCCAGATCTGCTTATCCCAGGTCCTTGGACTAGGTAGACAAAAATGCCAAACCCAGTCTGAACATCTGGCTGATTGTACAATGATCAATAATAATAGCAATAGTACTTAGACTTATTCTAAGTCTAGAATTCACAGTGCTTTACAGCCCTCTCTAAGCGGTTTACAGAGTCAGCATATTTCCCTCAACAAACTGGGTCCTCATTTTATCGACCTCAGAAGGATGGAAGGCTCAGTCAAGCTTGAGCCGGTGAGACTCGAACTGCCAAACCGCCGGCAGAAGTAGCCTGTAGTACTGCATTCTAACCACTGCGCCACCACAGCTCCTAGTTATATATAAATCCTATATAGTAGTTAAATACTACTATATATAATACTTCCTCCTTGTACATTTTTTCTTCTCTCTTAAGATATGCTGGGTTTATATAATTGTACTCCGGTACCCACAAAGTTCCCCAGAAACTGCATTTTGGGAAGTATTAGAAGTTAGTCACACAGCATGAAGCATTGCAAATGTGATGTAGCTGGGTTTAGCTTCTGCCTAGATAATTCAGCAATTGTTATTTCGGGAAACAGATGTCAAGAAAGAAAAATGGGGAGATCAGGAGAGGCAACTGCATGATGAAGGGGTAGTCCAACTAAATGCAGGCTTCAGGACAAACTGAATTTTATCTTCCACCACTCAGGAACGGCAACAATTCAGTTAAATTCCACTTCCCATTGTGGCCACAGGGAGAGGTTATGAAAATTGCAGTCTAACATCTGGAGGAACACAAATAATAGAACAGGCCTGTCTGAAGAATTTTTTAGAAACACCGAAATAGATTTCCATTATTTCATATTTAATTTAAAATACCCTATTTTCTAATCCTCTCTGAGTAGTGAAAATAGTTAAAAACAGAACAATCACAGGAAGTTTTAACTTCCCATCCCATCCTCCTAGGCATCAAAAGTGCTAAATGAAACGGGGGGGGGGGGGTGTTGACCAGGGGTTGGGCTAGAAGACCTCCAAGGTCCCTTCCTGTTCTGTTCGATTGAATCTACTGATTGTTTGAAACAGAGTACTATGAAGGGAAGTCCCATTTTACTACTGGATGCACTTTAAAACCGTTCTCTTTACAAAACATTACAGCCTGAAAATTTTATCTTTTGAAGAAAAATTACAACCCAAGCTCCGATAATTCCAAGGATGCCTCCGATGCAGTGACAGATTATGTTAGATTATGTTAAATTATGTTCAGACAATAATGGCTTCAGTTCAACAAACTTG
The DNA here is from genome assembly GCF_029215685.1 of Pituophis catenifer annectens. NCBI lineage: Eukaryota > Metazoa > Chordata > Lepidosauria > Squamata > Colubridae > Pituophis > Pituophis catenifer. The sequence goes on along the minus strand of NW_027256886.1, from coordinate 14,106,004 downwards.
TTTTCGTTGGAAAATGTGTGAAGATAAGCAGAAGTGGGCTTTTAGACAGCTTCTTAAATGAGAACACACCCCTTTATTTGGCTGATGTGGAATGCAGGACCCAAAGCAAATAATCAAGGCTCATCTATCACGTAAATGCCCGCCTGCGTCATTTTCTCCTCCTTTTTTGAAACATATAAATATCAGTGCTTGTCTTTTTCTAGATCTGTGTGTGTGTGTGTTACTATGAGAGAAGGTAAACCCTAACAGTATGTACTGAACAATAAACATCGAAGTGAGCCTGGGTTATTTGCTTTGGGTCCTGTTTTTTTTAATTCCACATCAATCAAATAAAGGGAGGTGTTTACCTGTATTTCATAGTTCATAGAGAGAACTATGGAGAGAGACCACAAACTTGATTGAAGTAACCGTGGTAGGATAAATAATCCTTTTTTTCCCCCTCTTCAATCTTCTTGTTCCTCCCCAGCCATATCTAGTTTTACAGCTCTCCCGCATAACTAGGTTTTAATTACTTTACATCAATTCACGCAAACGAACAATAAGTAACTTGAGCTTATGTTGTTAAACACATCCTGGAATGCACCAGATCAATTTCTATTACCAAGCACAAAAGCTGCATCAACAATATTTGTGCTGCAAGACACTGCATGTTGCAGCATAGTATATTTCTCATCAGATTCCACTGAAGTTAACTGCAAGCAAACGTAATTAACCACATTTTAGCCTCCAGTGTTGGGCAAGTACAGGCTGCATTGGTTAGCCTCTGACCTAGTGAAAATCCTGAATATTGGCTTATTTCACTAACCTCTGGTTCGGTTAAGCATGAGTAAAGGTGCTGGGTTTTCACCCAACCTCTCTGCCTCTGGCAAAGTCCCAAAAGAATCTTTCAAATCATAACAGGAACCTGGCCATGGAACATAGTCCACTTCAGAGCATTTTGCTTCAGCAAAATAACAACCTTCCAGTGTTTAGATAACAAAGGCTAATCTGGGACATTTTACAATAACCTTTGCTGACCAAAGGTTACAGGCGGTAGTCCAGTGTTGAAAAGTGTACATAAGGCAAAAACAAGGAATACCTGTTTTGACCCCTGGAGGAATAAGGTGTATATACCTTTTGTTCATAAAGAGTACTAGTTTTCTCCAAACAAGAAATGCATCATTCTTTAGTTGGCCACCAAGGTAACAGGTATCACACAATACCTTGAATTTCTTCCCAGTGTTTTGGAGCCAAATATATAGGGCAATTTTATTTAATCTGCTCAGTGACTCAGGTTAAGTAGGAAGGTAGGTAGGTAGTTGTGCTCTACTAAAAGTTCGTGGTGGAATAATGGAGATGCACCTTGGGCAACATTGGGTGATTAATGTGCTATTTTACCTGGGCTTGGAAGAGCTGAGTGGGCTTTGTTCTTTTTAAAAGGCATTATGTAAAACTGGTTTTTAGCAGGACAAAAGTGCTATTTCCTGCTCCCAATTCAGCATTTGTGACTGCAATGGCCCCTAAATACCAAGGAAAAGGGAGGGGCTGGGGCCTCAAACTGCATCCTCCCTCCCCATTTGCTCCTCAGTGGGCTGAGATAAGAGATCCTACTATTTTTTATTTCAGCACTGGGGCGGGGGTCTGCAAAATGCCCTTTATACTTGAGCATCCAGAGTACCACAGGATCTCCTGCCTTCTTCAACAAGCCAGGATCCAGTAAAACAAAAGCAATGTGTGAATCCAGCCAATGGTTTAGAAAAACCACTGAGAAAAGCATGGAAGTAGGCAGGATGGGCAACTCCCTTGCTCTTCCTGATCAGCTGGTTGCAGGAAATGTGTCTGAATTGTGGAAATGAGTGAAAGGAAGAAGCCAAATGCAAGCTTAGCCCCTTCTTCCCCTTGCCTAAATAACAGAATGGGCTTGTGGGAGGGCTGATTTAGTTTCATCTGTAACTATTCCTCTGGAATCAGTCCTACAGGAGTTAAACAGCATTTTTTAACCATTATTTTTCTTTTAAACTTTTCCATGCAGTAATATATATATATAATAAAGGCTCACTTTCTGCTTTGGTTAGTAATTGTTTTATTTTTCAAAGTGGAGAAGTGAAACATTCAACTTTCCCCCATAGAAAATCCAGAACTTTGGCAAAGTAATTTAGCAGCCAGACCTGTGCAATACAACAACTTTTAAACATACAAGATGAATGTTGCAAGATGAGACTGGAACTGCTTCAGGGAAATTCAGTTAGGACCGGTTGGTAGGAAGAAATTACTGTATACTGCCTTTTGGTGCAGAAATAGAAATCTTATCTCGCTGGAATGCCCAATGGGTAGATACCATTCTCCCAGCGTTTGTTTGTTTTTTGAAAAGAAAACCCACTAAGAAAACAAACCAAGCCCACAGAGATTGTGCTCTGAAGTGCTGAGTAGGCACCATACCAGCGGTTTTTCAAACTTGTTTCTCAAACTTTCCCAACACGCTTGGCTGGGGAATTCTGGGAGTTGGGGGTTGCCAAGTTTAGGAAACTCTGCATTATACCAACCCAGCCCAACACGAACTCCATGGTTCTGTAAAGAGTTCAAATCTCACACCAGAAGCCAATGTATGTATGTATGGCACAAAAACCCAGGAAGACAAAGAGAGCCCACTTTTAAAACTGAGGTAAACAAAGGCCGATCGTTTTGCAGCCTTTTGTGAAGTTTTTAACCCTCTCGGGTGAGGCGTGAGGGGAAAGAAATGGCTGCCTGTTTTTTTTTTTTAAACATGGTTAGTTCTGAGTCGTATTCTTTAATGCACGTTTAGCTGAAACACAGGACAGGAGGCAGCAGGCGCTGTGCATTTGTTTGGAGCATAGGACTTGCAGGCGCTGCACCGTTTCTTTGCAAATAAGTACAGTAACAGCAAAACCTTGGTTAGTTCAATCCCGCTAAAACCAAAGACCATCTCCCGCCATTGACTTGTCTCCCCCTTCCCCTACAAAAAAAAAACCGGGCAAAAAACCGTATAAAGGATTTCCGCCTGCTTGCACTGCAGCCACGAACGTTTCTTGCCAATTTAATCCTCGTGCTGGGCTTTATGGGTTTATTACTCTAGTCTAGAGTAAGAAACAAGTTTATATCGTTTGTGGATAAGGAAAGAAAGGGAAGACTGGCGGATTCGGTCGGCCGCGAAGGAAACTTCTGTATTTGGCTAAAACAAAGCATCGGGGCAGGAGGCGAATAGGCCCGATTCGAGAGAAGAGCCAGAAAGCTGCAGATCAGGGGATACGAAATAGCAGCTGAGAAAAGTATTTTCTCAGTATTGAAGAGTATTGAAAAGTATTCGCGGTGCATTGAGCGAGCGATCCTTTGCAACGTGGGCTTTGTTGGAGTAGTGACCTAAATTGCAAAGGGGAGGGGAAAAAAAAAAAGAGATCGGGTCGTGCGTTTTGCAGCAAATCCGATGGGAGTTGCAAAAGGACATGCATCCCAAGGGACCCCTCTTGCAAGCGTAAAAATGCATGATTACGCTTAAATTAATATACTACTAACCTATTCAGGTATTAAGTAGTAATGTATTTATATTAAGCGTAAGGGGGGGGGGGCTGAAGAAACCTGTTTTGCAAGCAGTAAAGCCTTCCCCTCTCCCCTCTCTCCTCTCTCCTCCCCCCCGCCAGACGGACCCATGAACGTCGCACCGACCTGTTGCAGCTCGTTGGTGAAATAAAGGAAAGTGATCGCCACGCAGATGGATTGCAAGAGGACGGCGAAAATCAGGACGAGCCCGCAGGTCTGGCCCGTGCTGGGACCGCCGGATGCCACCATGGTGGTCGCTGGCGGACAACAACCAAAAAAAAAAAAAATATTGGGGGTTGGGGGGTTTCGCACGAGTGAAAGAAAGAGCGGACGGGCGAGGGGAGACTCCGTCCCTGTGTGGAGAGAGGGAGGCCTGGCGGGCTCGGATTGGGGTAGTTAAGGTGGAGCCGCGTCCGGACTTCGCCTTTCAAAGCCCGCTTTGCTCCTCCTCCTTTTCCTTTCTTTCTCTCGCTCGGCGGCGCCTGCTTGGCAGTTTTGGAAAGTCTATGGGAAGTTGGGAAAAGATCCCAGGATAGGAAGGAAGGGGAGGGGAGGAAAGGAAGGATAGGAGGGGAGGGGAGGGGAGGGGAGGGGAGGAGGGGACGGAAGGAAGAGAAAGAAAGAAGAAAAAGAAAAAGAAAGAAAGAAAGAAAAGAAAGAAAGAAAGAAAGATCTATCTATGGAAAGTCTCAAATCATCCAGGGTCGTGGTTATCCCGTAGGTACTTTTTCCAAAAGGCAACTGAAAAAGTTTCGTGGATGAGAAGAAAAAGAAAGAAAGAAAGAGAAAGAAAGAGAAAGAAAGAGAAAAAGATCTATGGAAAGTCTCAAATCATCCAGGGTCGTGGTTATCCCGAAGGTACTTTTTCCAAAAGGCAACTGAAAAAGTTTCTTGAATGAGGAGAAAGAAAGGAAGGGAAAGGAAAGGAAAAGAAAGGAGGAAGAAAGATCTATGGAAAGTCTCAAATCATCCAGGGTCATGATTATCCCGAAGGTACTTTTTCCAAAAGGCAACTGAAAAAGTTTCTTGAATGAGGAGAAAGAAAGGAAGGGAAAGGAAAGGAAAAGAAAGGAGGAAGAAAGATCTATGGAAAGTCTCAAATCATCCAGGGTCGTGGTTATCCCGAAGGTACTTTTTCCAAAAGGCAACTGAAAAAGTTTCTTGAATGAGGAGAAAGAAAGGAAGGGAAAGGAAAGGAAAAGAAAGGAGGAAGAAAGATCTATGGAAAGTCTCAAATCATCCAGGGTCGTGGTTATCCCGAAGGTACTTTTTCCAAAAGGCAACTGAAAAAGTTTCTTGAATGAGGAGAAAGAAAGGAAGGGAAAGGAAAGGAAAAGAAAGGAGGAAGAAAGATCTATGGAAAGTCTCAAATCATCCAGGGTCGTGGTTATCCCGAAGGTACTTTTTCCAAAAGGCAACTGAAAAAGTTTCTTGAATGAGGAGAAAGAAAGGAAGGGAAAGGAAAGGAAAAGAAAGGAGGAAGAAAGATCTATGGAAAGTCTCAAATCATCCAGGGTCATGATTATCCCGAAGGTACTTTTTCCAAAAGGCAATTGAAAAAAGTTTCTTGGATGAGAAGCGAAACTTTTTCAAAGAAAAAAAAACACTAAGAAAAGTTCAATTGACTTTTGGGGGTGGTGGGGAAAGCACTTTTGGAACGGAGGAATGCCTTGTTCATCAGCTCGTGCTCGCTGCATTTAGGTGAATTCAAACTCTTTGCACAACGTGTCTATGGAGATTCTCAGTCATCCAGGTCCTAGTTGTCCCAAAGGCATTTTTTTCCAAGAGGCAACTGGGCTTTCTGGTTTTTCCTGGAAGACGTTTCGCTTCTCAATCCAAGAAGCTTCTTCAGCTCTGACTTGCATATTCCACACCATCCAGTCAGAGTTGAAGAAGCTTCTTGGATTGAGAAGCGAAACATCTTCCAAAAAAACCCAGAAAGCCCAGTTGCCTCTTGAAAAAGCACCTTTGGGACTTCACACAACATGTTTAATCCCGAAGGAATCCGTTTCCTAGAATTTGCACAAGACCTTGAACCATCAAGTAAATCAGGCTGGGTTTGCAGAGCACAGCATAGGACGGCCAAAACAAATGGAGATCAGAGCTAAGCAAATTTGGCAGTTTATACCACTGCTGCTGCATTGCTGACTAAGTTAAATCTACTGTAGGAATCAGATAAGGGTAGTGTGAGAAGCGATCCCATTGAGTCATTTCATACTTTAATTCGTACCAGTGTCTACATCTAGAAAATGAGTTTGTTTAGTAACCTGTTTAAATGTGTTGTGTGAATGCAGTTACACTGTGTTTCCAAATCCAGAAGGTACTGTGAGTAGTTATAAGAGGAAGAAGGTAGAGTAATCCTTAAACTGGCTAATTCCTTCCATTCTGGCCTTTCGACATTCAGAGTCAAAACCACACAGTTGAGAAGAAGAAAAACTGAACTGTTGGGTTTGTGCATTTGAAAGGCAAAATATGTATTATATTAATCAGCGTAATGGCCAGGAAAGTGGCAGAATTTATCTGAGCTTGAAAAACTAAGCATGCTTGGATGGACACCACTAGGAAATCCAAGCCTGCCTGATAAATTCAGGAAGAAGGCAATGGTAAACAACTCTGATATTTTTGTCAAGAAGACGTCATAGTTTGATTGAAGAAAATGTTATCTACTAAAAATACATTTCCATAGTTGATGGGTTCTAAATATTTTTACTACTGGTTCTGTAGGCGCGGCTTATTTTGTGGGTGTGGCTTGATAGTCATGTGACAACTATTTAGTATTTAGCGGAGGTACTGGTCTGCTTTTAACTGCTTGCAGAGCTGTGCTGATCTACCCATTTATTTTTGCTGGCACTGATCTACTCATGTATTTTTGCAGGCACTGGTCTACCCATTTATTTTTGCAGGCATCGGTCTACTCATTTGTTTTCTTTTAACACTGATCAGCTGTAGGGCGGCCCTTTGAAGCCCTGTGGCAAGAGTTTAAACTGTTTTTTTCCCTCTAGCCATCAGCTGGGACTCAGGAGGCAGCAATAGATTGGGGGTGGGGCCAAATAAAAGGTAAGAATAACACAGGGGAGGGGGCGGGGGGGCAGAACCGGTTCGTTGATGTCATATCCTCACCGCTACCGGCTCGGCGGAACCAGGAGGAACCCACCACTGGTGTAAGGGACACCATCCAAAGTTCTGATTCACTACCTGATTCATCACATACCATATTTTTCGGAGTATAAGACACACCTTTTTCCCCCCCTAAAAGGGGGTGAAAATGTAGGTGGGTCTTATACAGCAAATGTAGGCCCGCCCACCCACTGGCCCCCACCCTTTGGCCTCTGCCTCCCAGCAGTTACCTCCTTGCAGCAAACAGCAAGAAAAAACAGCTCCTTTCAGCTTCAGCACAGCCTAATTAGCACAAGTTGATTAGATCGGCCTCTCATCTGTTTTGTGCAGGCCTCTGTTGCTTGCTGCAAGGAAGAAAATTGCTGGAGCAGATGTTTTTCCCCTTGTGCTAATCAAGCTATGCTGAAAACGAAAATGAAAGTAAAGCAGGCTGTTTGCTGTTTGCTGCAACCAGGCAAAATTGCGCAGAGGCAGAGGGAGATTTCTTTTTCTTCTTTTCCTCACCTAAAAAGGTAGGTGCGTTTTATAGTCCGGTGCATCTTATACTCCAAAAAATATGGTAAGTTGGTTTTTCTAGCAAAGATTCAGACCTATGACCACAATTGAGCGCAAAATTTCTGCTACAGGAACTAGTTGAATGAGTTTTGCCCCATTTTATGACCTTTCTTAACCATGATACAGTAGTTAAATTAATAACATGGTTATGAAGTGAATCTGGCTTCCCATGAACTTTGCTTGTCAGAAGATTGCAAAAGGTGATCACATGACCCCAGGACACTACAATTGTGATAAATATGAACCAGTTGCCAGCCATCTGAATTTTGATCATGTTGTCATGGGGATGCTGCAATGGTCAGAAGTGGGAAAAAGGACCATAAGTCACTTTCTTTCAGTGCCGTTGTAACTTTGAGCAGTCACTATGCAAATAGTTATAAGTTGAGGATTACCTGTACATTAAAAAGCAACTTCAAGAAGGATCCAAATGTCTTCATCCATTCCTCTACACCAGGGGTATCAAACTCGATTTCATTGAGGGCTGCATCAGGGTTGGTTTGACTCAGGGAAGAAGAACCTTGGTGGCGCAGCAGACTAAAGTGCTGTTAACTAGCACCAGCTGCCTGCAATTACTGCAAGTTCGAATCTCACCAGGCTCAAGGTTGACTCAGCCTTCCATCCTTTCGAGGTAGGTAAAATGAGGACCCAGATTGTGGGGGCAATAAGCTGACTTTGTATAAAAAAGAACACCGCTGGGGGGGGGGGGATGCATGAAAGCTCTACTAAGCAGGTATATACAAAAGTATGAAGGCTATTGCTTAACGCATTGTAAGCCGCCCTGAGTCTCCAGAGAAGGGCGGCATATAAATTGAACTAATAAATAAATAAATTACTTACCTTCCTTACCGGTTCAGAAGTGCACTTGCTTCACACGCGTGCACGTGTGACACGTGTGCGCAGACCCTCTGCGCATGCGCAAAACCTGCACATGCGCAGAGGGTAAAAAACATTACTTCCTGGTTAAAGCCAGGAAGTAACGACACCCAGGTGGGTGGGCGGAACCTCGCACCGCCATCGCTACCGGTTCTCCGAACCACCTGCCACAATTGCTACCAGATCACCTGATCCAGCCCAAACCGGGAGCATTTCACCCCTGGTTTGACCTTGGGGGTGGGCGTGGCCAGCTCAACGTCACTTGTGTCAGGGGCATCTGTGGTGGTCCGACCACTCTGCCAGTGAAAATGGGGTCCGTAGCTCTGTTTTCAGCTGCCACGGCCTCCTGCACCCTCTGCCAGTGAAAATGGAGGTCTGTTTTTGCTGGCAGAAGCACTGTGGGTCGGTCCTTCACTGTTTCCAGGGTGGCCCAGCAGACCAGATCTGGCCCCCGGGCCTTGAGTTTGACACCTCTGCTTTACACCACTGGTGTCAAACTCAATTGTCACATTGCCGTCACGTGACATTTTGAGATGTTTTTCCCCTTCGCGGAGCTGGGGTGGGCGTGGCCTGCATGTGACGCATCTAGCCTGTGGGCAGCCAGTTTGACACTGCTGCTCCACTGTCCCGCTGAAATTTTATCAGATGGGTTATTCTCAGTGAGCATCCAGTAGGACAAACTTCAGCAATTCCCCCACCCATAAGAAACAACCCCTTTTATGAGCAAAAGAACATCACTAGAGACACAAACCAAAATTCCCTCCCAACACATAACACACTGTATGTCTAGGACAGAATTGAGGGTTTTCTTAACACTCCATGACTGACGGCAGTTCAGAAATGGTGGCAGTGGTTGGGTTTTGCAATCACCTTCACTGGTAGTTTTGCCAGTCATAGAAATGATGGTAATTGCAGATGGACTTCAGGATAAATGAGAGAGAGAGAGAGAGTAAAGAACTCCTGTGGATCCTTGAATGGGCACCAGGACAATGCAAAAACCATTGGGTACCAATCCCAGGAAAAAACAGATTGAAGTAGTGGTGTCCTGGAGTAGAAACCAGGAGAGGATGAGTTCTAGTACTGTCTCATGCATGGAAGTCAACTGGATGACTTTAGGCCAATCTCTCTCAGCCCTAATAAGAAGAAGGCGTGAGCAAGCAACTTTTGAAAATTTTGCCAAAAAAGCATTCTTAGAAGTCGGGAATTGAGGCTGTTTTGAAGATGCAACACCCCACCCCACAGACAGAAGTTATTTTCCTTCCAATATGGATTAGAGTGAGGTGTTCGAGTTCATTCTCTGTAATATCAAATTGTTGTTTTGTATCAGCTTAAATGTGACAATTCATCACGATTAGGAAAGACTTGCCCAGAATCAGGCTGACTAACTCATTCTTGTCTGCAGTAACCAGGATTTCATTTTTTCCCCCTAGCTTGTACAACAGACCTTTTTGCCTGAAACTCTTTGTTAGGAGTTGTTTTGGTCATAGAGCTTACAATTTTTAAACTAAACATATCTGTTTAGCATTTATGCAATGCAAATCAGTAAACACATTTGATTGCTGGTAAAATACACAGTTAACAAGTATTTGAGTGTAAAATGGAAATTCTGAAATGAAATAAACGTTCAGCAAAGGGTTTTTCTTTCAAGGAGGAAAAGACACAGAATTGCATGATACTGAACAAGATTGATAATGTGACTGTTAGTAATACAAAAAGACGTTACGTTTCAGTTTTTCTTACTCATAATTTCCTTGTTCTTTTGAGCATCATTGGTCTCCTGGTTTCATTTTCCTAGAAACAAACTGAAAATTCACGTGTGGCTAAAAAAGAAACGATCTCGTGTATTCCGAAATATTGGAAAGGAAAGAATGAGTTATTTGTCACCAGAATATTTTTTTTTTCTGTCATCACAAATATGTTTTGGAGAGTCCAAGACCCAAATTTTGTATCCCATATTATTGGTTCTTGTAAAGTTGGTATGTATAGGAGATTGAGTTAGGCCAGTGATTTTTTGATTTTCTGGATAAACCCTATTCGGAGTATCATGGAAATATTTTAACCCTGATGTAAAAAAGTAATTTACATCAATGTGTAAATTATCTATCTAAATTACTGTCTTAGCATCTTTCAAGTCTGAATTTATCTTGCATTTTCTGAAACACCTTTGATTGATTCTAACCAGATAATGTCTCACTGCAACTTTCTGTTTCCATTCAGGCTATTTTAACCCATCTGCAAAATTGTTGTGTTCTTATTTGTCGTGTATTTATGATGGTTGCAGCATCCCAGGTTCATGGGATCCCCTTTTGCGGCCTTCTGACAAGCAAAGTCAATAGGGAAGCCAGATTCACTTAACAACTGGGTTACTAACTTAACAACTGCAGTGATTCACTTAACAACTATGGCAAGAAAGGTCGTAAAATGGGGCAAAACTCTTAACAAATGTCTCACTTAACAACAAAAACTTTGGGCTCAATTGTGATCGTAAGTCAAGGACTATCAGTAGTCCATACAAAAAAAGTTGTCGTACAAAGGGGAGTCAGATTAATCGTGTTCACAGAGTTAATAAAATATATATATATATATTTGTTGTGTTTCTTCCCATGACACTGAAGTGGTTTACAACTGTCTTCATAGTATGTTTTTCAGCTTCCCACCCTACACTAAGTGTTTATCAATCTCAGCAGCTTTAGGTTGTGTGGACTTCAACTCCCAGCATTCCCCAGCCAGCCATGACATGCTGGCTAGGGAATTCTGGGGGTAAAAGCAATGGTGAAATCTAAAATTTGTTACTACCGGTTCTGTGGGCGTGGCTTGGTAGTGGTGGGGTTAATGTGACTGGGTGGGCATGGCCAATTTTTTTTTTTACTTTTAAAACCATTTTTTACATGTAAAACCATGTAAAAATGCTTTCAAAAGGCTCTGACAATCCCAGCTGAGTTGCCTGATCGTCAGAGGGTTTTTTTAAAAACCCTCGGCCATCAGGCAACTCAGCTGGGATCGTCAGAGGCATTTAAAAGAAAAAAAGCCTCTGATAATTGTGCAGTTCAGCTGGGCATGGGGGGCAGGGGCAGGGATTTTTGCTACCGGTTCTCTGAACTGCCCGCCGCCATCGCTACCTTCTCACCCAAGCCGGTCCGAACCGGGAGCATTTCACCCCTGGGTAAAAGTCCACACATCTTAAAGCTGCTGAGATTGAAAAATGCTGCTATAGATAATCTGTCCTCTAAATATTAACCACATCTAACCACTTAACTTTCTAAATCATGCAAAGTTTAACAAACGGCTGAATGTTTACTTCTTTCCTACTTCTGGACTTTGTGCAAACAATCTTGTAGGAATTTCCTCACAGAAGTTGAAAGTCTCTTTGAGATATTTCTGGACAGGAAACACTATTTTGAGCGCTGTTAAAATGTAGATCAAAGCTGTGTAGGTAGAGTACCAATTTTTTAAGTACCAATTGTAGAGTACAAAAGAGCTTTTCTTAGTAACCACTGGCATGTTTGAGTCATAAAGGGATCCTTGTTTCATGGGGAAACTTTCTGCTGATGTATGGAAATACAGCTTCAGTGGCATTGTAGCTGAGGATGGCATCTTCAAACTAAAATTTTCCTTAATTTGTGTGTGTATGTGTCTTTCTTCTTCTGTGCTGTACTCTAGATATAGAGAACAAAACAAACTAGGCCATACAAAACATTTGCTAAACCAACTCTTGAGTACAGCTCATCTGCCTGGAACCCACACTGTATATCAGACATTAATACAATTGAGTGAGTCCAGAGGTATTTCACGAGAAGAGTACTCCACTCCTCTGCTCACAACAGAATACCTTATGCTTGAAATTTTGGGATTAGACAATTTAGAACTACACCGCCTTCGGACTGACCTAAGTGTAGTACACAAAGTTATCTGCTACAATGTCCTACCTGTCAATGACTACTTCAGCTTCAACCACAACAATACACGAGCACACAATAGATACAAACTTAAGGTAAACCACTCCAAACTCGATTGCACAAAATATGACTTCAGTAACAAGAGTGGTCAATGCCTGGAATGCACTACCTGACTCTGTGGTTTCTTCCCCAAACCCCCAAAACTTTAACCTTAGACTGTCTACTGAAGACCTCACCCAAATCCTAAGAGGCCTTTAAGGGGCATGCATAAGTGTACCAACATGCCTACTGTCCCTGTCCTAATGTCCCCATTTATTCATATCCTTATCCTGTATTCATAATCATATTTGTACTTATATCCGTTATCTTATACGTGTTTGACAAATTAAAAAATAAATATCTGCAAGGATTAGAGCAGGCATGTCCAACCAGAGGTCCACAGGCCACCTCCCCCCCGGACAGCTAGAAATATGGTTCCACAAGATTGTAAACTTTTAATATTATTATGTGATTTTATATTATACAGGATCCAATCTGGATCAGTCACCGGAACCAGAGGTTTAGTCTTTCAAGCTTTCAAACTCATACTGGAGCCCATCCTGAGGGAACTTAATCTCTACCAGAATGTGTGCTTTGGGCTATTCTGAGTGTGGTATTTATGTGGTACCCAGTTCTGTGTGGGCCCCCTAACTTTTGATTGGGGTATGGATGGCCTGCCACTAAGTGGTTGATACAATATTACGTATTTTATATATGGCCCAAAACAATTCTTCACTCTGTGCGGCCTAGGCAAAAGCTTGGACACCCATGAATTAGAGCAGGGGTCTCCAAACTTGGCAACTTTAGGACTTGTAGACTTCAATTTCCAGAATTCCCCAGCCAGGCTGACTGACCTGATCTTAGACCTGAAACATTTGACCTCATCTTTAGACTTTCCTGCTTTATTTTCATCTTCTGCTTCCTCATTGCCTTTTGAAGAGTTCTGGGAGAATTTGAATGTTTACATGCTGGGCTGTTTGATAATGATGATGATTACATGCCATAAAGTTGTGGTGAACTCTTAGCGATCAGGTAGATTGTTTTCTTCATCAATCATGTCCTTCAACTCTTCCGAAGATGCACTCATATACTGATTATACTTTTCTTATCTTTCCTTCCACCTTTCCCAGCGTTAAAGCCTTCTGAAGCCCCACTTTCCCAGCATTGACACCTCCTAAAGAAGAGCTAGGTCTTCACATAATGTATCTGAAGTAGGATAGTTTGACCCTGGACCTGTGTATCTCAAGTGAGAACTCTGATTTGTTTGATGATCCATTAGTTTGCTTTCTTGGCTGTATCTCAGAAGCCTTGTCCTAATTTTGCGAAGCTTCTTCTCTGGTAACACTGTACTGCTAACTAGGGTATAAAAACCTTTGCCAGACCATTCCTTGAATACAGCTCGTCTGCCTGGAATCCACACTGTATATCGGACTTTAATACAATTGAGCGGCTCCAGAGGTATTTCATGAGAAGAGTACTCCACTTCTCTGCTCACAACAGAATACCTTATGCCACAGGCTTGAAATTTTGGGCTTGGACAACCTTGAACTATACCACCTAGGTCTGACCTAAGCATAGTACACAAAACTGTCTGCTACAAAATCCTACCTGTGAGTGACTACTTTAGCTTCAACTGCAGTAATATACAGGCAAACAATAGGTACAAACTCAAGGTAAACCGCTCCAAACTCTATTGCAGGAAATACGACTTCAGCAATAGAGTGGTCAATGCCTGGAATGCTCTACCTGATTCCATTGTTACTTCCTCAAACCCCCATAGCTTCAACCTTAAACTGACTACCATGGACCTCACCCCATTCCTAAGAGGTCTTTAAGGGGCGTACATAAGTGGACCAGCGTGCCTACCGTCCCTGTCCTACTGTCCCCATTTACTTGTACTCATTTCATGTGCTCATGTCCATGTTTATACTTACTGTATACCTGTTATCTCGTACATGTTTGACAAACTAAATAAATAATAAAACGCCAAAGTTCAAAAAAACATCAGTGCTCTTCCTATCCCACTTCTTCAAAGTCCATGAACTTGGTGGTAATAATACAAAAGATTACTTAGCTATTCCCCGGTGGGGGTTTTTCATGAACTAATGCAACAGACTGCTTTTTATGTGTAATTAATCAGTGACATTTTAAAAAATGGGTATCCAAAAAGTTCAATGTAAGTTAATTTATAAAGAATTGGGTTGAGATCTTTTTCAGTTGCATTGACAAAAATTGCCCCTGAGTGATTTCATTGAAACATCCTTATTACTATATTACTTATTAATATAAACATCAAAGGAGGAGCAGGTGTTGCTTACACACTTAGTCTCACTTTCTGAAACTTGTCCTCACAAATTACATGTTGGGCTTCTTCCAACAGCTACATAATTCAGCCTTTCATGACAGAGGTGTAAACCAGATTTCTCTGCAATATTTGAGGATTCCAACAATATAGGTAGTCCTCAACTTACACCAGTTCATTTAATGACCGCTCAAAGTTATAATGGCACTGAAAAAAGTGGCTTATGACAGTTTTTCACACTTAACGACTGTTGCAGCATCCCCATAGTCACATGATCAAAATTTGGATGCTTGACAAGTGACTCACATTTATGACGGTTGCAGTGTTCCAGGGTCATGTGTTCTCTTTTGCGAGCTTCTGACAAGCAAATTCCATGGGCAAGTAGATTCACTTCCTATGTTACTAATTTAACAACTGCAGTTCCTGATTCACTTAACAACTGTGGCAAAAAAAGGTCATGGAATGGGGCAAAACTTACTTAACAACTATCACTTAGCAACAAACATTTTGGGCTCAATTGTGGTCATAAGTCGAAGTTTACCTGTATCTCAATATTCTTTTTGCTAATTCTAACATTTCAAGTCCATTCTTTCTAGAAACCTCAGTAAACAAAATGAAGGAAAGAAGTATGTTATGCAAATAAAACATTCTAGGCAAATGTGCAAATTCCAAGAAGAATTAAGGAAATAGCATTAAACCGATCCTCCTTTTCATTGCGTTTAACTGGAAAAAACTAGACCAGGGGTCTGCAACCTTAAAAACTCAAAGAGCCATTTGGACCCGTTTCCCACAGAAAAGAAAACACCGGGAGCCACAAAACCCATCCCGTGCCTGACTATTTCTTGAGCGGCCACAAAACTAGCATATGTAGTTGAATTAAAGGTTCTGTTTTCTTCTGAAACTTTTCTTTTCTTGGATTATATCCATGGTTATTGAAAAGCTCAATAAATCGTGTGCCGGCAGGTGTCGCACATTGGCGGTTGTGACGCATATTTTGAATGACGGAGCTGCAGCAGTGGGGTTGCTGACACCTAAACTAGACTACTCTGATCTTTTCAGATGGGGACAGTAGTATGTCTTATAATTCTCTGCTGGGGATGAGGGAAGTTGTAGTCCAACATATGTGAACAAAATCCAATTTTGAAGACGTTTCGCTACTGGAATCTTGACAGTGATTAGTTCTTGTATTGTGCTAAATTCTTTTCTTAATCATAGTTCCTTGAATTAAGTCATAATTGACTGTGCTGACAATACACAGGGCCACAAGAAACCAAAACTTATTGTTGCTTAGGTTTATAAACTTACCTAACATGTTTAGAATGAAGAGTTGGAGTGACCTGGAATGTCCCTCTTAAGACAAAGTCAATACAAGTTCAGAAAGGTTGAAAAACAATCTTAAAAGGATTTATACTTGAAGGAATTGAGCTGTGACTCTGATTTTGTGAGCTCCCAAGACAAACTAAATTGATGTGGAAGCTCAGAACAATAATTAGATAATGAGTTAACCATTTCATAATAAATACCTAGTGTAGAAGTTTTCCTAAGATGTTGCTACTTGCTATTTGTGTTGATCTATGATAATCTCGCTATTATATTCTTTAAGATGCTTCCCCTAGAAAAATTCTAGCCATGGAGAAGACTTATTTTTTAGAATCTCACTATTATTTTCATATCTTGTCTCTTAAAATATGTGAACTGAAATTATGGGTAATTATAACATTGTGGATGACATGTGTACATATTTTCCCGACTTAAAAGCATTCTGTTGCAGAAACAACTGCCGAGAATACTTATTCATTGCTTATTCACTAAAAGAAAAGGTAAGTCCTTGAGAAACCATATCAGGTTTTTCTGGAAGTTGTGGTAGGATTACACCCTTCTCTCAAGTCTCTCTGAAAATTAATGCTTTTCTATTTTGTTCCTGATAGACTTGAACCTGAGTAGTTGTGTCTCCCTAACCTGTTCCTGTGATTGGTACATATCTTGATTTTGATGGTCAAGCACCAGACATTGAGTGGAGAATATTATGAAAATGGATGACTAATTGGAACGCCAGCTGTTCCAACTCTTTAATTAGACACAACATCATCTCCTTTGAGTCAATGCTGCATCTGATATGTATAGATAACAAGCAAATTTCCTTGTCTGAAATATTAGTGAAATATTAGTGCCGCTTTATAAAACCGTAGTAAGACCAACACGGCAACCAATTTTGATCACAATGCCACAAAAAAGATGTTGAGACTTTGGGAAAAGTTCAGAGAAGAGCAACTAAGATGATCAATGGCCTGGAGACTAAACCATATGAAGAACAGCTACAGGTTTTGGGTTTGGCTAGTAGTCTAAAGAAAAGAAGAATTAGGGGTGACATGATAGCAGTATTCCAGTATTTGAGGGGCTGCCACAAAGAAAAGGGGGTCAAATTATTCTCGGAAGCACCAGAGGGCAGGAGAAGAAACAATGGTTGGAAACTAATCAACGTGGAATTAAGAAGACACTTCCTAACAGAGAACAATTAACCAGTGGAACAGCTAGCCTCCAGAAAATGCGGGCGCTCCATCACTGAAGGTTTTTAAGAAGAGACTAGACAGTCACTTGTCTGAAGTAGACCTCCAAGGTCCCTTCCAGCTTCGCTTCACTCCTATCCTATCCTATCCTATCCTATCCTATCCTATCCTATCCTATCCTATCCTATCCTATCCTATCCTATCCTATCCTATTACTCTACTCTACGCTACTCCACTCCACTCCACTCCACTCCACTCTACTCTACTCTACTCATGTGCCTGGGCTTCTTAGGTATTTACAACTTCCATACCAATCCCCATTTCTCGGCCTCCAGCAATTCAGCAGCACTTACTCAGTGGGTATGCATAACTGTCAACCAGAAAACCATAGTTTCAAGGGGTGCATCTCTGGAAGGGAGGAGAGCACTGCAAAGCAGCTATGGGGATGTGATCTATGAGATAGAGCAGTGATGGCTAACCTTTTTGCCATCGCGTGCCAAAAGCGGGGAGCGCTGTGGGGTCACATGCACACGTGCCCACATTCACAATTCTATGCGTCCCCCCTCCCCGTGCTTTCCCCGCTTTTGGCATGCGATGGCACGGTGGGCCTGGTAGGCCCGTTTTTTCGCTCTCCCCAGGCTCCAAAGCCTTTCTAGGAGCCTGGGGAGGGCAAAAACGGCCTTTCCCCCCACCAGAGGCCCTCCGGAGGCCGGAAACAGTGTGTTTCCTGACTTCTGGTGGGCCCAGAAGGTCCGAAAATCAGCTGGCTGGCGCACACATGTGTGCCGGAGCTGAGCTCACGTGCCCACCAATATGGCTCCACGTGCCACCTGTGGCACCCATGCCATAGGTTCGCCATCACGGAGATAGGGAGACTGGCCATTCCACAAGAAGCAGCAATGAACATTTCTTTAACAGCTGTCTAAACAGCTGTATTGGATATTTATGGGCAAATGCATCACACATACCCCCAAAAGTCAGCATAAATTTGTATGCAAACGCACAAACCCTTTGATTCTAACTAGTATCTTCTACACTTTATGTGGCTGTACACTCTGCCCTTTGGGGTTAATGTCCTTAAGTTTTAAACTGGGCTGGGATCGGATAATTCTTCAGATTGAAGTGGAAGCCAAAATCTGTACCTCATGCATCAAAGTAAATTCTAAATTGTTCTCTCCCATATCTGCAGGCCTTAAAATGATCATCCTTCCTAGGCTTCTGATCCTTCGTTAGACACTACTTTTTGTCATCGCATCTCCTGTTTAGTCTTCTGGAGAAACTAAAGTTGTGTGTTTGTGATCTTCTAGTTGTTTTTCATAAAAAGCATTTCTCTATTGTGGCTTTTGAGTTGGGTATTTCTTCAAGGGAGGGATAGGGGCCGAGATTATATCCTATAGCAGATTATGCTAAAATGAGGTTTGTCATTTATGGTTGTTGGATTGTATCATCGCCTCAGAATATTGTTCGAATTAGGACTCCGCTTACTGTAAAGTCATATAGGCAGTCCTTGACTTACCACAGGTTGCTTAGTGACTATTCGAAGTTCCAACAGACCTACCCAAGGGATACTCAAGATCTGGATTTGAAGTTCCCTCCCTGCAGTTAACTTGACCGCATTCTGGCTGCTTGACAACCAGGCCTCATTTAAGCCATCTGCAGCGTTCCGTGGTCAAGTGACTGCATTTTACGACACTTTTGCCAAAACATGGCATTCCCCTCTGGTTTTCAGTCAAAACAGCACCCATAGCAAATCATTGGTTTGCTTTATGACTGCAATGTTTGTTTAACAACTGCAGATTTGCTTAATGACCATAGTGATTGGTTTAATGACCATAGTGATTGGTTTAATGGGTTTAAAACTACCCATTTTATGAGTTCTGACCCTGACGGACACGTTCCATTACGGTCAGGACGTGAGGACTGCCCATACTGTTGATTTGTTTTAACATTATAATTGGGGATATGTATAACTGGGGAGCCAATTTGGTCTAGTGGTTAAGGCACCAGGCTAGAACGCAAGAGGCCGTGAGTTCAAGTCCTACCTTAGCCATGAAAGTCAGCTGGGTGACTTCACCTCACGGGGTTGTTGTTGTGGAGAAAATAGGAGGAGAAAGGTGTTTGCCACCCTGCGTTATTCATGCAAACAACAAAGGTGATACATAAATGTGAATAGTTAATCATGTTGAAGTTGAACAAATTAACTACCGTATTTTTTGGAGTATAAGACCCGCCTACCTTTTTTGGTGAGGAAAAGAAGAAAAAGAAATCTCCCTCTGCCTCTGAGCAATTTTGCCTCATTGCAGCAAACAGCCTGCTTTACTTTCATTTTCGTTTTCAGCATAGCTTGATTAGCACAAGGGGGGAAAAAATCTGCTCCAGCAATTTACCTCTTTGCAGCAAGCAGCAGAGTGCTGCACAAAACAGCTGGGAGCAAAACAGCTGAGAGTCGGGTGGCCTATCAAATCAACTTGTGCTAATTAGGCTGTGCTGAAGCTGAAAGGAGCTGTTTTTTCTTGCTCTTTGCTTGCAAGGAAGTAACTGCTGCGAGGCAGAGGCCAAAGGGTGGGGGTCAGTGGATGGGCGGGGCTACATTCGGTGTATAAGACGCACCTAAATTTTTACCCCCTTTTAGTGGGGGAAAGGTGCATTTTATACTCTGAAAAATACAGTATTTTTTCCTTATTTACAGTCTGCCTGGAAAACGGTTGAAAGTTCTCTGTCTGTGTGCAGCTCTGGACATGTTTTTTTCCTGCATGTTACAATGATGAAAAAGATGACTAACTACATTTGTATGTTTTGGTAGAATAACTTTCTGTTGTTTTTTTCTTAAGCTTGCAATGCTTTCACTGCTGCTTAAAACTGTCTGCTAAATAGAGCAGAGTGCATACCACAGATTTAAATGACCTACTTTTTGAAACCACTTTTTTGGGATTTCTTATTGATGTTGTTTGTTTGTTTTTTCATTTCCTTGTTTCTTAACCTGATCTACACAAGAATGCATTTTTATTATTTGTATTATATTTTATTTATTTTTCTAAAAAGTTTTTTAAAACTCAATTCTATTACTTTATCCTGGACTGAGAACACAAACTGAATGATCCTCCCTGTGTAAATATCTCTGGAATGTGAAATAAATAAACGCTTGCAATAAGGCCTCCCTTTGCCAGTGTTAGGGAGGATTGGATAAAAGTTTGGGGAAGACAAATGATACCCCTAATGCCTCTTGCCAACTTTCATTGTCATGTAGGACGTTAAAACCCACCCCTCTCCTAGAAGAATGAAATATTTTGGGAAATATTAAAACGGCAGAATATTATATTTCCCTAAATGAGAAATGGAGAAACACGAGCAAATAATAGATACAAACTCAAGGTAAACCGCTCCAAACTCGATGGCAGAAAATATGACTTCAGTAACAGAGTGGTCAATGCCTGGAATGCACTACTTGACTCTGTAGTTTCTTCCCCAAACCCCCAAAACTTTAACCTTAAACTGTCTACTGTTGACCTCACCCCATTCCTAAGAGGTCTGTAAGGGGTGTGCATAAGTGCACCAGCGTGCCTACCGTCCCTGTCTTAATGTTCCTTTTTACTTACTCCTTTCATGTATTCAAATTATGTTTATACTTTTATCTGTTATCTTATATATGCTTGACAAATAAACTTATGATTGTGACTTATGTTTTAAAGACAAAGCAGCTCCCTGTCCCCCCACCTTTGTCAATGGACCATTAAGGTCTGAGACAGGCTCAAGCAAGCCTGGGAGACAACCTACAAAGTTAGCTAAGACCCCCCACCCCGTGGGAGTCTGACAACCAATCAGGATACATTTCTTATACAGGAATAGGAAACACTAAGGTGGGGCCCAAAAGACCCTGGGACACTGCAACCATCATAAATATGAACCAGTCACCAAGCATCTGAATTTTGATCATGTGACCATGGGGATGCTGCAATGGTCGTAAGTGTGAAAAATGGCCTTAAGTCACTCAGTGCCATTGTAACTTTGAATGGTCACTAAGTGAACTGTGGTAAGTTCCAACTGCTCTCTCTTATTAACATGGGTTAGATTTAAATTAAAACGATTAAAACACAGTTTTTTTCAAATTTGGCAGCTTTAAGATGCATGGTCTTCCAGCTCCTGGAATTCCCTAGCTAACACACTGGAGAACTCTGGAAGTTGATGTCCACACATCTTAAAGCTCCCAAATTTGAAAAATACTGGTTTAAACAGACTTTCAAAGTTACAATGCATTCAAATACTTATGGTGATCCCAGTGGTGGGTTTCAAAATGTTTACTACCAGTTCTGTGGGCGTGGCTTGGTGGGTATGGCATGGCATGGTGGGTGTGGCTTGGTGGGCGTGACAGGGGAAGGATACTGTAAAATCTCCATTCCCTCCCCACTCCAGGGGAAGGTTACTGCAAATCCCCATTTCCTCCCGATCAGCTGGGACTTGGGAGGCAGATAATAAGAATTTTTACTACTGGTTCTCCGAACTACTCAGAATTTCCACTACCGGCTCTCCAGAACTGGTCAGAACCTGCTGAAACCCACCTCTGGTCCAATCACACCTATTCTGTTCTATTCTATTCTATTCTATTCTATTCTATTCTATTCTATTCTATTCTATTCTATTCTTCTAACTCTTGCATAAATCTGCTTCTGTTTCTATTCTCTTCCTTTTCCTCATTTTTATTCACAAAGAGTAAAAACACTTACATGTAGAAATGGAATAAAGATCTTCATTTAAGCACAATTGGATATTAAATTCAACAAGATAGAATGACCAATAGCAATAATGATAGATAGATAGATAGATAGATAGATAGATAGATAGATAGATAGATAGATAGATAGATAGATAGATGATAGATAGATAGATAACTCCTGGAGAGTTATCAGCTAAACAGCGAATATTTCTTGCTTCTAAATGATGATGTCTGTTGGTTAGAAGGGATGATATTAGATCTGGCCAACAGGCCAAGTAAAACTAAAAATGTTTGGTTCCCCTATCCACCTGGAGCAAGGCAGTCCTTGCATATAAGAGCTACGTATGTGATACCAATAGAAGAGAGTATTTGAAGCTCCGAGTTGAACTATGGGGGTCATTGTGCTCTCTGAGCTTGGTTGTTTTCTTACACATGTTTCAGAAAATCAAGAACCATACAATACTCCAGTGTGTTTCTCAACCTTGGCAACTTTAAGAAGGGTGGACTTCAACTTCCAGAATTCCCCAGTCAACCTGAGGAATTCTGGGAGTTGAAGTCCACCCATTGTAAAGCTGCCAGGGTTGAGAGACACTGCTTACCCCAATCAAGGGACTACCAACTCAGAGAAACAAGATAACGGTAAAACAACAACAACAGCTTGATCAAGGGACTACCAGGATCATTCCCACCAACACTGACAGGGCAAGCAGATAGTATATAAAAAGAGAGCAAACCCCACTGCCTTCTAGCATTGATGGTGTTCCCTCATTGGGTAATGACATATCTTGAAGAAAACAACCAAGCTCAGAGTATTTGTGAATTATTTGAACTGGAACAGTTCATTCTCAAAAGTTTTAAATACCTCTAGAATGCTGTGACTTTTCCCCCCATACAACATTGACAGGCTGTATATACGTATATGTCATAGACAATTCTTTAAAGGAGGAAAAACAATATTGGGTTTCTGCCCTAAATAGCACATAGTGTGACTCAGTTCAGGTAATCACTTCAGGAATGAATCTCAGCAAATCACAATTCCCTCCTCTCTTTCAATCCTTCTCTTCCTGGTTTGTTAACTGACAAAATCCACCAAGGTCATCTGATATGGAGAGTTAAAGTCAAACTTTGTCTAATTTAGTTATTTACAAAGATTCTTAAAAGCAGTATGTGGCAAAAGGGGAAGGGGAAAAAGAAAGAGCTCAGTGCCAATGTTCACATTTCAGAAAGTCCAGCTATTAATTGATTTACCTGATTGTGGATTTAACAAATGGGTGGGACTGGAAGGAAGGGAGAGCTGAGTGCGGGATTGGATTTTGAAGGATTGCTGGAAGTCAGTCTGCCCTAGTCTTGTGCCAATGATTTAATGGCACAGCTGTAGTTTTGCAGGTTGCAGTCCCCACAAAGTTCTTTTGTAGTAAACAAAACAAAAAGGAAGCCAACTATTCTTCATGCTAATGGGCACTTGGTGTTTATAGAAATGGCCAAACTGTTTCTACTCTTCATTGTAAAGATCTGACCATCTAGATGATTAACATCTCTGAAGGCAGAAATACCTTAATCCAGAAACTTTGGAGACAGCCCGGCTGGATCAAATATCAGAGGATCACAGGCACTGAGGCAAAGGCCTTTGTGGGTTGCAGAATGCCCCACAGTGTAACATCAAAACAATATCTTTATCTGAAAGAAGATTTCTTATTTTCTGCTGACCAATGAAATAGCCTGTACATCTTGTGGGATTATCAAAGAGGGTAGATTAAATTCCTTGCAGTGAATTATGGCCATACTGGATGCCTGGAAACTCCTTGTAGGGGCAGGCTACTATGTAGTTTACAGCCAGATGCTAGCTGTTGGGAAGATCTGGGTATCTTGATGATATACTTGGGGCTGGAGGAGGAGGAGGAGGAGGAGGAGAAAGTAAACCATTATCAAGGCTTTAGGCTAAAATGGACATTTGGAGATTCAAGCCTGAAATTCTTGATTCTCAAATTTGGCGGGGTATCTGTACTGACACTACAGATTATTTGATTTAGCCCTCTAAGGGCAAAATTGCTATTCAGCAAATGCCTAGGTGCTAAAATCTTTTGTGTAATTTTCTTTGGAAGCAGTATAATGAATTGATGTATGGCTCTGTTGTCAGGATATGAGGAGAACTCTGCTCTCCTTGTTTATTTCTTTTTTTTTAAAGTTGCATAACAATGAAATTTAGGCAGAAAATCCTTTAACCTGGTGGTCACTTATCCTCTGAGGCACATCCTGAAACCAGAGGCACACATTGTTTTTTCTTCAGTTCTAATTATCCTCTGAAGTCTGTGTCTGTGTCTGTCTTGTTGGGAAGAGCATGATCCAAGAAGATAACAGTCCACCTTCCAGGGGTGAAATCCAGCAGGTTCTGACAGGTTCTGGAGAACTGGTAGCGGAATTTTTTTCTTTTTTTAGTAGTTCAGAGAACTGGCAAATACCATCTCTGGCTGGCCCCAGAGTGGTGTGGGAATGGAGATTTTGCAATATTCTTTCCTCAGGAGTGGGGAGGGAATGGGGATTTTGCAGTATCCTTCCCCTACCACACCCACCAAGCCACACCCACAGAACCGGTAGTAAAAAAAAATGGATTTCACCACTGCCACCTTCCCTACTCTGACACTTTTCAACAGAATATTTAATTTGTATTCTTGCATTAGGAAGACTTGATAGCCGAAAAAGCCCTTTTCAATGATTCCATGCTTCCTGGATAGGACTGCAGTTCTTGTGATCTTCGCCAGCTGACTAAACAAAGTCAGAATCTCTTATGTATAGTCAGCAGTTTTTTCTCTGTTAGAATTGCACACATAAAAGGAAGTCATATGAAACTGGCTTAGTTTTCTACCAAAATCCTGTGGGGAAAGGCAACTTTAACTCCTCGTGGAATTCCCAATCCTAATTGTCAGTTTCTAGAACTCCAAAAACCATTCTACTAACATTAGTTTCAAATCGCTAATAATTGGCCATTCAACTCTGCTTCTGTTTGCCAGGCTCACTCACCCTAATTTAATGGCCCTAAAATATTTACCTTTCCTTCTCTGGTGTCACCACTGTGATCTCTTATATAGCCTGTGGAAATCTCTCTTCTTTTTAGAAGATTGACTTCCCAGCTGTATGCATATCTTTATAACGATGTACATTCTGATGTGTATCCCTTTAAAATTGGCAGGGGTTACTGTTCTGTTAGCACTCATCATAACTTCAGGTGATACATCTGATCTTGCAGAAATAGAATTTATCTGCAAAAGGAAATTGTCCTTCACCTAAGGAAAGTTAGAAAGTCAACTGAAAAGTCCTTCCAAGTCCTACCATTCAACAATAGGTGAGCGAAAGTATATTTGGATTTCAATGGCCTTGTTTGCATCCGATTTCTGATTGCAAAAATATCCAGGAGTCCCTATTTTTAATGTATAAACTACCAAAGATACGTTAATAGTTGACAAGTATAACATTAGCACATGTTATCAAAATGACCCTTGCATTTGTCTGTAAACATGACTTTTTCTGCCAGTTCAGTATGTATAGAGGGAGGTTCTTGAGATATACTACATAGTAAATGTTTTTGCTTTGCCTCACGATAATTCTGTTTGCAGCTTTTGGCAGGAGGGAGTTATATTTTCATGTCCTATCTGATCCAAAAAACACCTCCTCCTTGAATAAGGAAATCTATTTCAAACAAGCTGAAGATTAATGTGCTGTAACTGTGGGACACTTAAATCTGTATTATATTTACTTTTTACTTGTCCTGGGTAGTAATAAAAGTTAAATACTGTAACATGCTAACCGCTGCTAGAATCGCTTTTGCACAAAACTGGAAACAAATAAATACCCCCTCAGATGAAATGGTAATTAGGAAGATACTTGAATGTGCTGAAATGGACAGGATGACCATGGAGTTAAAAGAAAGAGAAGAGTCGGACTATTATAAAACTTGGAGTAGACTGTACAAGTGGCTAGAGAATAGAAGCCAAAACAAGAAATAAAAGTTCAAAAACCATTGACTATAATATAAAGATAAATGTCTATATGTATAATCAGAACGTATTATATTATTATAATATAATTATTATACTATTACTAGAATTGTTAAAATCTATGAGAAGGCAAATATTGAATAGTGAATTACAAAAGCAGAATATACATGCTGATACGGAAAGCTGTAAAATTATATTACACTGTTGTGTTGTTTGTGTTTTTTATTTGGTTGTATTTGTATTTTTTTTCTTTTTTACTTGTGTTTTTTAAAGTTGTAAAATGTTCAATAAAAACTATTTTTTTTTAAAAAAAGTTAAATACTGTAAAGGGAGAACAAGAAAGCAAAATCAGGTTCGCCTGATTCACCAGTTGCGTCCCTTTCTGGACCGGGACGCCTTGCGCACGGTCACTCACGCCCTCGTCATGTCCCGTCTGGACTACTATAATGTTCTCTACATGGGGCTCCCCTTCAAGAGCACTCGGAGGCTCCAACTGGTCCAGAATGTGGCCGTGCAGGTGATTATGGGGGTGACATGGCGCACCCATGTAACACCTCTCCTGCGCGAGCTGCACTGGCTCCCAGTGGTCTTCCGGGTGCGATTCAAGGTGCTGGTCACTACCTTTAAATCGCTCCATGGCTTAGGACCTGGGTATATACGAGATCGCCTTCTGCCACCGATAGCCTCCCACCAGCCAATACGCTCCCACAGAGAGGGACTTCTCAGGGTGTCGTCGGCCAAACAATGTCGACTGGCGACACCCAGGGGGAGAGCCTTCTCTGTGGGGGCACCTGCCCTCTGGAATGAACTGCCCCTGGAGATTCGCATGATCCCCGACCTACGTACCTTTGGCTGTGCCCTTAAGACTCTTTTGTTCCAACAGGCTGGGCTGGCTTAGAAAAGGAAATTTAAATTGGGTGTTTGTTAGCTTTCAACATAAGGGCCAAATATATATATTTATCTTAAATTGCTTTTTAAAGTTTGTGAGTATATGTTTGTTTTAATATGGCTGTACACCGCCCTGAGTCCTTCGGGAGAAGGGCGGTATAGAAGTTTAATAAATAAATAAATAAATAAATAAATAAATAAATAAATAAATAAATAAATAAATGAATGAATGAATGAATGAATGAATGAATGAATGAATGAATGAATGAATGAATGAAATGGGGGGTTATGATAGTTCAGGTACAGCAGAGAAACAAAGTTTACCAATATGCCACCAAGGTGGAGGTTGTTGAACTGTTTTTGATTACTAATTAATTGTCTATTCTGGATCTATGTTATAGGTTTGAGCCTACATTAGTAAGTCAGCCTATACAGCCTTCCTTTAATGACTCAAGGCAGCGGTCCCCAACCTTTTCAGCTTGGCAACCCGGCCAGGGTGTGTGTGTGGCACATGTGAGTAGCAGGTGCACACGCACACAGCTTTATTTGTGCAACTAGCAAGCACACACCCCCTCCATTCGTGCGAATGGAGCTTCGCACACAAGCAGAGAGTGCTTAGGCTTGCCAGCAAACCTCCACTCACGCGAGCAGCAGGGATTTGTTCTCGTGTGCAAAGCTCCATTCACATGAGTGGAGCTTCGTATGTGAGTGCAAGTGTCCTCTGCTCACGCAAGTGGAACTTCGTGCATACATGCTTGCCCATTTCTCTCGTGGCCCTGTTTCAAATAGGCCGTGGCCTGTCAGGGACTGGGGACCCCGACTCAAAGTGATTTGTCTATGAATCTCAAGGGGCTGTATATAAATTGCCTGTGTAAGGGGAAGAAGGAATAATCTTGAAGAAGGGAGGAAAAACTGCAACCAAAACAAAGGTCGTATAACAGTAATTTGAGTCACGCCAGAATAATAATTTAAGTAAGTATCTTGACTTGACTCTCCCTAGTTCTAGTAGGTAGAACTACTACTAGTAGGTAGATGAATAGATGGATGGGTAGATGATGGATGGATCGATGGATCGATCGATCGATGGGTAGGTAGATGGATAGATGGATGGGTAGATGATAGCTAGATAGCTAGATAGCTAGCTAGCTAGCTAGATAGATAGATAGATAGATAGATAGATAGATAGATAGATAGATAGATAGATAGATAGGTGGATGGGTGGGTGGGTAGGTAGGTGGATGGATGGATGGATGGGTAGATGATAGATAGATAGATAGATAGATAGATAGATAGATAGATAGTCTCCAGAGACCCTAAGTTCTAGTCATGACTTAGGCTCTCAGCCATAGGAAGAAGGAGGCAATGGCAAACCACTTTTGAAAAAAACTTGCCAAGAAAACAGCAGGGACTAGTTCAGGAAGTCTCCAAGAATCAAGATTGACTTGAAGGCACCTCTCCCCCGAAATACAGCCAGACTACATCACATATAAAATAAGCCATAAGTTCAAATACAATTGAATTCCAGGATGTTTTATTTCCTGCTCTCCCAATTGCCATTAATACTCCAAACAGGATATGGCTTGGCTTGACCTGCCAAAGTTAAATTCGTCTGACTGTTATGAAATGGATGCTTTTACCTTATGTGCACTGAAAGGCAAGAAATAAATGGCTCCAGACATCACCTGGGGCTTCAAAATAGCATGTATATCTTCACTTATTGATAGTCATGGGTCTTTTATTATCACTGTTCTTTCAAACAAAACACTATTGAAGGGGAAGGATTAAAGTGGGAACTATAAAGACATGAAACAAAATGTTCACAGCATCCATGCCCAATCGGATGCCTTCCAGGCATATCAGTTTACAAATCTCATTACCACGGACTGTGCTGTCTGCTATGTTGGGAAGACCAAGATCATTGGTACTGATAGAAGAGAATATTTGTAGCTCAGGATTGAACTCATTGATGCGCTCTGAGCTTGGTGGTTTTCTTGCAGACCTTTCATTACCCAAACTAGGTTACATCACCAGTGCACTGGTGGTGAAACATCTGCAAGAAAACAAGCTCAGAGGGCATCAAGGACCCCAGGAGATCATTTGAGGTGCCTGCTAGAGGAAGGTTCTGTCATACATGGTCAAGTTACAGATCCTTTCTAACAAAATGAAATTCAATGTTGAGAAAAGTAAAGTCTTACATTTAGGTAAGAAAAACCAAAAGCACACATGTAAACTGGGGGAAACCAGGCTTAATAGCAGTAACTGTGTGAGAGATCTTGGAGTCTTAGTGGACAACCAGCTAAATATGAGCCAGCAGTGTGCAGCGGCAGCTAAAAAAGCCAATGCAATCCTAAATTGCATTAACAGAGGGATACAATCAAGATCAAGTGAGTACTAATACCACTCTATAAAGCCTTAGTAAGACCACATGTAGAGTACTGCATCCAGTTTTGGTCACCACACTATAAAAAAGATGTTGAGACCCTAGAAAAAGTGCAGAGGAGAGCAATGATTAAGGTAAAAAATTCTTAAATTTTTTACTACCGGTTCTGTGAGCGTGGCTTATTTTGTAGGCATGGTTTGATGGTCATGTGACAATTCTTTAGGATTTAGCAGAGGTACTGGTCTACCAGGCTTTTAACTGCTTGCAGGGCTGTTCTGGTCTACCCATTTGTTTATGGAGCGCATTGGTCTACCACCACACTGCCTTTTACCGCTGATCAGCCGCGGCAAGAGTTTAAACAGTTTTTTTCCTTCTAGCCGATCAGCTGGGACTCAGGAGGCAGCGAATAGATTGGGGCGGGGCCAGGCAGAGGTGGTATTTACCGGTTTTCCGAACTACTCAAAATTTCCACTACCGGTTCACAAGAACCGGGGAGAACCGGTAGCAACTCACCACTGATTAGGGGACTGGAGACTAAAACATATGAAGAACGGTTGCATGAACTGGGCATGGCTAGTTTAGAGAAGAGAAGGACCAGGGGAGACATGATAGCAGTGTTCCATATTTGAGGGGCTGCCCCAGAGAGCAGGCAGTCATGCTGTTTTCCAAAGCACCTGAAGGCCAGACAAGGAATAATGGATGGAAACTGACCAAGGAGAGATTCAACCTAGAAATGTGGAGGAACTTTCTGACAGTGAGAATGGAACCGAAGTTGCCTTCAGAAGTTGTGGGAGCTTCATCACTTGAGACTTTCAAGAAAAGATTGGACTGCCGTTTGTCAGAAATGGTACAGGGTCTCCTGTTTGAGCGGGGGGTTGGACTAGATGACCTATAAGGTCCCTTCCAACTCTGTTAATCTGTTAGATCCAACAACCAAAGAAAGACAGAAGGATTGCTCATCAAATCAGCAGTGGGGCAGGTAACACCATAGAAACAGAGGCAGTTGACTGGAGGAGGGCGCAAAAAAATCAAGGTGGCACCAGGCTTTTGAAATCACACTCTTAAAGAGTATGAGGGAATGAAGCTTGATGTCTGCTCTTCCCAAAAGTAGCTGCAGTCATCTAGACAAGCTCCTTCATCCTTCCCTCAGGCATTCAACCATTCCCTCAGAACTGAACTCACAGGCCTTTAAGCTGATGTTTCAGCTGCCTGGCTAACTGAGCCACACCCTAGGGATTTTCAAGGATGTGCTGATATCTGAGGTGATGTCTACAACCCAAGTTCTTAGCTTAGAATAGCAAGTGCTAAGGCAGAGTGAAGTGAGGTGTGTCTGGCAGGAAAGGTGAATGCAAACAGTCTATAGACAAGGAAGTGCTAGCGATGTCTGGAGATTGGCAGCTGTTACAAACAGGCTGGTAGACTTTAATTCAACTGCCAGGAACTCAGGCTATGGTGAGTAGCATTTCCTGGTGGGAATCGAATAACAGAGTTGGAAGGGACTTTGGTGGTTTTCTAGTCCAACCTCCTGCTCAGGCAGGAAACCCTATACCATTTTAGACAAATGGTTCATTCGATTTCTTCTTAAAAACTTCCAGTGTTTCATGCATAGCTAAATGTCTATGGAGATTCTCAGTCATCCAGGTCATGTTTGTCCCAAAGGTGGTTGTTTCAAGAAGCAGTTCTTCAGAGTTCTTCAGAGCTGACGAAGCTTCTTGGATGGGAAGCAGGGGTGGGTTCTAATTTTTTTTACTACCGGTTCTGTGGGCGTGGCTTATTTTGTGGGTGTGGCTTGGAGGTCATGTGACTAGGTGGGCGTGGCTAGCAGGTCAGAGTCATTTCTGGAAGGTCCTTGCACTTACGACCAGTCCTCGCACTTACGACCTGACTAATTTGTTTGCTTTTAACACTGATCAGCTGTAGGACGGCCCTTTGAAGCCCCGCGGCAAGAGTTTAAACAGTTTTTTTCCCTCTAGTCATCAGCTGAGACTCAGGAGGCAGCAATAGATTGGGGGTGGGACCAAATAAAAGGTAAGAATAACGTGGGTGGGGGGGGAGGGCGGGGAGGGAGAACCGGTTCGGTGACATCATATCGTCACCGCTACCGGCTCGGCCGAATCGGACCGAACCGGGAGGAACCCACCACTGATGGGAAGTGAAACATTTTCAAAGAAAAACCAGAAAGTCCAATTGCCTCCTGAAAAAGCACCCTTGGGATATGAGAATTGTAGCATCCCAGATCACATGATTTCCATTTTGTGAACTTTCCATCTGGCTTCTGACAAGTAATGTCAATGGGAGAAGATGGATTCGCTTAACCATGGCTAAGAAGGGGATAAAAGTGAGTGTGACTCAGTGGTGAAATCTGAACCGGTTTACTACCGGTTCGCTGGTCGCGCATGGCGCGCATGCACGACCAGCGAACCGGTAGTAAACCGGTTCGCTGTATGCGCACTGTGCACCAAATGTGAGCTGCGCATGCACATGCGCAGTAAGCGCCAAAAGGAGGCTTGGGAAGGTAAGTAGAACAGTGCGGGGGGGTGATCAGCTGTGGTGCGCATGGGAACCTTTTTAAAAACTTTTTAGAAGCATTTTTTACTACCGGCTTGGGTGAATATTAGTAAAAAATGTTTTTAAAAAGTAAAAAAAAAGGCTCCGGTGATCACGTGGTACAGCTGTGATTGTTGGAGTCTTTTTTTTACTTTTTTAAAGCATTTTTTACTACCTATTCGCCCGAACCAGTAGTAAAAAAAATGCCTAAATTTTTTTTAAAAAAACGTTCCAATGATCAGCTGAGCGACATACGATGTCCGAACTTTTTTTTTTTTTTTACTTTTTAAAGCATTTTTTACTACCGGTTCTGAAGAACCGGTAGTAAAAAAAATGCTTAAAAAGTTTTTTTTAAAGTTCTGACGATCATATGTCGCTCAGCTGATCATCAGAACTTTTTTTTTTTTTTTACTACCGGTTCGGCGAACCAGTAGCATTTTTTACTGCTGGTTCAGGCAAACTGGCCCGAACCAGTAGCATTTCACCCCTGGCGTGACTCACTTACCAACCACCTTGCTTAGCAATGGAAATTCTGGTGCCAAATGTTTTCATAAGTTGAGGGTTACCTAAAACATGGCTGCGATTTTGCAGATTCCGATGTACCCTGTGCAGACACATGTTCAAGCTCCATCACACAATGGCTGAGTGAGCTCTGTCACATCTGCCCCAAAGTCATCTAGTAAGTAGCAATGAATGAATGTAGGTTTGACCCTGAGTCTCCCTGGCCCTAATCATGTGCTCTAACCATTTTACCACACTGTTTCTCCATTACTCTTTTGTATTTCTCTGTAAACAACTCTCAGGTTACTAATTCACGCATTCCCCAAGCTTTGCCCCAAAGCAAGAAATAATGTTACACTGAACTTTCTGCCTAAAGTTCTGAGTGATGACTTTATTATACCGAGAAATAGTTATGATGAAAAAAAACAGTTGAGTAGCATACATTTTGTAGGCATAATTCTGCTTATAAAAAGAAGTCTATGGAACAAGTTGTTAAATGGCTAGTTCTGCCTGGTTCTGTAATTTTATTCCCTACCTTTGGCTTAGAGTAAAGGTATGTTTACTTTCTTTTTCCTGCCATAATGGTTGCCACTTCACATACATGCACAGAGACAGACAGACAGACAGACAGACAAATTCTTTCTGATGTTTCTATAATAAATTTAATTCTGTTGGTTGAAACTTCTGCCTTTGCCTGTTCTGATGATGATGATGATGAGATGGAGACCTTCCTTCCCATCTATTTAAACAATGGATTTATTTATTGATTTATTTAAACTTCCCATCTATATAAATAATGGCTGGAAACTAATCAAGGAGAGAAGCAACCTGGAATTAAGGAGAAACTTTCTAACAGTGAGGACAATTGACCAGCGGAACAGCTTGCCTTCAGAAGTTGTAGGTGCTTCATCGCTGGAGGTTTTTAAGAAAAGACTAGACAACCATTTGTCTGAAATGGTCTAGGTCCTAGACTCTAGGATCTCCTGCTTGAGCAAGGGGTCTAATATCTCCAAGGTCCAACTCTACTCTGACTTATTTGCCTTAACATTGGCTTACTTCTAAGTGGTAGGAAACGGGGAAAACCTGAACCTCGTATTCTAAAAGGTTCAGGAAAGAAAATAGGAAAGATTGGGTAGATTTGTATTTTACCACTTGAAGTCCTCTGGATGTGCTAGGATTACTTCTACCAGACTTTCCAGTTTTCAAACATGCTGTTCAGCATTACAGACCCATTTGGTACTAACCATGGCACATCCTATCTTGGCAATGGTTATGTTCATCCCACTATCTGCATCTTGTCTCCTGCCCATGCGTAAGACAATCTTTTTATTAGTTGCACTGGTAGTGCACTTCCCTACATTATTCCAACTCACCATCCAAGAGTAGTGTAGACTGTGTAGAACTTGTGGATTTTTTTGCCTTTATCTTAGAAGAAAATCAAATGACTAAGAACCAGAAACAGAGAACAAATTCATGCCAAGTATGGATGGAAAGCACTTTAACTTGAAAGGACCTTAGTTTTAACATGTCCAAAGAAAATGGTATCCATAGCAAACCATCATAACTCTAAAGCAATGTTTCTCAAACTTGGCTTTGAGACAGGGGGGAGTCAACTCCCAGAATTCTCCAGCCAGCATGGCTTCTGGGAAATTCTGGGAGATTGAAGTCCACCCATTTTAAAGTTGCCATGGATGAGAAAGACTGCTCTGACAGATGAGAAGGACATCGTGAGATACTTGTGTCCCGATATCAGACACAAATATTTGCAACATTTGAGTGAGTGATGACATCATGTCCATGTCATCATTTGCTCACCTTCCCCAGTATAGATGCCCAGGTAGATGGAAGGATGCCTGCTGGACTAAGAACTTCCCATAGATGTAACCAAACCATTTTTAGCTTCTCTTGATCTTTTGCTGTGTCAGGAAGGGGAATGCTTCCTCTGGTTATCACTTATTGATCTGAAATTACCAGTCAAAATATAGATTAGAACTGGTGACTGGTTCTATTTCATGCTAAGCAGCTATGGTTTTCCCAGGGAAGGCAGGTTTTTAATAGCGTGAACTTCCTCCTAGTGGGAGCAAAGTCATTCCTGAGTCAGGTGTATAGTGCTTATATGATTCTGCAATCTCTTTTAATTCCATATTCCTGACAAATGCTGACATTAGGACAGTGAAAGGGAACTGAGTGCATTGGTGAAACATTTGATTACATTATCCCTATTGTTATGCAGGCTTGGCTCTATGTGGTGTTGTCTGCAATTAATTTTGGCAAGACAGTTTAATGAATGAAATGGATTTCATTTCTGATGGTTTCCTGTGTTGGCTTTTATTTTAAAGCATCCCCTTCCTTTGATTTATATTGGGGGAAAGGGGCATCAAGAAGACAGAGCTATAATCAGCTGCCTTTGGCTCCCAAAATGAAAGCTAAGAAGCACCATTAAGAGGATGACTGCAGGAAAACACACAAGCTGAAATATTATTATCTGTTCACAAACTTTTTTCCCCCTCCCCTTCTGCTTGCCCTTTTAGTGCTGCTAAGACTTTTTCAGTGCAGTTAGTTTTGACAGATATTCTTAAGGTTTGTCCTCAAGATACCGTTTTGAAAGGCAATATAGCCATTTAGACAGTACAATAGGCAGAATTAAAATTAAATTGCGGAATAGGGTCCAGACAACCTGTTTGACCTCCTTCTGAACTTGGTTTACTACCTCTTTGGGCCTGGTTGATTGTCTCTTTTGCATAGTCTATAAATATTGTAAATGTGTCTATTGATGGCTGATTTGTCAGAGTGCCAGGCTTCTAGAAATTCATTGACATCTTTGGACTTGGCCTTGTCTAGGATTGTCACATTTTTCCCAATTGAAACTATGGTTAAATCTGTCTATATGTTGTGAAGTTAAAGAATTTTCGTCAGGCCTTCTGACTGCCAGTTGGTGTTCATGGATGCATTCTGCCAGTCTTCTGCCTGTTTGTCCTACATAGTGGTTGTTGCAGTTCTTACATTGTATGTTGTAGAAACTGACAAAAATGTTTCGTTTCTCATCCAAGAAGCATCTTCAGCTCAGGGCTGGAGAAGCTTCTTGGATGTGTTGGAAGAAATATCCTTCTGGGTTCAGCTCCAAGTGGGGAAAAAGACACTGGAAACATGGAGACTGCTTGGAAAGATGGTTTAATGGTGGACAGGATCACATGACTTGAGTTCCTGAACAGAAAAAGGAGCGAAACGTAATGAGTCCCTGGGTTTTATGCCCTCTCTGGCTTTGAACTTCCTGGGGCCCAGGAAGAGTATCCTGATTGGTTGTCAGACTCCCAGGGGGTGGGGGGTCTTAGCTAGCCTTGCTGGGTGATGTAATCTTCCCAGGTGCCATGTGGTGAGTTTCTGTTGCTAGATGGGTCCTATTGTGTTGCAGATGATGGTCCATTGACAAAGCGGGGAGGGAATTGGATTTCTGCTTCTCTGAGTTTCTACTTCTCTTTTAGGGAAAATATTCTGCCTTTTTAGTATATCCTAAAATATTTCATTTTTCTAGGGGAGGGGTGAGCGCTAACTTCCTACAGATGAGAAGCGAAACGTCTTCAAAGAAAAACCAGAAAGTCTAATTGCTGCTTGAAAAAAGCACCTTTGGGACAACCATGACCTGGATGACTGAAAATCTTCATAGACAAAGAGCCATTAGCACCAAGGAACCCTTTAGTAATAGTTTAGTATTTAGTAATATTAAAAATATTTAGTAATATTCATTAATACAATATACATTAATACAATATTTAGTAATATTATTATTATTATTAGTGCAAGTTAATGGCCCAGGAAGAGGAATCAAATTAGCAATCCCCAAGGATGTCCACCTATAGAAATCCCCCTCTGCTGTTGAGAGGAGCCACCAATCATCTCCTTTTAAAAAAAATTCAGAGAAATGGAGGGGGAAATGGAAGCAGAAATTCTGCTGCACACAGAATGAAAGGATAGATGTGTTCTTTCTCAAATGGCTTCATGACCACAATTTGTGTACTCTGCATTTATTTGGGGAGGGGGGGAGGGTTAGGGAAGGAGGGGAGAGAAACTTTGTTTTTTTGCAACCATTCCAGAATGTGTCCAATAGACTGATGGCAAGTACACAAGGAATCAGCAAACCACAGCCCTGGATAATCTCAGACAAAATTTGAGATATAGTTCCCAAAATAATTATTTAAAAATATCTGGCTCCAGGTTGGAGTAAATAAAGCAACCACAACAGGGTAAGTGAAGTACAGTACAGTTTACCATAGTATGAAAACACAACTAACGCAGTCACAACACTAGTGGCCTCCCACTCTCTGGTGGTTTTCAAACGAAGACTAGATGTTGGAGAAAAATAAGACAATTCTCACACAATGCAGAATGAGTTATATGTTCTTTCAATCATAGATATTCTATGTGGCTAGACTTTTATGGCCCTTTACAAAGCAATTGTTGCTAATAAAGCATCCAAGGTTCTGGAGAACCAACGAACATATCATGTATGTCTCCATCTCCTGGAGCAAACCTCAAATGGTTTTGAAGGATCATTGCTCAAGAATGAACTCTTCAAGGTCAATGATCTTGAGATCTTCTCTTATTTGTCAACACTGTTGTTTCTGCTGTCAGATGTGCACCAATTTTATTCTTTTTGAGACAGAACAGGATCTCTATTTATATTTTGCATAGAATACAGAAAGATATTGCTGGCACACAACACATTTCAGATTGAATCATATGGTCAGACATATTCAATCCCGATGACTGGGGTTCCTACCCCCCTCCATTTATTCATGTCTGATTCTTGGGAGACTGCCTGGACATGTCCCTGACATTTTCTTGACAAGGTTTTTCAGAAGTAGCTTACCTTTGCCTCCTTCCTATGGCTGAGAAACAAGGACTAGTCCAAGGTCACCCAGCTAGCTGTGTGTCTAAGGTGAGACTAGAACTCACAGTCTCCCAGTTTCTAGCCTAATGTCTTAACCACTGTAGGTTTAAAAATGGGTTAATTAGTAGACCTAGGAGAGCCAGTGGGATATATCAATTATAGTGTTGAATAAGGACTAGTGACAAAGGTGTTGGACATCTTTTATCATGAGAACTCATTGGCTATTTTTGTCTTTTTCACTTTAAACCCAACCAAACTCACATGATTGCTTTTTTAGGAATAAAATAAAGATGTCTATGGAAGCTACTTTCAGCTCATTGAGAAAGTAATAGTAAATAAATGCATCAAGATAGTTGGAGGAGATAAAGGACAAGCTGACATCTGTCAAGACTCTTGCTCTATATAGTCTGCTGTTGCTACCAGTAATAAGCCACAGAGCAACTGAGGGAAACATCTTTCAAAATCCTGATGGAAATCCCTACATTCCAAAAAGTTAATGGAACTTTAAAAAAAAAATCTTCTCAGGTTTTGTCAATTCATGTTGAAACTCACACAGATGGGTCTTTTGCTGTTTCTTTTTAGCTAAAGGTCTGAAAAAATGGAATTACCCCAATTTTGGAAAAGGGCGTTTGCTACAATCTTAGGTAGTAGAAACAATTAAAGGTTCCAATAATCAACGTTTTTGTTTTAACAAGGTTAAATACAAGGTTATCAGTCACAGGATAGTTAAGGTGGGAACTTTTGTTGATAAAGAAAGCAGAACCTGAAAAAAACTAAGCTACTTAGTTTTAAGTAGAATTTTGTTTACTGATTGATTGATTTGATTTGATTTGTAATCCCCCCCATCTCGTCTAGTCCCAACTTTAGGTGGCTTACAAAGATTAAAAAGTAGTACACATTAAAATGATAAAGCAATAAATAACAATTATATTGATAATTTACAAATGAAAGATGGGGAGAAGGGAGCAGGAAGTACATGGGGAGAAGTGGGGTCTTCTCTTAATCAGTGCTGCACCCTCATTGGTGTTCGAGGTCAACTGGCAGAGTCAGGTCTTCTGGTTCCTTATAGAAGGTCAGGATGGTGGGTGGTCTGTCACCTGGGAGGCGGGGGGGGGGGTGGTGGTATGATGTTCTGCAGGAGCCATGGCAGAAAAAGCAGAGCATATCAATCTCAGTTCAGAACTACAGCTTGGTTTGAATTATCTTATCCTCCCTTAATCATGGTCCAGTATTGTATCAATGAATCACAGATTAATTATTAATTTATGGTTAATAAATAATTACAGTATTCCTCCACAAGTTGTTCAAAACAAAGTTTTCCCCCGCAATTCCCACCTCCACTGAGGCTTGGCAAGCTTTAAGGACTACAACTCATTCAACAGATTATAATTAGCAAGAATCCAGTTTAGCACAATAATTTATCACAACAACATGTTGCTTCAGTTTCAGGCTTCAATGCTTTTTTTAAAAAAATAAACTTCTGTCTTTTTAAATCAGCCCAGTGGGACATCCTGACTGAGACCCCTTCTCTATTGAACTGGCATTATCTTCCTCCAACCTCAGGTAGGTATCTCACTCAAACTTACTGAAGAACATTTGTAGCTCAGGGTTGAAATCAGGGTTCCCTGATGCTCTCTGAGCTTGGTTGTTTTCTTGCAGATGTTTCATTACCCAAGCTAGTATTAGCTAGCACTGATGTTGTTACCTAGTTTGAGTAACAAAATGTTTGTAAGAAAACAAGCTCAGAGAGCACTAAGATCCTCTCAGTCAAATTTGTCTAGCTCAGGGGTGGGCAAATATGGCCCCTTTATGACCTGTGGACTTCAACTCCCAGAATTCCTGAGCCAGCTTGGCTGTCTCAGGAATTCTGGGAGTCGAAGTCCACAGGTTGTAAAAGGGCCACAGTTGAGCTCATTCTTTTAGGGCTGATCATCTCTTGAGTTGGCCTTCGATAAAACATCAACCAGGGATGGTTACTATTAACTGGAAGGCTACAAGGGATTACTGTAAACTAAAGATCAAGCCCACACAGTGAATTTTAAGGAAAGACAGCCACTGTGAATGGGAGTCTTGAGGAAACGAAACCCCACAAAAATCTATTTTTGTGATTTATTCAACAATCCATGGTTGACAGAAATAGAAGCTTTTCCTGCTTTTCTTTTCTCCTTGCCAACCTCACTGGCTTGATTACGAAAGGAATGCACTAAGCACGTATGTGAATTTTTAGACAATATCACATCCACTGGATCGTAGTAATAGGAGTCCTGTCCTGGCACTATTACAGGTAGTCCTTGACTTACAACAGTTCATTTAGTGGCCATTCAAAGTTACAACGGCACTGAAAAAAGGAACTTATGACCATTTTTCCACACTTACGACCTTTGCAGTGTCTCCATAGTCACATGATTTATGTTCAGATGCTTGACAACTGACTCACATGTATGACGGTTGCTGTGTCCGGGGCAGTGGTGAAATGCAAAATTTGTTACTAGCGGTTCTGTGGGCATGGCTTGGTGGGGGGGTAAAGTGACTGGGTGGGCGTGGCCAACTTTTTTATTTTTTTTACTTTTAAAACCATTTTTTCGGTTGTAAAATATGCTTTTAAACCTCTTTGGCCGAAGCGGTTGTAGAAAAAATTCTTTTAAAAGCCTCTGACATCCCAGCTGAGCTGCGTGATCATCAGTGGCTTTTTTTTTTTTAGTTTAAAAAGCATTTTGAAGAGGTTGTAGAAAAGATGCTTTTAAAAATAATAAAAAAAGCCTCTGACATCCCAGCTGAGCATCATCTTTAAAAAAAAAAAGCCTCTGATGATTGCATGGCTCAGCTGGGCATTGGGGGGGTGGGGGGGCAGAGATGTTTGCTACCAGTTCTCCGAATCACCCACCGCCATTGCTACCGGATCGGGCAATCCGGTCCAAACTGGGAGCATTTCACCCCTGGTCCAGGGGTCATGTGATCCCCTTTTGTCACCTTCTCACAAGCAAGGTTAATGGGGAAGCTGGTTTCACTTAACAACCGTATTACTAATTTAACAACTGCAGTGATTCACTTAGCAAACACGGCAAGAAAAGTCGTTGAAGGGGGCCAAAACTCACTTAACAAAATTTCTCACTTAGCAACAGAAATTCTAGGCTCAATTGTGATCGTAAGTCGAGGACTACCTGTAGTGCTGAGCCCTTTTGTTTCACGCTAAGCACATCTGGGACTGGGATTTGAACCAATAGTGGCTCTGAGTGCCTAAAACATAGTCTCTATCTATATGTTATTGGGATGAGATCTGATCAAACAATTTGACCGGGTGATTGAAACAATCTCTATTGGGAAGGGTAAGCATCAGAAGACATACATTGCTTCTCATTGCATAGGCAAGTGCATAGCAATAGCAATAGCACTTAGACTTATATACCGCTTTACAGTGTTTTACAACCCTCTCTAAACGGTTTAGATTCAGCATATTTGCCCCCAACAATCTGGGTCCTCATTTTACACACCTTGGAAGGATGGAAGGCTGAGTCAAACTTGAGCCTGGTGAGATTGGAACTGCCAAATTGCAGGCAGCCGGAAGTCGGCAGTACTGCATTCTAACTACTGCGCCACCGTGGCTGTAATGCCATCATTACAGGTAGTCCTCAACTTACAACAGTTTGCTTAGTGACCATTTGAAGTTACAACAGCACTGAAAAAAATGACTTAATGACCATTTTTCATCCTTATGACCAATGCACCATATCCATGGTCAAGTGATCAAAATTCTGATACTTGGCAACTGACTCATATTTATGCTGGTTTTTAGTGTCCCGGGGTCCTGTGATCCCCTTTTGTGACCTTCTGACAGGCAAAAGACAATGGGGAAGGCAGATTCACTTAACAACCATGTTACTAATTTAAGAACTGCAGTGATTCACTTAACAACTGAGACGAGGAAGGTAATAAAATGGCACAAAGTTCACTGAACAAATATCTCTTGCTTAGCAACAAAAACGTTGGGCTCAATTATGGTTGTAAATTGAGGACTACCTTTATAGTCATCCAGCTGTTTTGAAATATGCAAAATTTGCAGCTGGGCATGGAATTTCCTACCTGTTTTGAATGTAGAGAGGGTTTTTTTTTTTTTTTTTTGAGGGGACAGGATTTTGTGAAAGTGCTTGGGGAGACTAAGCAGATAAATTATGTAATCAACTTTGGGAT
This sequence comes from Pituophis catenifer annectens, assembly GCF_029215685.1. NCBI lineage: Eukaryota > Metazoa > Chordata > Lepidosauria > Squamata > Colubridae > Pituophis > Pituophis catenifer. Next base: position 14,065,086 of record NW_027256886.1, on the reverse strand, counting down.
TAGGGTGTGTCCTAGCATAGTGCTTTGGATATGCAATTCCCTTCAGCAGAAGAAAAAGTGAAAGCAGTTGAAATCAGGAAAACAAAACCTAAATCTTTTTGTCCCAGCATCAAACAATGCAGCCAAATCCGTCAGAAAGAACGGACAACACCCTTATTGTTTACCGCGAACAATAAACTAACTTTTAAAACAAATGTGCCTATTTATTATGGAATAAACCAAAGTTCTTCGGGCGTTATTTCCTTTGTTTGCCTCATTCAAATATAACTGCAGAACATTTATAGTACTGAGAACATTGGACTGGCACGCTCACAAAATGGTTTTTAATCGTGCTACATGGCCAATCACAAAATATTTATTTTCCTGGAGGCCAACCTTGATCTGCAGTTGTCTGCTGCTTTATTCTGTAAGAAGGTAACAATCCACCTCACAAAGTTGTTGTGGGGAAAAAGCGGAGGAAGAAGTAGTATTATGTCTGTTTGCCACCTAGAGTTCAATGGTGGTATTCAGCCGGTTCGGGTAGGTAGTGGCGACCTGCGGGTCCCCGCCTACCCACACTGGCACTATGCTGTCTTATTTAGCCACGTATTCTAAGCCACGCACATGCATGCAAGCCGGGCATGTGAGCAAAGTGTATGCACGGAAGGTCGTGCGGGCTCACATTTTTGATGCGCGGCGAACCGGTGGTAAAATTATGTGAAACCCACCTCTGCTTGCATTACTTGAGCCTGACTAGGTGGCTCAGTGGCTAAGACACTGAGCTTGTCGATCAGAAAGGTCGGCAGTTCGGCAGTTTGAATCCCTAGTATAGGTCTCCTGCATGAGCAGGGGGTTGGACTAGATGACCTCCACAGTCCCTTCCAATTCTGTTACTGTTACTTATAAGCAGGGGTGAAATCTACTTACCTTCCTTACCAGTTTGGAAGTGTATGTGCCGCCATCACATGCACGCGCAGACCCGCAAAACCTTCTGCGCATGCACAGAGGGTAAAAAATACATTACTTCCTGGTTAAAACCAGGAAGAAATGATACCCGGGTGAGTGGGCGGAGCCTCACGCCGCCATCCCTACTGATTCTCCGAACCACCTGCCACAATCGCTACCGGATTGCCTAATCCGGTCCAAACCGGGAGCATTTCACCCCTGCTTATAAGGTAATAAAAAGATAGATAGATAGATAAATGAGAGAGAGGGAAAGAGGAGGAGGGGGGAGGGAAAAAGAAAGAGAGAGAGAGAGAGAGAGAGAGAGAGAGAGAGAGAGAGAGAGAGAGAGAGAGAGAGAAGTCAGCCTATGGGATTTATTCATGGCCCAAATGAGCTGTTGGAAGCAGGTTAAGCTTGAAGCTATTAGCTTCTAGAGATGTGCAAATCATTTCATGGCTGAAATGCCTTGATTCTGTAATGTCTTTTCCCGCTAGGTAGAATAAAACCCAATACTAGTACAACTTATTCCATCATTTCCGAAATGGCCAGTCCTCAAAACTGATTCTAGGATCAAAACAGAACAATCTGTAGTTGGGAATATTCAATCATCAAACATTTTGCACTCTACAATGACCTGCATGTTGAGTTTAATATAGCTACGTATTTCTATGTGGTGTAGGGGGATGCAGTGGCTCAGCGATTAAGATGCTGGGCTTGTCGACTGGAAAGTTGGCAGCCCAGGTTCGAGACCCGAGCGCCATGTGATCGGATGAGCTGCCATTCCTCGCTCCAGCTGCTGCCTACCTAGCAGTTCGAAAGCATGTAAATGTGAGTAGGTAAATAGGTTCCACTTTGGTGGGAAGGTAACAGCATTCCGTGATGTCATGCTGGCCACATGACCGCGGAAATGTCTTTGGACAGCTCTGGCTCAATGGCCTTGAAACAGAGATGAGCATTGCCTCCCATAATTGGTAAGAACTAGTGGAGTTAAATCCTCAGGGATTCCTTTACCTTTATGTACTTCTGTAAACACCAAGGAAGGTTGGTATATTATACTAGTCTTGTTTTTCCCCAACTCAAGGCAGATTGAAGGTCACAAATGTTGGGTGTTATATGTTTTTTTGTTTTGCTTTCAAGTAGGTACGGTAGTATTTGCTTAAGGCAATTAAAGCATTTTTTAATTCCTCCTTCCTCCTCTACCTATAAAGGGGTAGGATTGCAGCACTGGGTTTTTTTTCTTTAATTACTGCTTGTAGACCAGGTATGGGCAGACACGGCTCCTGCACCTGTATTGGCCTTACCTCCACCCTGAGATCATGATGCTAATAGTCAGTGACAAAATGATCAGGTTTGGCTCAGTTTGGCCATATTTGTCTCTATGGTTCTTTGATTGGGAGAGTTTTTTTTTAAAGGGGTAGTGCATATGTGGATATAGGCCAGTGGTGAAATCCAATTTTTTTACTACCGGTTCTTTGGGCATGGTTTGGTGGGCGTGGCAGGAGAAGGATACTGCAAAATCTCCATTCCCACCCCACTCCAGGGGAAAGATACTGTAAAATCCTCATTCCCTCCCCACTCCTGGGGGAAGGATGTTGCAAAATCCCCATTCCCATCCCACTCTGGGGCCAGCCAGAGGTGGTATTTGCCGGTTCTCTGAATTGCTCAAAATTTCTACTTCTGGTTCTCCAGAACCTGTCAGAACCTGCTGGATTTCACCCCTGATATAGGCATACTTTTGTATGTATGTATGTATATATTTTGTCATGTTTATGTCATGTATATTGGAGGTGGAGACCCTTTGAAGAGCTGCATGCAACAAAATTTCATTTTAATGTATGCCAATTAGCGTACATTCAAAGTGACAATAAAGTTATTCTAAGTTTAGGTAGAGGAATGCTGGGCAAATGAGTGAAAAGCTACTTCAGCTATTTTTCTATATAAAAAAGTAACTTTGTCTTCCTTCTCATAATAATCTCATAGCCCCTTCCCATTAATGCAACAAGGAAATGCCAACAAGGAAATGCTCTTGTATTGATTTGACACATTCTCTCAAAAAGAAAGAAAACATTGACTTATTCAAGGATTTCTTGTAAACTGACCTTTATTTGAACCACTCTGTACACCCAGAGCTGTTTCTCGGCTATTTAATCCATGCAAATACTTTGTGCGTGTTTTAAAAGAATGATGGAAAAGGCAAGTCGGGGCCCCTAAAGCAAAAGGAGCACCAATGAATACATGCCGTAATCATAATCGATGAGCCATTTTAACAGCCCACAATTTCAAAGTTTTTCATGAGAAAACAAGTCTGTTATTTTGATTAATGGAATTCCCCAGGACTCAGAGCAAATGGCCAATGGCCAGAAAAACTAGGTGCAGCCGTCCTTAATGTTTGATAAACAAATGCTTGAGCCAACTTTCTTTATCCACCAGCAAAACACGCAGAGACTAAAACCTATGAAAACCTGGAGGATCTTTGAGCTGGCTAATTCTTCAGATTTGAAGGATTTTGCAGAGTGAAAAGTTAATGCAAACACAAATGTACGTGCTTCCCAATTCCTTTGTTTACAATACCTTTATTTTACAATGCTCAGTTTCCTTCTCTACCGCTTCTAAACCAGTAGGTTCCTTCTTTGTTAATTGTAAACCTTTGTAAACATGAAGCGAAAAAAGACTTTAGACTCTTCAATATAATTGCGCCGAGATCCTGATCTGATCAACCCTGTGTGTATTTAGTTGCCAAAGTTTCAATTAACTCTTATCCTGGAAGGGCTGGTTAAATGCAATCAGTGAGGATTATACTTAACACCGTTCTCTAAAAAGTTTTGTTGATTTCCCCATCCATACTGTAGGGAAATATCTGGGCTCTGGGATAAGTCAACCACTGTCACTGGAAGAGTGGCTGACTGAATGATTGAAACATTTTAAAGTTTAGACCAGAGGTGGATTTCAGCAGGTTCTGACCAGTTCTGGAGAACCGGTAGTGGAAATTTTGAGTAGTTCGGAGAACCGGTAGTAAAAATTCTGACTGGCCCCGCCCACATCTATTCTCTGCCTCCCAAATCTCAGCTGATTGGGAGGAAATGGGGATTTTGCAGTAACCTTCCCCTGGAGTGGGGTGGGAATGGAGATTTTACAGTATCCTTCCCCTGCCACGCCCACCAAGCCACGCCCACTAAGCCATGCCACGCCCACCAAGTCACGCCCACAGAACCGGTAGTAAAAACATTTGAAACCCATCACTGGTTTAGACACATGTACCTGGCCAGGATGAGTTTGTTAGCTGTCTAGGTAGCTTTTCCCTACTAAAATTCCATCCATCCTTGAAGACAACACTGGCATAAAATGTGCTACTCTCACACTAATTGTCCCAAAGGTTCTTTTTCCAAAAGGCAACTGGACTTTCTTGGTTTTCTTCTTTGAAAATGTTTTGATTCTCATCCAAGAAGCTTCTTCAAAAGCAAAATGTTTTCAAAGAAAAAAACCAAGAAAGACCTTTTGGAAAAAGCACTCTAGGGACAACTGTGACCTAGATGACTGAGAATCTCCATAGACACCCATCCCCAATTGTTACTCCATTTCTATTTGGTCTATTCTGAGTCACTGCTGATTGGCCTCAAGTGTGACACAGATATAGCCAAGGTGATGGGTTTTCTCCTATGGCTTGGGAGCCACCCCCCACCCTGCCTTCCAGTATGTCATCAGCCAGTGGGAAAAATGTCCTCAGTTAGGGTACTGTAGTAGAAATGAGGAGAACATTAGTTGGAAATATGTCTTAAAGCAGCACTCTAATTATGTGTTAAAACTGTACACTGTTCTATCATTCTATCTAGATCATCTTACAACATAGGTTAGACAAAAATACCCACCATAAAGAATAACCCAAATAACATTTTAACATGATAAATTCAATAACGCAGCAAAATAGAATCAAGAACAATACCCAACAAATACCCATGGTGAACAATAATTTCCCAAAGCCCTCCAGAAATGTTCAGTAGTCACTCATTTCTGGAAATCCATCACTGGGGAGCCAATCACAAGAGGATACTGTTCGTTTATAGCATTTACATGTGTTTCATAAGTTTAATGTGATCTTAGCGAACGGTGCTAGTCAATTTAGGATGCTACGTTTTGGACCAACATACTCGGGGCTAGAACAGAAGTACAGTCAGAAGACAAATCTTAGATTCATCCTTAGCCTTTTCATCTCAACCAGATTCTATCTGTCTCCTAGGCATCGGGATAAAACTTCAATAGCATTTCTTAGCATGGCCTGACATGGCAGATATAAAGCTGAGTATCATCAGCATGTTGATAGAATTGCATCCAAATCTTGGAATAAGGGGGGTGGGGGTGGGGGACAAAACTGATCCCTGTGGCACCTCAAAAGAGAGACTGCTGGGTTTCCCTTTCTCCCTACCACCCATGGATTCCCTAGTGGGAGGGGGAACCTCCTCAATTTCCATAGATAGTCCAAAAGAAGATCATGGTTGATGGTATCAGAAGCCAGCAAGAGGTCTAAAAGGACCAAGAGGGATGCAATCAGCACTTAACAATGGTTGACATTTTCCTGCTTAGTGGCGCAGGTCAAAGTGCCACAATAAGACATGAGAGCAGGACAATCTTCTTGTGCTGAATAACTGGCACCTAGCAAGATATCAAATTCTATATACTGTTATATATAAAGGCTTCGTTCTCCCTCTCTGAGAAAGATGGGTAGTTCAAGATATGAAATATAAATAAAATGAATCAATAAATTATCATTACTTTTCCGAAGGTTACATCAGAACAGAACAGAATAACAGAGTTGGAAGGGACCTTGGAGGTCTTCTAGTCCAACCCCCTGCTCAGGCAGGAAACCCTATATCAGTAATGGCTAACCTTTTTGTCATCATGTGCCAAAAGTGGGGGGAGTGTGGGGGGGTCGCTTGCGCACGTGCCCACACCCATAATTCTATGCGCCCCGCCCCCCACGCATGTGTGTGCAACCCCCCCACGTTCCTCCCACTTTTGGCATGCAATGGCAAGGTAGGCCCGTTTTTCGCTCTCCCCAGGCTCCAGAGCCTTTCTAGGAGGCTGGAAAGGGCAAAAATGGCCTTCCCCACTCCCCTGGAGGCCCTCTGGAGGCCAGAAACAGCCTTTTTCCTGACTTCCGGTGGGCCCAAAAGGCCCAAAAATCAGCTGGCCAACACGTGTATGCATGCTGGAGCTGAGCTCGCATGCCAAGTGATATGGCTCTACGTGCCACCTGTGGCACGCGTGCCATAGGTTCACCATCACAGCCCTATACCACTTCAGACAAGTGGTTGTCCAATTTCTTCTTTAAAACTTCCAGTGTTGGAGAATTCACAACTTCTGGAGGAAAGTTGTTCCACTGATTAATTGTTCTAACTGTCAGGAAATTTCTCCTTGGTTCTAGATCGGTTATCTCCTTGATTAGTTTCCACTCATTGCTTCTTGTCCTGCCTTCAGGTGCTTTGGAGAACAGCTTGACTCCCTCTTTTTTGTGGCAGCCCCTCAAATTGCTGTCATGTCATTGCTAGTCCTTCTTTTCATCAAACTAGACATACCCAATTCCAGCAACTGTTCTTTATATGTTTTAGCCCCCAGTCCCCTAATCATCTTTGTTGCTCTTCTCTGCACTCTTTCTAGAGTCCCAACATCAGAAGAGATACAATGGCAATAAAGCCATTGCAATTCTGAATAATTGCCATTTCAAATTTCTCGGCATTATGTTGCAATCCAGGTTTGTGCTGACTCAATGCATATTATCAGCGTGAAAGCCTAAATCAAAACAAATGCATCATTTGCAAACAGATGTTTCCTAACTCTTTTCTTTCTTTTTAAACTTGCTGGAGAAGACTCATGCTTGGAATGGAATAGCAGTGCTGAAAAGAGGGCGGTTAATTTTTTTCCCCAAATTATATTGTTTTCCTGACTTAAACTTTATTTGCTCCCTGTTGCGAATGCCAGAGAATAATCACAAACATGCTGTACAGATGTGCCCTCCAATTTTCTCCATATCTTCTGAAAGATATGGAGGGGAAAAAAAGGATCTTCATTCTTAAACTTCATAAGATTTTTCAGGGGAAGATTTTTGGGAAGGGGAGAGGATCGTTTCTTGTTTCCAAACTTAGTACGTAATTGCAACGTGGCAGAAGTTGTGGTGATGTGGCCTCCAACACTCTTCCCTTTTCTTTCCCCCTGACCTCAGTCCGTGATCCATCAGAAGAGTTTCTCATGACATTGGCTTGAAATGTGAGAACTTTGGACAACTGCAGATACTAGCAGAAAGAGCTGATAAAGAGAGGAGCTTTACAATACCTCCTGGGTTTACTTCACAAAGAGGTAAAGGCAAATGTTGCATGTCACACCCAAGAGAAGTTTGATGAAATATTTTTTTCCCCTTGAAAAATAATCGAAAGACGTTCCTTTTGCTTCAAACGAAGGAGCAACAGTTGAAAAATTACAGGAAGAAACTGGTACTACACAAGTTAAAGCGCACACATGCATTTAATACAATTTCGTGAACAACTTTTGCTAACAGTTGTTTGGGTCGATGCAGGGAAATAACTGAGACCAAGAAAACGGTGCAAAGCGACAAAGTTCCATTGTTTTTCTAATATCACTGATATTATGTGTCAAAACTGGAGAGGAATACATTTTATGGCTGAGAAAGGAAAGCATTGTACACAAAATTTCCAATCTGAAATGTTTATTTCCACCAGTTATCAGTTTGCCTTGAACTGTTTTAAAGATTACTTCTTGTGAAAAACAAGCAGATTGAAGTTGCGGTCAGCTCTGAATTTCCTAAACAAACACATTTTAATTTTAGAACTGAAGACTTTGCATTAAAGAGCTTCCTAGTTTACAAAAAAACCAGCTTCATGGAGTCAGCTGTTGTTTCCAACTATGCCACCTACTGGCAAAAGAAATGAAGAACTTTGTAACAGCTAAATGCAGTATTCAAGGAAACACCGAAGCTCAATACACCATGAACCCATGAACGAAGGAGCCCAGCATTTCTTATTCCCATCACAGAATGCCGATAGACTTTACAAAAGATGAGACATTGGTAAGCATACACAGGCAGACTGCAAACTATCCATTTAATTTTTTTTGTCCCATTTCAAGTAGTCCTTCACTTACAGCTACAATTAGGACTAGAACTTCCATCACTAAGTAATGTGGTCGTTTGGTGAATCGCACTCAGTTTTACAATTTATTCCCCCCGCCCCCCGTGGTTGATAAATGAATCACATGGTTTTTAAGTGAATCTGGCTTCTGTTGCTTACTTTGCTTGTCAGGAAGGTCACATATGGTGATCACATAATCTCGGCTGTAATAATTGTAATTACATGCCAATTGCCGAGACTTGAATTGTGATCAAAATAGGTCGGGTTTTTTAGCACCATTGTAATTTCAAGCAGTCGCTAAATGCATGGTCTTAAGTTAAGGACTACTTGTACTGGAAACCAAAGGGTTACTGACTTAGGCCAGAGCAGAAATATCATGAGGCAATGGGGAGGAGGCTTAGCAAGGATGAACCTATAATATAGGCTTCGTCCAGTGGTGGGTTTCCAATATTTTTACCACCAGTTCACCACGCGTGTGCATGCTCACTTGGCGTGTGCACCTTCCACACATGCGCCCAGCCTTCTGAGCATGCACTTTGCTCGCTTGCGCCCCTTCTGTGCATACGCCTGCCCTCAAAAATGTGCCTAAATAGGACAGCATAGAACCGGGGCATGTGGGCGGGCCAACCTGCGATTTCTACTACTGGTTTGCTTGAACCGGTACGAACCTGCTGAATACCACCTCTGGCCTCGTCCCAAGCAAGGGATTGCATATTCATGCATATAACTTCATGATTTCTATTTCAATTTGGAAATTAAGTTATGGACCACTCTCTGGTTTCATCAGACAATGCTTTGCTCCTCACCTCTCCTCTTTTTTGGGGAAAGGGTTAATGTAATTTATATTTTGCCACAAGACTAGTTGCTTAGAGAATATCTAGTTAGCCAATGGCTAGCCCTTATGTTGCTATGATTCCTGCTTTCTTCTGACTAAGCATGCCTAGATTGTTCAACCGAAGAACCAATCACTGGTTGCCTAAAAAAAAGTGATGGACCAAGATATTTCTTGGTTGGGTGCCGTCAGGAGTTTATTAACGGCTTTTGTGTTGAGCGGTGGACACGGCGGATGTGGCTCGACAATATTTGCTTCTACAACTTACTATGGATATTATTGCTCTAAAGTACAGGTGTCAAACCCATGGTGCCACTTTGCCATCATGTAACTTTTGCTACTTTTTTCCCTTGGTGGAGCTGGAGTGGGAGTGGCCTGCACATGATGTATCCGGCCTGCGGACTGCCAGTTTGACACCCCTGCTCTAAAGTCCTTTATTACATGGGACTGAGTAGAGCGCCCACTTAGTTTGCAACATATTTGTACAGCAACACAAAAAACTTGCACAAAGATCAAAGACGACTCTTGGATCAATATATAATCCAATATATAATCCTTGATATTGATATTGATATCCTTAATATTGGATCAATATATAATCCAATATATAATCCTTCTATATAATCCTATAGAAGGAAGGCAAACATAACAACTATAGCTTCTAGAAGGGCTGCCAAATCCTATAAGGAACAAACTGCTTGCATTAGTCTTGACATAAAAAAATGATTTGCAGACGACCAAAACACAGCCCCTTTCACTCAGTGCATTGATCCCTGGGGTGCTCAACATGTTCCTTGCAAAGATCTTTCTTGGTAGTGTCCAGTTCTCTGCCATCACTGATAATTTTTTAAAAATCAGATTAGTGTTTCTCAATCTTGGCAACTTTAAGATGCGTGAACTTCAACTCCCAGAATTCCCCAGTCAGTCATACTCTCAGAGCACTGGAGAAACATGTACCGAGGCCTCACTCCTGTCCCATCAGAGTTGAACAGCTACTGGTCATCAGTCTGCAAGACCCTTAGTTCCATCGATGATGAAAAACCAGCACAATCATCTACAGTGTTGTGGTCCATTCTGGATATCATCACCCCATCAGAGGTCACCATGGCTCTGTAGGACATGAACTCTAGCACTCCTGGCCTAGACCACATTCCTGCCTCAGACCTACTGACCTAGCACCAACCCTCGCTAGTGACTTACTTCAAATTGCTGCTAGTAGTTAGAAATCCATCTGCTTGTGAGTGGTGTTTCTGCCAAAGATTGAGAGTCCATTTACTTATAAGTGGTTGGCACTTACTGGAAAATGTGCTTAACTTGCCCAGAAGAGAGCTTCTGGATTAGTGACAGAAGCATCAAGCCAATTTGGCAACTATTTCTCTCATAAGCAAGCGCTGTTGCTATTAATTATTTTGCATGCATACTTAAGACCTACTCTGAATTGCAAATGTGTGTGTCATCTCCAAAAAGGTTTGGAATCCAGTGATGTGTGTGTGTGTGTGTGTGTGTGTGTGTGTTAACATTATTTAAAAATCAGGTACAGCAGAATAAGTTCGTACAAGGGTTGATAATATAGTACGGACAAGAACCAAGACAATTATCAGTTCTGAGTCTTTGACTCCATCCCCAAATCAAAGCTTTAAAAATTTCTCATGAGGTTTCCAAATCTCATGTTATCTCAATGACTTTGAATGAGATCATGCTTAGAGGGGCGAGAAGACTTAGAGTGACCTGTGCTATTTTGCAAATACGATGCCCTCTATTGCTACACGTGTGTAACACAATGAATGGGCTCACCTATCATGCCAAATCTTCGTTTAGCTGTATTTGATTGAATAAGCTACCATGGCTGGGTTCATACAAAACACTCAGCCAAAACTAAACAAACTACATTGTGGTTTAGGAGACCCCATAAATTTGCTTGGACCTTGGTCCACATAGTTTAGTGTTGCCAATGCTGACATGAAAACATCACACTTGAGGCCTGCTGGATCGAGCCTAAAATCATTGTCATGGATCCTCTCCTGGACCCCTCTCCAGATGTGAGTTCAGAAGTGAGTTTGAGTCTGCAGAGGAAAGTATAGAGCCGAGTATTGGTCAGGATTGAGGCGCAGAGTACTAGCCTGATGGAACAGCCTCAACTGGGCCATCAGAGGAATGACTGAAGGAGCCAAGCCACAGCCACAGCAAGTTGGCCAGGAGGTTCCAAGCCAGGACCAGGACCAGCTGCTGTCCATTAGCAATGAGGAGGTGGAGTCCACATCTTCTCCTGATCCAAGAACATGTAGAGCAGAGAGGAGACAGGCACAATATTGGTCAGCTAGACCACTCATGAGGAGGCAAATCTAGCCTCTCATGAAGGGCTGCATTGGCATTGCCTACTTAATCCCAACCTGCAGATTTGAGTGTTGTTGGAGCAACATGCGCACTTCTGTGCCTTGTGTTGTGTATCCTGACCTGTTTGAATTGTGGGCTGCTTTCCTGGACTTTGTTTGTGCACCTGTTGGACTCAGTTACCTAGTGACTCTTGCCTTGCTGAGCTTGGGATTTGTACAATGGGGGTGCTTTCTGAGTACCTGTTGGGATTTTTGAATAAACACCTGTAGAACTCTGGCTGTGTGTTGTGGTGGGAGTGGTGCAACACACCCATTTAGCAGTATTCAACTCCTAGTGGCCCATTAGAAGCTTTAGCTATGAATCTGATCTGCAGAGACTAAGCTATTAATTACCACACACATTGCTGTTCTAGTCTATCTAGACTAGAACTAGTCTAGTCTAATCTATCTAGTCCCCTTTAGAAATCACCTAAATGAGAGAATGAATAGTACGTTTCTAAAGTTACAGGCCATTTTGTTTCCCCAGAGATGCTGGGAATTAAAAGATATGCAAAATGTTCCAAGGTCACAAAGATCCAGCCCCCCAAAGATTTTTTTAAAAAACTGGAACACTTCCAATAGGATGGATAAGAAACAGAACACTTCCAGTGAGTTTTTATTATTAAGAATGGATTATTCTGCACCCTTTTAGAGATGAAATGGATTTGGTTCCTTCTGCACTCAAAACATATCCTCTAATAATGAGCTATGTGATGCAGTGGTTAGATTGCAGTACTGCAGGCTACTTCTGCTGACTGCTGGCTGCCTGCAATTTGGCAGTTGGAATCTCACCAGGCTCAAGGTTGACTCAGTCTTCCATCCTTCCGAGGTGGGTAAAATGAGGACCCAGATTGTTGGGGGGCAATATGCTGACTCTGTAAATCGCTTAGAGAGGGCTGGAAAGCACTGTGAAGTGGTATACAAGTCTAAGTGCTATTGCTACGTCTTCCCTACATTTTGGTGTGTGTGAATGTGTGAAGCAGTGACATTTGCAGTGAAATATAACTTTGGCATTCTGATGGATCCATTGGCTTTCTGATAAAAGTGTGTAATGATGTCATACATGTGGCACCTTTGCCCCATTTCTCATGAAGACCCATAGGGAGAAGAAACTCTTGTATGTAGAAAATCAGCATAGGAAATCAAGATTAAGACTGGCTGTTTTTTTTCACTGATTTCTCAGTGTTCTTGAAGAAACTTTTATATAAAACTATATTCACAGATACCATTTTCGTCTTGCAGTGTGCAGGGGTATGCAGTGTGCATTTAGCCACCTTTTTATATTGCCTCCATTAAGACCAGATTTATTTCCTTGCAAATATATTTAGAATTGGATCTGGAGATTACACATGACTCTTCTCCATAAATTACGTGTCATGGAAGATGCACAGGGGAAGCATGCTATTCTGTACTGGAAGTTCTCTAGCGATGCCTTCAAATGAGTAGCATGAATTGCTTTTCTGGATCTTTCTCTGTTTATAAGTTTTCGTTCAGCCACTTGAGATAGCTGTCTCTGGTGTGAAATCCTGCAGAAAAATTAAGTGGCCAAATGGTGAAGAGCATGCAGCCATGAAAACAGTCCTCAAAGTGATCAATGGTGACTTCCACACCGGCTTTCTCTAGCCGCTTGGCATACATGAGACCATCATCTCTCAGAATATCGATCTCACAAGTCATAATATAGGTTTTGGGCTGCAGGCGTAAAAGCTCTTTTTCAGCCAGAAGCGGACCTGCGCGGGCATCTAATAGGGCAGGGATATTCTGGATGATTTCAGGTTTCCCTGTGGTTGGAGCTATGAGTTTGTAATTCTTCCTGAATCTTGAAGGCAGAAGGAAAGTCCAGTCTACTCGGTCTCTGAAGGAATTGGCCTCGCTCACGTCTAGAGAGGTATGATTGTTCATCAACATGGACTGGACAAAATCGTAACTTCCATTGAAATACTCTACCCAAAACTCTACCATCACCAAACGTGTTAGGATTGGGCTGAGTTTGTTCTGTTGGTAGGAAGGAGTATTAAAATCAAAAGGCTGAAGGACGGGATAGATTAGGGCCTGAAGTTTAAATCTATTGGTTATGTTCTCCTCTTGACTTATCTGTAGAAAGAAGACAGAAAACAGGGAGTGACTCAGTCATACAACCCATGCCTATACATCTTGAACACACCGACCCATAATTTGTTTTCATCAAGGTTTGTTGGGAAATCCAGAAACTCAACATGCCACATTATATATGAGTGAATGGATTCAACCCATGTGTACCACGTAGAGACACCAGGAAAAGTTCGTTTCTTATTCTCTATCCCAGGGGTCTGCAACCTTAAATACTCAAAGAGCCATTTGGACCCATTTCCCACAGAAAAGAAAACACTGGGAGCCACAAAACCTGGATGGGCATGGCCAACTCGATGTCACTCACTTCTACCAGTCACATAACTCCCCCCTAGCCACGCCTACCCAGCCGGTCATTAAAGCAGAGAACCAGTTGTTAAAAAACACCGGGAAACCACAAACTCCTTTTGACATCTCTTTTTCTCACCTCCCTCCCTCCCCCCTCTCTCTTTGTATCTCTCTATGTCTCTCTCTCTCATCCTCTCTCTGTATCTCTCTGTCTCTGCCCTGGCCGCTTCTCCATCCCCCACCGTCGCCCTTACCTTCTCAGGCCAGGCGAGGAGTGACTGGGAGGGGAGGGCGAGGGGTGGGGCCAGCCAATGGTGGGATCACCTGACAGGGAGCCACAGCAAAGGGCCCAAAGAGCCGCATGTGACTCCGGAGCCACAGGTTGTTGATCCCTGCTCTATCCAGTCTCTTCTTAAAGAGGTCTCTGGAGAAATTCCCTGTCACGGAGAACAATTAATTGGTGGAATGTCTTCTTCCGAAGTTATGGGTGCTGCATCACTGCAGATTTTTAAGAAGAGATTAGACACAACCACTTGTCCCAAATGGTAGGGCATGGGTGTCCAACTAGCTGCATCATGTTGCTGTTACGTGACGTTTCACGATATTTTCCCCATTCGTGGAGGTGGGGTGGCCTGCATGTGACGCATCTGGCCCATGGGCCGCCAGTTTGACACCCCTGGTATAGGGTCTCTTGCCTGAGCAGGAGGTTGGACTAGAAGACCTCCAAAGTCCCTTCCAACTCTGTTATTCTGTAATTCAAGCATTCTATTCCAAGAGTGGTTAGACAGATCACAAATTGGCCAACCTTAAGTTCAAAGAAGGTATTACTTTACTTGAATGACATATAATTTAATAGATAATTACATAATAACATAATTACATGTGTTTACGATATTTCATAATTTAAACAAATCTAAAGGCATCATGTCAAGGAAAAAATGGAGAGGATTGCAGTTAAGTAGTCCTATATTATTTATCTCAATTAGTCCCACAAATAATATGCTAGGACAGCCTATCCCTTCAATCCATAAGGATAATTATTATGCCTGATTAGGTACTCAGTGCCTGGGAACAGGCCCAACGTTATGCAAGGAGCAGCAGCAGCGTATGAAGAAGTCCACTGAAGTCCAATTTTTTTTTTTAATTTGATTTATATGCCGCCCTTCTCCGAAGACTCAGGGCGGCTTACAAAGTGCTCAGCAATAGCCTTCATCCTTTTGTACATTTATACAAAGTCAGCTTATTGCCCCCACAAACTGGGTCCTCATTTCACCTACCTTAGAAAGGATGGAAGGCTGAGTCAACCTTGAGCCTTGGCGAGATTCGAACCCTGCAGTAATTGCAGGCAGCTGGTCTTAAGCAGCTTAATAACAGGGTGCCTTAAACCCTTGTACTACCAAGGCAAATGATTGCCACTTAGATTGGTTATATCAATTAGAGGCACGTGGAAGCGAAATAACTTTTGTCATTCAGTAACGTTCCATTTTGAACACTATAAATCAAAATCAAAATAATTTCTCCGCTTATTATTGAATCTGTAAGGAGTCTGCAGTATGTGATTAAAACACCACTTCTATCCTAAACTCAGTGCTATAGGCTTTTTCCCCACACCCTCTTGAATTGCAAAAAAGAGTCTTAGGCTGGCCACATATATTTTCTTTTCCTGAATAAACCTCACTTTATTAGGTGGGTTTTACACAACACGCTAACTAAAAACAAAGAGATCACATTACGGGAAGCATAGACCAAGGATTTAAGGTGTCTGATTGGATTGGGCTGGGGTGGTGATGTAACTATTAACTGGAAGCTTTTTGTAATCTAAATGTGTTGCACAATTTACATCACGTTGGCAAACGGTCAGAATGGGCTGGAAAAGGGAAGAAATTGTAGTCCGATACTTCTGAAAGGTTAATGTTTTGGATAGGGTGCATGAACAATAGAGAAAGGAAAAACCCAGAGAACAGAATAGAATAACAGAGTTGGAAGGGACTTTTGGAGGTCTTCTAGTCCAACCCCCTGCTTAGGCAGGAAACCCTACACCACTTCAGACAAATGGTTATCCAAGATCTTCTTAAAAACTTCCAGTGTTGGAGCATTCACAACTTCTGGAGGCAAGTTGTTCCACTGATTAATTGTTCTGACTGTCAGGAAATTTCTCCTTAGTTCTAAGTTCCTTCTCTCCTTGATTAGTTTCCACCCATTGCTTCTTGTCCTGCCCTCAGGTGCTTTGGAGAATAGCTTGACTCCCGCTTCTTTGTGGCAGCCCCTGAGATATTGGAACATATTGGAACATTGCTATCATGTCTACCCTGGCCCTTCTTTTCATTAAACTAGACATACCCAGTTCCTGCAACCATTCTTCATATGTTTTAGCCTCCAGTCCCCTAATCATCTTTGTTGCTCTTCCCTGCACTCTTTCTAGAGTCTCCACATCTTTTTTACATTCTGGCGACCAAAACTGGATGCAGTATTTCAAGTGTGGCCTTACCAAGCAGGGGTGGGTTCTACTTACCTTTACTACCAGTTCACAACGGGAGCGCGCACCAGTTGGTGACTGCTGGACTAGAACTCCTGGTCTCCCAGTTTCTAGCTTGGTACCTTCATGACTACTTGTCTGTCTGTCTGTCTGTCTGTCTGTCTGTCTGTCTGTCTATTCTATCCATCCATCCATCCATCCATCCATCCTCCCTCTATCTTGGCTTTTTAGAAATTATCCCCTTCTCCATTTCCCAATCCTTTTCATGGGAGCAGTCAAGAATTGACCACTTAAACCATCCCATACAAAGTGAATGTGTCCTCGCTTAGTTCCAATCCTGCCTGGCATCTTCTGCACAGTTGAGGATGGATCTGTGTTTAGGTCACCCAGAACATTTCTTACCTCTTGGCACACGGCAGCAGCCAGGTTGCCTCCTGCGCTATCACCGGAAATTGCAATTCTGGCGGGATCAACAGAATATTGAGCTAGGACATCTGGCAGCAGAAAATGTTTTGTGGCCCGGAGGATATCATCAAACTGTGCCGGGAAATGGAAATCTGGCACTAACCTGTAACTGCAAAGAAAAGGGTCTTGTGTTAAGATAAGCCATGATGGATATAAGTCATGATGGATTACCAAAATGACAAATGACAGTCAAAATGACAAATTACAGAATGTAGTTATGAGCAACAGAGGAAGAAAATATGATTGGGATACAGTTAGAAAGAAGAGTGTCACAGGGAGCTTGGGTTAATAACAGCAATACTTTGCAGGTACACAGGAAAAAGATGTCCTGCTTGTGATCCATTTCGTGAGTTGCTGATTTTACGGTCCCAAATACATAGAAAAAATAAAATGATTGTTATCTTAGAGCAGTGTTTTTCAAGCTTGGTAACTTTAACATGAATGCTGGCTGGGGAGTTGAAGTCTACATATCTTAAAAGTTGCCAACATTGAAAAGCATTGTCCTTAGAATCTACTTCTGCTCTTGTGAACATAACATTTGATTCCCAAAGGTGCTTTTTCAGGAGACAACTGGACTTTGTTTTATCAGCTGTCTGCAAGGAATATAAATCCTTTCATTCCCCACTATCCTGCCAGAGCTGAAGAAGCTTCTTGGATGAGAAGCAAAATGTCTTCAAAAGAAAAAATAAGAAAGTCCAGTTGCCTCCTGAAAAAAAGGACCTTTGGGACAATCATGACCTGGATGACTGAGAATCTCTACAGACATTGAGTTGATTATTAAATAGGGAAGAGATAGGATTGGCCACAGCCTCTTCCATCTGGGAAGAATTGCATGAGCGTTGGCTCAGTAAAAACTCCCATTTGCTTGGCCCATATGTTGTGCAGTTTCTGTTAGCCACAAGCATCTATGGAAGCTTGTTATCCAAAATCAATGACACTGTCTTATGGGAAGACAACATTTTCATCAGCACCAATGACAGGAGAACAACAGATTTTTTTAAAAAAAATCTCACTGCAGACCAAAATCCTGAAGAATGCCTCCTGGGTGTGCAAGCCACACAATGTACAGTAGTGGCCAAAATTATGGAAACCTTTCAGGAAAAGTGTATTTTCTAAAACTAGCTAATAACACCACTTTTTTTTTTTGGAGTAGTACGATAAAATTATATATCAATAGAAAGATAATTTAATCAAGAATGTAATGCAATAACTTTTATGAAGGATTTGCTATTAGAATAGCAGTTACAGTATAAAGAAGAAAAGTGAAACACGTAGAAAAAATGAGATGTACAAAAATTATCCCCATAGAAAAAGCGAGATATACAAAAATTATCCCCATGTCAGTTAATACTTAGTTGGGTAACCTTTAGCATGAATTATGGCCTTACAATATTTTCCCATGGAGTGAACCAAGTTCTGCAGTTGTTATAATGTGAAACCAAGATTGAATGATTGCTTCTAATAACTGGGTTTTATTGCTGGGTGCTTTTGACTCGGCTCCATAGATTTTCAATTGGGTTAAGGTCTGGGCTATTCCCAGGCCATTCCAGCAGTGGAATATGATTATCTTGAAACTTAAAAAAAAAAGGTGGTGTTATTAGCCATCAAACCTCAAAAATACACTTTTCACAAAAGGTTTCCACAATTTTGGCCATATTGTAGTACACTTACTTTAAACCTGAATTTAAAGATTATTGTAGCCAAAAACCAGCATTTCCAAAAGAATAGGAAATAATATACTATGAAGGGGTAGACATATGAAGCCGTCAAATATAGTAAGCTCCAATAAGTAACAAAAGCTAGAATAATAAAGGAATATCAAAAGTTTAAGACTATATGATATGTAAACTAAGCCTAATTAGAAATATAATGAATAATGCATGGTGGGACTACATCACTTTAAAATTACCCTATGTAAAATGTGCTAGTTGATATCTAAAACAGATGCATGTTTGCTTCTGATTGCACTCAAAAGCTGAGTTCATCTATCACAATATACTACACTTCATTTAATCATGGTTTGTTAAATAAATCACTATGGCTAGCTTACAAATGATGACTTGCAAGCTGCAACAGGATTCACATGTTACATTAAGCCAAAACTCAACAAATTACATTATGAGTTTGTAATACGGGAAAGTTCAAATAATAAATTGTTCTGTTCATAAGGGAAATAGTTCAGAAAGGCTAAATTTCATTTCTAGTATTTGCCATTCAAATAGTAAGCCACTAGAGGACGCCAGCTGCCCTGCTTTAGACAAGGATAAAATGCTTGTTTTCAGCGGAGGGAACCGAGAAAGGCATCTGGGTTTCTAATTTTAGATTAATTCATTTATAGAAACGAGCTATTGTTGTAAGAAACAAGCCAGCCAGAAAGATGGCTTGTGTTAGCCAGCTCCTGCCCTATCTAGCAGAAGACACAATTAAATAATTTTATTTAACAACAAGAAAAACAAAATTCAACCCTTCAAATAAAGCAGATATAGGTAAGCTAAAGGTAAAGGTTCCCCTCACACATATGTGCTAGTTGTTCCCGATTCTAGGGGGTGGTGCTCATCTCCGTTTCAAAGCCGAAGAGCCAGTCCTGTCTGAAGATGTCTCCGTGGTCATGTGGCCGGCATGACTAAATGCCAAAGGCGCACGGAACGCTGTTACCTTCCCACCAAAGGTGGTCCCTATTTTTCTACTTGCATTTTTTATGTGCTTTCGAACTGCTAGGTTGGCAGAAGCCTGGACAAGTAATGGGAGCTCACCCCGTTACATGGCACTAGGGATTCGAACCGCTGAACTGCTGACCTTTCAATTGACAAGCTCAGCATCTTAGCCACTGAGCCACCGCGTGATATAACACCTCCTATTTCAGTAAAAATTCAATATTGGTCACCCTTGGCAATTTTATTCAGAAGGTTGGGTCTATGGTTTTAGGAGTCATAGATTGCTAACTATTTGACAAAAAAGAAAGTCATTCCTTCTTTGCTTCTATTAATCTGACATCTACAATCAGGTCCTCTTTAAATGCACTGGAGGGCCTCATATCCATCCAACATCAAAGGGAAAAATGCAAGCTGGTGCTGGAAAAGGAGACATCTATCCATCCTTTATTAATAGTTGAGACAAGGAGAAGCTGGGCAAAATTGTTAATGCCATACAATTTACGGTACTTCTTCAATCCAAACTATTCTATGACTTACGCTTCACTGGTTCTTTTGATGGGGAAAAAAATTCCCATAAAAAAAAAAAATCTAGCTCAGAAACACAGTGGTTGCTCAAGTTAAAGAAAAACCAGCTTTCTAGTAACCAGAATATGTCACTCCTCTCTCATGCAAACATAGGACTTTGCTTTCCACCTATAGCTAGAATTCAGTACAGGTTCAACCATCTTTTGAAACACAAGCGATGTGAGCCTGGGCTTGATAATAGCAGGCCTTGAGGTCTGAATAGCTCACAGCATTTTTGCTTTAAATTCAGGGAAGGTCCTTGTTAAGAGATCTCGCCGAGGTTTTGCAATCTATGGATTTCAGGGGGAAAGATACAATTACTGCAGTTGGATTAGGAAAACCCACACGAATCTGAAAAACAAGTGTGGTAAGATAATGAGGCAACGGAAGAAGTGTGAGAGACTCTTAGGGGACCAAATCTGGCAAATGTTTGTCCTTGTGGAGTTTGTTTTCAAGGAGATGAACACGTACAACATTTATACTTGGTTGTTGATGTTTTGTTACTACTTGGAATGATGCCCTCCGCAGAGGAAAAAGAGGCACAGCCCCCTTATTAGATCTAGGTTCTACAAAGTGCCTTTAAAGACCTAGCAAATTTGTTTGTGAAGCAGGCTCAGCTTGCATTCATTATGATTTAGCATGTTGGAGAAATCCATGCTCTTTGATTAGTATGTGCATCCTTGTATTGTGGAAATCTGGCAAATGGTTGATTTGGTAACCAGGTTGATTAGACTGTGTCAGTGTAGCTTCTGAGTGTCGGAAGTGGAACAGGAAGAAAAAGAAGAAATATCTGGATGACAAATATTAATTAGGGAATCAATTATACTTTAAATAAGCATGTGCATCAGTGGTGAAATCAATTTTTTTTTACTACCAGTTCTGTGGGCGTGGTATGGCTTGGTGGGCATGGCTTGGTGGGCGTGACAGGGGAAGGATATTGCAAAATCTCCATTCCCACCCCACCCGGGGCCAGCCAGAGGTGGTATTTGTTGGTTCTCCGAACTGCTCAAAATTTTTGCTACCGGTTCTCCGAACTGCTCAAAATTTCCGCTACCAGTTCTCCAGAACCTGTCAGAACCTGCTGGATTTCACCCCTGATGTACATATAAGCTGGATTTGCACAAACACACAAAACCATAATTTGGTTTTAAACTATAGGGGGTATGTATCAGTGTCAAAAATAACTAAATATAAAACAAGGCTGAGGTTACAGTAAATTCAATTCAGCCTGCATTTATAGATTATAATTTTGTGCATGGCTTGCTGCCATATCCAAGTTTGGGGTTCCCCTAAAATATGGTTTCTAAGCTCTTTAATCATGGCTGTTTGTTTCTGTTGCATAATTACTTTAGCTAATCTTTAATCTGATTTTAATAATAGTTTTAAAAGGGTTAAAGCATTGAGCTGTCATGACATTTTCTTTATATTTCTTCTAATCTAAGTTGATATATGAAGATAAAGGATTTTTTCTCCCCCCAATGGGATATTTTGTATTTTCTTCTAGTTTTATCATCTATCATTCTGCAAACTTTTCCATGCAATAACTGCATTTTGACATCTCTTCGTATGTTTTCTCTACCCCCACCCCTTTCAAAATAAAATTTAAAAATAGGTATCTGGAATTCCATCAACAGAGTGTTAGCTAGGAGAAAGGCCTGCCTATGTTATGCTGTTGTAAATGTGGGAGAATTGGCACATGGTAAAGAATTATCCTAGCCTGATTGGAAACATTAATGTTCTTTGTGAGGAAAAACCCACTTTCGGGTAGGTTGGTGCATTGTCCACTCGAATTCAAGGTGGAAATCATGCTAAGACTTGAAAGTGCTTATCCACATTAATAGTCAGCCAATTGTGGCATATAAAAATTCTGGAGCAGGTATCTTTTTGGCTCAGGAGACAACTTGAACAATATCCTTTTGGCAAAATGTCTATGGAGATTCTCAGTCAACCAGGTGGTCCCAAAGGTGTTTTTCAAAAGGCAATTGGACTTTCTTTTTTTTTTCCTTGAAGGCGTTTTTGCTTCTCATCTGAGGAGCTTCTTCAGTGCCTTTTGGCAGAAAGAGTAAGGGCTTCTGAGCAATGAGACTTTCGTTACTCAAATTGCTTGCCCAAGGCTAGAAAGTAGACTGGGGTTTTGCTATTTGAGATGCAAGCAGAGATGAACGTTTACATCAAATTACCTAACTGACCAACAAGAGGCAAAAAGAATTCAAAGTGGAAGGTAGGACTTCAGAAGCTAAGATGAAAACCAAACACATCACATTATGGTTCAGGTAATTTAATGACTGAAGATTTAGCCAAGGACAGTGATGGCTAACCTACTCTGAACCGAGTGCCCAAAGTGTGTGCCTGAACCCCGAAAATGCAATGCATGCGTGGCCCCCGCACATGAGCCCCACCCACACAGCCCCTGCGCATGTGCCTCCCTGTGTATGAACACATGGTCCCCCCACGTGCATGCGTGCACAGCCCCACAAACACCCCACCCTGTGTACGGCCCCCCCCCATGCCTCCCGCCCCGTGTACAGGCCCCCCCATGCGCCGCTCCCTACCCCCATGCATGCATGGCCCCCACACACATGCCCCCCCCCACATGTACGGCAGAGACCCGATGACCAGTTGGCCGGAGGGAGGTATGTATGCATGCGCGGCGGAGCTGAACTGGGGTGACAGCTCGCATGCCCACAGAGAGGGCCCTGCATGCCACCTGTGACACGCGTGCCATAGGTTCGCCATCACGGCCTAGGATACAATACTGAATGCTAAAATCAGAGCTTATTTTAGTACAGCTATAAATATGGATGGAACCATTTGTCATGAAGGTGAACCATTTGTTTATTCTTGCCAAGAAAGCTATAATGATCGGTGTATGGAACTGAGTTCGCTGAATGGTATGCATCGCTTATCCTTCATTCTCCATATTCTAAGTTCTACTCTGTAGCAATTTATTTATTATTTTTTCCTTTCCTCTTCTCGAATCTTGCCAAACAATAAAAAGACAATTTAAAACCCAGTCGATACCAGTTTCTTAATTATTGATTGCAACATACTTACTCAATTGAGATAACTACAGCATCGAGAGATTCAGCCATAATCTCACAGAGATGATTATAGTAGCCTCCTTCTGCAGGGAGAGACAGCCAAGGATGAGAGAGAAGCCAATGCTGACAATAGAGTTGCAAAAGATCCAGAAAACAGATATTTTTATTTGTAATATTTGCAGAGGTACATATTCTGCAAATGACGTTACTGATGCATAAAACATTTCTGTTGGACTTTCGAGAAGTCCAAGATTGCCAATTTTTTTTTAAAGGGGGGTGGGTAGGATATCCAGAACAATTTTTTAAAAAAAGGAAAAAAGGGAAATCCCAAAATCAAAACCCCCAACCTAATTAGGACTTTATGGTAACTGGCCACAGAATTCTGAAAAACAGAGTCCAGAGTCACCTTGTTGTAGGGGAGAAATTTAATAATAAATAAAAAAGGTCAAAAGATCCCTGGTTTTTCTGTACATGTTATTTTCAGCAACCCAATTTAGGGAAAAATGGATTGCCACTAGGATTATGGATTCAAGAGCAGAAAGATGCTTCAGATGGTGTAGGTGAGCTCACTTTAAAGCAGCTGCATCTTTTCTAGGGATCATGAGGCAGCTGCACAAGGCAGCCACATGTTCTTGGGAGAGAAGATGCAGCTTCTTTAAAAGCCTGAAACTAGGTGCTGCGTGACCATGCTTTTGTGTTCCATGGCACCTTCTGTGTTCAAACTCTAAGTGCGGCAAATTTCTACTGTACAAGTAGTAGTAATAAAGGGGATTATTTGAAGCTCAGGGTTGACATGAGGACTCTCTGGTGTTCTCCGAGCTTGCTTGTTTTCTTGCAGATGTTTATTACCCAAACTAGGTAGCATCATCAGTGCCAGTGATGATGTTACCTTGTTTGGGTAATGAAACATCTGCAAGAAAACAAGCTCGGAGAGCACCAAGGACCCTTCGTGTACAAGTAGTTCTTGGTTAATGACTACCCGCTCAGAGGTCAAAGCTACAAATGCTGCTGAATGAGTAGTTCTTGTGACCAGAATGGTTCTTACGACTAAGTCATCAAAACTCCAGCTGTCCGGTACTCCTGTGGTCATAATCTCATGATCTGGGCATTTGGCAACCGGCTTGCCCTTAGGAGGGTTGAAGTATCGAGCAGTCACATAATCACCATGAGCCACGGTGGTCCAGTGGTTAGAATGTAGTATTGCAGGCTACTTCTGCTGACTGCCGGCTGCCTGCAATTTGGCAGATCGAATCTCACCAGGTTCAAGGTTGACTCAGCCTTCCATCCCTCCGAGGTCAGTAAAATGAGGACCCAGATTGTTGGGGTTTACAGATATGCTGACTCTGTAAACTGCTTAGAGAGGGCTGTAAAGCACTGTGA